>NC_084831.1:94712501-95019194 GCF_033115175.1 Lepus europaeus
ATATTAAGTGCTAAAGTAAACATATAGGTAGGATTCAGTGTTAAAGTGACCATATAAATAGGATTAAGTGTCAAGTAATTATAATAGAATTTTTTTATTAAGTGAATATAAATTTCCAAAGTACAGCTCATGGATTACAAAGGCTTCCTCCCCCACAACTTCCCCCCACCCGCAACCCTCCCCCTATAATAATAGAATTTAAAAGGAGAGAATGTTCCAACATGGGAAGCAGTCCACACAGTAGACTCATAGAATGACAATTGCTTTAAGTAACACTCTGACCTCAGGGTCAGCCTTTAAGGCTTATGGTCTGGCATTTCAGGAATGGGAAGCCAAGGTGCAGTGGCAAAAGATGATCTACATGAAGGATCTCTGAGTGAGGCCTCAGTGGAAAGAAGTGATCATCAAAGAAGGATGTGCTTTTCTCTAGAGGGAGGATAGAACTTCCACTTTGCTTATGACCTTATCTAAATATTGACAGAATTTGTGGATTCAAAAGGCTTCCATAACCTAGGCAGCTCATGTCAAGAGCCTCTGGTGGTCACTAATATCATACATAAGAGTGTTAGTTGTTAAATTAACAACAAGAGTCAATGTGCACTAACTCCCCATGCAGGACCTCTATCCTCAATGAGTTGTATTATGAGAGTTAACTGTGATATTTTTTCTCAACCAGTTTTTGTGTGTGTGTGTGTGTGTGTTGAAATCTCTACTTAGTATAGAGTTGTCCTTCTGTGTACAAAGTTAATTGAAAATGTAACTTAATGGAGAATGGTACTGGGAAGGGGAGAGGGAGGAGGAGGAGAGGTGGCAGTGTGTGTGGGAGGGTGGGTATGGTGGGAAGAATAACTATATTCCTAAAGTTGTACATATGAAATTTGTAGATCTTAAAAAATAACTTTAATTAACTAATTAAAAAAAAGAAAAGATAGGGAGGAGGAAGAAGGGTGAGAGTACAGGTATGGTGGGAGGAATCATTGTGTTCCTAAAGTTGTATTTATGAAAGGCATGAAGTTTGTATACCTTAAATAAAAGGATTCTGGGGAAAAAAAGCATTTCCAAAATCTTCTGAATAGTAGGCTTCTTTGCTGCCCTGTTTGCTACTGTATTCCATTTGATGATGTGGTTATTCCTGTTTTGTGTCCCCTGAAATGGACAACACCCACTTCCAGAGGTTTCAAAACTGACTGAGGAAGAGCTAGAATCTCTTCCCCATGTTTAATGGAAGAGTTCTCCGCAGTTTAAGACTCAATTTCCAAATTGCTGCACGTGTGTGTAACACAAGGAAAGCCAATTTGGAGTCTGTGTAACTATTAAGTAAGTCTCTAATTAAAGCAGTGAGTTCAGCCTTTTGAGCTGAAGTGTTGAATGGTAGTTCCTGAGCTTCTAGCACTTGAGTCACATCCACTGTGGCATATCCTCCCTTTGCAACTCCTTCCTTCATGAAACTATTTCATAGTGAATGATGCAACATCTGGATTTTCTGGGTTCCAGCTCACATACCAGGCCTGTTAGAATAGACCAGCTCTATGATTTCTATACCAGAGTGAGATAATTTTTCAATACCTTCAGATGGCAGGAGAGTAAATAGATTGAGATTTGGCATACTTTGAGAGTTACCGCATATAAGAAGAGCTTGGTATTCAGTAAGACATCTTCCTATTAACCATTGTTGTCCTTTAATCTCTAGAACTCCCTGTTCTTGGTGTAGAGTTTTGCCTAAAGTCAAATTGGTGGTTGCCTCCACCAAAAGCACTGTTGTACCGACTTCTCTTAAACATGAAAGCCATTCTGGGCCACTGAGTCTCATTGCTTGGAAAAGCAGGCCACTGGTCATGAAAGTGGATCCAATTTCTGAGCCAGCACACCCAGAGCTATTCCCTATTTCTCTGCTGCAAGCGGAGTGAACAGCTTACCTAATTTAGGAACTCCCAGAGCCAGAGCCCCTCTGTTAGTAGGTCCTTAATCTTTGAGAAGCTGCATAATGTTTTCCAGTCTCTGAGGAAGGGATCCTGCCTGGGAATTCAGCACAGAGTGACTCCCACATGAATTGGAGAATTAGTATCCTTGCCTGCCATGCCAGTAGTTAACTGGGGTTACTGGCATGAGATGTTTATAAGATTTGTGTGAGCCTCTTCAATCCCTAGGTCCCATCAGTCTTCATGTAAGGCTATGAAGAAATTGAGAGTCCTCTACTTTCTTTGGATCTGGGCAGCCCTTCTCCTAATGACCATCTTTCTTCTATGGATTCAATGGGCTGTTCAGGTAGGAGCATCTGTTGTGCCAGTGTTCTGGCTCCCCATGCCTGAGACATTAATTTATGGACTTTTCAGTCATAGCAGAATGCTCCTTGAGTTGACTCCGAGGTGACTGGGCACTGGTTACAGCAACTGCCATTCTATGAGACTTGGCCTGGCTCATTGCCAGCTATTGCCAGCATTTGGGAGTGAACCAGTGGATGAGATGTCTGTCTGTCCATCTGTTTATCTGTCTGCCTTTCAAATACTAAATAAGTAGATAAATAAATTTAAAAGGGTATTTATACTCAGCTTCATCTTCACAGAGAGATGTAGGTTTATCCACTGGTGAAAGCACTACAAAACACAAGCTAGGAGTAGGAGCAGTTGGGGGCCTGTGTAGGAGGGCTTGCCAGGGAAACCTCTGGATTCCTACACAGCAGGAGCTTCCTTCAGCAGTGCCCTCCAAAGCAGAACAGATGCCATGTATCTGCAGGCTGTGGTTGACAACTCCGGAGGATCAATCCTTCCTCCTCACCCTGTGTGCCCCTGATATTATTCCCACCAGTGATGCCAAGGATACTGTGGTTAGATTTTCCTCTGTGAATGTCTGACTTCATTTTGAACTTCAATCCTCTTCTTACTAATTGGGTAGATCACTTAACCTTCAAGCATCAGACACTTTATCTGTGAAACGCGGATAATAATAGATGCCACCTCATAGAACCGTTGCTGTGAAGGTTGAATGAAATGCTGCTGCTTGGTGCTTAGCATTACACCTAGCACTTTGTCAAGCACTGAAGGAAGCTATTAGCTGTTACCATATAAGGAGAAATCAAACTAAGATTGTACCCACCACTAGTTTCCACTGAATTTGAACAAACATTAGCCCTGTTTCCACTGCGGGGAAGGAGGTGCATAGATAG
The DNA here is from genome assembly GCF_033115175.1 of Lepus europaeus. Taxonomy (NCBI): domain Eukaryota; kingdom Metazoa; phylum Chordata; class Mammalia; order Lagomorpha; family Leporidae; genus Lepus; species Lepus europaeus. Next base: position 94,715,665 of record NC_084831.1, read on the forward strand.
GGGAGACAAGGTGAGAGTTTCTGCAAGCTCTAGATTGCTGCATCATGCGTCTGGCCACATTGATGCAGCTAAGACAATTGCAGAGATGTTCTGAGTGACACTTCTGCTCCCTCAAGGCATAGTGCTGACATGATGACATGGATGACAGGTTTTCATTTCCCCTGGTTTCCTGCCTACATGGTTAATCTAGGGACTCTGTCTGAAGATACAGAATTACAAGAAAGATATCTAAAATTAATTACATTTTTGTATCCAAGAATACTGTATTGCAAATTCTCCCAGGGAATCTGGTGTATAAACATATACATAAAGATAAACATATACATAAAGATACCATACTTTACGGTTTTAAGGAGCTGCCTTCTGAGCCCACTAATTTTAACTTTCACTATATTTAGACAAATTCAAATAAAAAGTCACTGCAATAGGTATTACAATTAGAATTAATTATTGAACAGAAAGCAAATTCTCATTTCCTTTAGGTGATTTGGAAGTGATGTTGCCTGAAGGGAGGATGAAATAATAGGACTTCCTAAACTCCCTCTAAGCCCTGTATTATAACAAGATACTTCAAAAAGCTTATAGAAAAGTAGAATTAAAGGATAAGTTTATTTTCTTGCAAAAAATTGAAATCTATGCAATTTTCTCGTAATACACAAACTCCATGAACTTTTTAAAGTATCTTGCTTGAGTGAAGGCTCTTGTTCAAATGTCTTATATTAGTCATTTCATATATAACATTTTGGATATACTTGTATTTTTAACCTTATCTCTTTTTTTAAGGTAGAATATAACACTATGCCAACAATGTTGTAGATTTACTTCTATCCACAACCCCTTTAAGAGTTAAAATAATTGGAAATAATACTAAGTATTTTCTTATGATTACTTTGTTTCAAATCTGGTTACAAGATGTTTATACATTTTATATTTTGTGAGTTTTAAATTTTATTAATTTATTTGTTGACAACACCGCTTGAATATCACACGGGTATTTCAAATTCCACATGACTGAAACAAAACTTACAATTTGCTCCTATTAAACTTGTTGTTTTCCATCTTTATAAATGCTATAATTGGCTACTCTGATGTAGATTTTGATTCTGTCATTTCATTTATATCCCACATCTAATCTATCAGAAAGTGGTACTGTGTGTCTATCTTTATTATAAATGTAGAATCTGCCCATTTCTCTCTAAATCAACTTTTACCACCATAGGAACTGAGCTCACACTTTACACTGACTTTATCCTTCATGCTGGCCACTGTGATAACATCCTCTTATCTCCAAACTCGATCTTACCCCCTCACTCCCTTCCACTATACACAAAGGGGTCAGAGTGATCTTTTTTCCCAACATTTAAATGTGAAAACTTCAAACATAAAACCAAGTTGAAATAATTTTTCAGTGAACTTTCACATACCTACTAGCTGGGTTCTGCCACTAACATTTTAATTATATTTGCTTGATCATATTTCTGCCCATCCATTCATCTCCTCCATTCATTTATTAACCTTATTTTGATGTATTTCCATAAAAATTGAAAATATCATTCCTCTTCTTCTAAACACTTTGACATGCAAATAATTAACTGAAGTTCCATATCTATTCATTTCTTTTAAAATAAAATTTAAATTCTAAAATTATCTTTGTTGAGTTTTGACAACTGTGTAACCGTAGCCCTTATCAAGGATAGAACATTATTTTCACTCCAGAAGTTCCCTTTCATCTTTTCTCAGATAATCCTACACCAGAGGAAATCAACATCTTCAAGTCTTTTCCACTGTAGGTTAGTCTAACTTGTTCTAGAATGTCATATAAATGGAGAGATCTAGATGGCTGAATAGGGAAAACACATGCTAATTTTGACCTTTGGAAAGTAACAAAAGTAAAATGGAATAATTGCATTCCTGGAGGAGAGTTGGAGAGAAGTTTACAGTGGAAATTCTACAGGAAGAAGAGAGATGCCAGGGAGCAATATGAACAGTACAAATGTGCAGCAGTGAGCAGATACACTACCAGTGACTGCCTTGCCTGGGAGCTGGAAGAGGCACCATCTTCTTGGATGTAAGCTGAGATGAGTCTGTGGCAGCCTATATCACTGGTGATATTGCCTGAGGGAGAACCTTGTAAAACACGTTGACTTTGAATCCAGCCTGGAGCACTAGTGGGTGGTAGGTTGCCCACCTCACCTCATGATGGGAGAGCATATTGCTTTCTGCTCATCCACTCACAAGGATGTCTAGCAGCTAGCAGGGAGGAACTACCATCCTAATAAGGCAAGTAGAGGCTATGGTGGCTCACATGCAGGCATGACTAGGGGATTTTATTGGAGGTATAAATCCTTGATCCCCACTGATTTTGAATCTGATCAACTTGATTGAAGGTTGACAGGGGGGTGTGATACCCACTTAGGCCTGTGAGGTATTCCCATCTCTTCACTCTATCACGAGTGTCTGGTCTCAAACTGCCAAGGCAGAGCACCCATAGATAGCTGGGTCTGGGGATACCTTGACTTTCTCAGTGGACAGGGCAGGCTCGTGGGGCTGAGAGTGGACCCCCTGTTCCTTATGACTGTTGGAGCCCTGCATGCTATGGCTGTGGGAATTCTGTGACCTCAGGATAGGGCTTAGGATGTAGCTGGGTCTCTGAGTAATCACTGCATCTGGCTTCAGAAGCTCAGAATTCCCTGAGAGCCTGGGATGGGTCATTGCAGAGAGTTCCATGCTCATACTGAGGACCATTTTGTGTGGTACATGTGCCTGTGTGAGTGGGGTGTGCAGCCACTATGGGTTCACCCAGGGTATTGATCACCTTGGCAGAGAGCAGGTGAGACTGTGATCACACCAGCCCACATGATCACACACACCCAGCTGCTTATAGTAGATGAGATCTACCATGCCCAACCTTATTGTTACCCTGTACTCTTGCCCCACACTTGAGCATTGACTGGAGCTCCTTGGCTCCACTCAGCACATGCATCAGGAGCTGATGCTCCATTAAACTACCAGTGCATATTTCAGAGAAAAAAGATATCAAATTAGAAAACCAATAAGTGTTTAAACAAATGACTAAAAATAAACATCGAAATACAAGAAACATGAGGAAGAAAGACCATATGACTCCCTAAAAGGAACACAACACTTGAATGTTAGAATGTGAAGATGAAAAGATCGCTGAAATGCCTGAAAAGTAATTCAAAAGAATGATCATAATATTACTTAAAAACACATAGAAGCAAATACATGAGTTAAATAAGTCCATATTGATGAAAATTTTTGCTGAGAGATATATTGAAGAGAAACCAAACTGAAATATTAGAAATGAAGAATATGAGGAATTCACTGTGTCAAGTAAAAAATACAGTGGAAAGCTGTAACAACAGACTTGAGTCAGAAGAAAGAATAGCTAGAAGACAAATTTTTGGAAATATTTCAGTCAGACAAAAAATAGGAAAAAATTAGAAAAACTGAAAATAGTGTTCAAGATTTATGGGATACTACTATATTGAAAGTGTGGAAAGAGAGAATAGATTAGAAGGCCTATTCAGTGAAATAGTAGCAGAAAACTTCCCTAATTAGAGAAGGATAGAGACATCCAATATAGGAAACACATAGACCCCTTAATAGACATTCCAGAAAAGATCTCACCATGACATATTATATTCAAACTTTCAACAGTAAAACATAAAGAAATGATTTTGAAACATACATGAAACACCAGATTATCTTCAAAGGATCTCCAAATAGACTAAAAGCTGATTTCTCATCAGAAACCCTACTGGGCAGGAGAGAATGGAGAGACATAGTCCGAGTACTAAAAGAAAAAATCCTGTCAACACAGATTACTGTACCAAGAAAAGCTCTCATTTACAAATGAAGGCAAAATAAAGAACTTCAAAACAAACAGAAATTGAAAAAATTTGTCATCATGTGTCCAGACTTAAAAATGATACTTAAGGATGTGCTACACACAGAAACACAGGAAGATAGTCATTATTATGAAAGAATGTGAAGTTAGAAAATCTAGTAAAAATACAAAGGAAATCCAAAGCAAACACTAGGAATATTTATGTAAAAATGACAAGATTAAGTCTTTACCTATTGATAATAACCTTGAGTGTAAATGATCTAAATTCTCCAATTAAAAGATACCGACTGTCTGAATGGATTAAAAAACAAGACACATCTATTGCTGCTTACAAGAAACACAACAACTCACCAGCTAAAATACACAAAAACTGAAAGTCAAAGGATAGAGAAAGATATTCCATGCTAACAGAAAGCAAAAATGAGCAAGTATAGCCATCCTACTATCAGACAAAATAGACTTTAAAACAAAAACTATTAAAAGACACAATGAAGGGCCATATGATGGTCAATTCAGCAGGAAAATGTGACTATAATAAATGTATTTACACCTGATGCCGGAGTACATGACTATTTGAAATGAACATTAATGGGTCTAAAGGGAGATATACGATCCAATACAATGATTGTTGGGACTTCAACATCCCACTTTTTCTTAACTTTTATTTAACAAATATAAATTTCCAAAGTACAGCTTTTGGATTACAGTGGCTTCCCCCCCCAATAACTTCCCTCCCACCTGCAACCCTCCCCTCTCTTGCTCCCTCTCCCATTCCATTCACATCAAGATTCATTTTCAATTCTCTTTATATACAGAAGATCAATTTAGTATATATTAAGTAAAGATTTCAGCAGTTTGCACCCACACAGAAACACAAAGTATAAAATACTGTTTGAGTACTAGTTATAGCATTAATTCACATTGTACAACACATAAAGGACAGAGATCCTACATGAGGAGTAAGTGCACAGTGACTCCTGTTGTTGACTTCACCAATTGACACTCTTATTTATGGCATCAGTAATCACCCTAGGCTCTTGTCATGAGTTGCTAAGACTATGGAAGCCTTTTGAATTTGCCAACTCTGATCTTATTTAGACAATGTCATAGTCAAAGTGGAAGTTCTCTCCTCCCTTCAGAGAAAGGTACCTCTTCCTTTGATGGCCTGTTCTTTCCACTGGGATCTCACTCGCAGAGATCTTTCATTTAGTTTTTTTTTTTTTTGCCACAATGTCTTGGCTTTCCATGCCTGCAAAACTCTCATGAGCTTTTTAGCCAGATTCGAATGCCTTAAGGGCTGATTCTGAGGCCAGAGTGCTGTTTAGGACATCTGCCATTCTGAGTCTGCTGTGTATCCCTCTTCCCATGTTGGATCATTTTCTCCTTTTTAATTCTATCAGTTAGTATTTGCAGACACTAGTTTTATTTATGTGATCCCTTTGACTCTTAGTCCTATCAGAGGCATCAATTGTGAACTGAAATTGATCACTTGGACTAGTGAGATGGCATTGGTACATGCCACCTTGATGGGATTGTATTGGAATCCCCTGGAACATTTCTAACTCTACCATTTGGGGTAAGTCCAATTGAGCATGTCCCAAATTGTACATTGCCTCCTTCTCTTATTCCCACTCTTATTTAACAGGGATCACTTTTCAGTTAAATTTAAACACATAAGAATAATTGTGTGTTAATTAAAGAGCTCAACCAATAGTATTAAGTAGAACAAAAAAATACTAAAAGGGATAAAGTATTAAGTTCTTCATCAACAGTCAGGACAGGGCTGATCAAGTCACTGTTTCTCATAGTGTCCCTTTCACTTCAACAGGTTTCCTTTTTGGTGCTCGGTCAGTTGTCACTGATCAGAGAGAACATATGATATTTGTCCCTTTGGGACTGGCTTATTTCACTCAGCATGATGTGCTCCAGATTCCACCATCATGTTGCAAAAGACCAGATTTCAATGTTTTTGACTGCTGTTTAGTATTCTATAGAGTACATATCCCATAATTTCTTTATCCAGTCGACTGTTGATGGGCATTTGGGTTGGTTCCAGGTCTTAGCTATTGTGAATTGAGCTGCAATAAGCATTAAGGGGCAGATAGCTCTTTTATTTGCCAATTTAATTTCCTTTGGGTAAATTCCAAGGAGTGGTATGGCTGGATTGTATGGTAGGGTTATATTCAGGTTTCTGAGGAATTTCCAGACTGACTTCCATAGTGGCTTTACCAGTTTGCATTCCCACCAACAGTGGGTTAGTGTCCCTTTTTCCCCATATCCTCACCAGCATCTGTTGTTGGTAGATTTCTGTATGTGAGCCATTCTAACCAGGGTGAGGTGAAAGCTCATTGTGGTTTTGATTTGCATTTCCCTGAACATTTTTTCATGTGTCTGTTGGCCATTTGGATTTCCTCTTTTGAAAATGTCTATTGAGGTCCTTGGCCCATCTCTTAAGTGGGTTGTTTGTTTTGTTGTTGTGGAGTTTCTTGATCTCTTCATAGATTCTGGTTATTAATCCTTTATCTGTAACATAGTTTGCAAATTTTTTTCCCATTCTATCAGTTGCCTCTTCACTTTCCTGACTGTTTCCTTTGCAGTACAGAAACTTCTCAATTTGATGCAATCCCAATTGTTAATTTTGGCTTTGACTTCCTGTGCCTCCTGGGTCTTTCCAAGAAGTCTTTGCCTGTGTCTATATCTTGCAGGGTTTCTCCAATGTTCTCTAATAGTTTGGTGGTGTTGTGTCATAGATTTAGATCTTTAATGCATCAACATCCCACTTTAATCAATGGACAGATCAACTAGATAAAAAGTTAACAAGAAACCAACAGAGCTAATTGACACTATGGACCAAATGTACCTAATTGATATCTACAGAACATTTCATCCCACAGTTGAGGAATACACATTCTATTCATCAGTGCCTGGAGTGTTCTGTAGGATAGACCATATGGTAGTCCATAAAGCAAGTCTCAACAAATTCACAAGAACTGAAATCGTACCATGTATTTTTTTCTTTTTTAAAAAGTATTTATTTATTTATTTTTATTTCAAAGGTAGAGTTACTGGGAGGCAGAGACAGAAAGAGCAAGAACGAGAGTGAGACAGAGTGAGAGAGAGTGAGCAAGAGAGAGCGAGAGTAAGAGAGAGAGAGAGAGAGAGAGAGAGAGAGAGAGAGAAAGAGAGAGAGATATTCCATCTACTGGATCACTCCCCAAATGCTACAATGGCCAGAGCTGGTCTGATCTGAAGACAGGAGGCAGGAGCTCCTTCCAAGTTTCCCACATGGGCGCTGGAGCCCAAACACTTGGGGTACTTTCTACATATTCTGCTCCTTTCCCAGGCCATAGAAGAGAGCTGGATCAGAAGTGGAGCAGCCAGGTCTCGAATCGACACCCATATGGAATGCCCGCACTGCAGATGGCAGCTTTACCTGCTATGCCACAACACCAGCCCCCATGTATTTTTTTCTGACTGTTACATAGCAACCTAAGAGACTCTAGAACATACGAAAACACATGGAGATGGAATAATGTGCTCCTGAACGCACAGGGGGTCATAGAAAAAATCAAAAGGGAAATAAAAGATTCCTGGAAAGAATAAAGATAATAACACAATATATCAAAATCTATAGGATATAGCAAAGGCAGTGTTTAAAAGGAAGTTTATAGAAATTAGTGTCTACATCCAGAAATTGGAAATACATCAAATATGTGATCTAACAAAGCATCTGAAGGACCTAGAAAAACAAGAGCAAATCAAGCCCCGAATGAGTAAGAGGAAAGAAATAATTAAAATTAGAGAAGAAATAAACAAAATTGAAACAAAAAACATTATACCAAAGATTATTGAAATGGATAGCTGGCTTTTTGAAAAAATAAATAAAATTGACACACTATTGGCCCAATCAACCAAAAAAAAAAAAAGAGGAGGGGGGACCAAAATTAATAAAATGAGAGATGTAAAAGGAGAAGTTACAATGGATACCACAGAAATAAAAAAAGAAGCACCAGAAATTACTACAAACAACTATATGCCATCAGCCATCAAATTGTAAAATCTAAAAGAAACAGATGGATTTCAGGACAGATAAAAGTTACCAAATATATAGAAAACCTAAATAGATCAATACCTAATATGGCGATTGAATCAGCAACAAAGAAATGTCCAGGACTGTATGCTTCACTACTGAATTCTACCAGACTTTTCAAGAAGAACTAATAAAGTACCTAAAATGTAATGTATAGAAGTGAAATTGACATTTTGAGATTTGATGGATTGTTTACAATCCTTGTCTCTACTGTTGAGGAACAATGCTTTTTCTTCATACTATTTGTTGAACTCTTACTTAGTGTAGGGTTAAGCTTCTGAGTATAAAGTAAACTGAAAACAGATCTTTGTAAAAATTAAGAATGTATAGGAGAGGCAGGAGGAAGAAGGGTGGGAATGTGGGTGGGAGGGATGGTATAGTGGGAAGTATCACTATGTTCCTAAATCTATATATATTAAATTCATGAAATTTGTATACCTGAAATAAAATTTAAAAAAGGACTAATTCCAATTCTTCTCAAAGTAGTTAAACAATAAAAATGGAGGGACTCCTTCCCAAACTCCTCCTATGAGACCCGAGTTACTGTAATTCCAAAACCAGAAAAATTTGCAACAAAGAGAACTATAGACCAATATACCTGGTGATCATAAATGCAAAGATTCTCAACAAAATACTAACTAATGGGATCCAACAACACATCAGAAACATCATTAAGCTGGACCAAATGGGATTTATCCCTGTTAAGTAAGCATGGTTCAATATATGCAAGTCAATAAATGTGATACATCACTTAAATTGAAGACAAAATCCATATAATCATTATGAAGATAAAAACCATATGATGCAGAGAAAGCATTTCATAAAATACAACAATCTTTCATGATGAAAACCTTAAGCACTTTTTAAAGCAAACTATATAGAAGGAACATTCACCAACATAAGGCATTTTATGACAACCTGCAACCAGCATCATATTGAATGGGGAAACTTGGCAGCATTTCCACTAACATCCAGAACCAGTCTACTTTCTGGAAGTTTCATTAGACAAGAAAAATAAATCAAAGGGATAAAATTGGAAAAGAGGAAGTCAAATTATCCCTGTTTGCAAATGACATGATCCTAAATATAGGGAAATCAAAAGACTTCATTAAGAGACTATTGGAACTCATAAAAGAGTTTTGTAAAGCTTTAGGATATAAATTCAATAGACAAACATCAATAGCCTTTGTATATACAAACTGTACCATTCACAAGTTACAAAAAAAAAAATCTGAATACCTTGAAATAAATTTAACAAGGATGTGAAGGATCTCTACAATAAAAATTACAAAACATTAAAGAAAGAAATAGAAGATCTCCCAAAATGGAAAAATCTTCCATGTCCATGGATTGAAAGTATTCATATCATCAAAATGTCCATACTACCCAAAGCAATTTAAAGATTCAATGCAATCTCCCTCAAAATACCAAAGATATTCTTCTCTAATCTAGAAAAAATGATGCTAAACAACAAAAACAAAGCTTCACGCATCACAATATCAGATTTCAAAACATACTACTGGGCCAAAAAAACCAAAATATCTTGGTGCTTTCACAAAAATGAACATGCAGACTTACGGAGCAGAATAGAAACCTCAGAAATTAATCCACACATCTAAAACCAACTAGTTTTTAACAAATGAGCTAAAATCAGTCATTGAAGAAATGACATTCCTTTATCAAATGGTGCTGGGAAAATTAGATGTATTCATGTAGAAATAAGAAACAAGACCCCTAACTTACACTTTATACAAAAACAACTCAAAATGGATCAAGGGTCTAAATCTATTACTTGATACCATCAAATTACTAGATGAAAACATCAAGGAAATTCCGTAAGACACTGGCTTAGACAGACTCTTGGAAGACTCTAGAAGCATAGCAAAAGTAAAAATTGATAAATGGGAGTATATCAAGCTAAGAAGCTTCTGCACAGCAAAGGAAACACTCAGTAAAGTGAGGAGGCAAAAACAGAGGAAGAAAATATTTGTAAACTAGGCAACTGACAAAGCCTAACATCGAGAATCTTCACAGAACCTAAGAATTTCATCAACAGAAAACAAAAAATCCAGTTAAGAAATGGGCAAAGGACTTGAACAAGCATTTTTCAAGAGAGGAAATTCAAATGGCCAACAGACACTTGAAAAAATGATTAGGATCACTAGCCATCAGGGAAATGCAAATAATAACCATAATGAGATTTCACTTAACCTCAATTAAAATGGCATAATCCAAAAATCAAAAAACAAAAATATTGGTGAGAAAGTGAGGGAAAAGGTATTCTAATATACTGTTGTTGAGAATATAAACTAGTGCAACCACTATAAGACAGTATGGAGATTCCTCAGAAATTGAAAAACAGATCTACACTATGACCCAGCCATCCCATTCTCAGGAACTTAACCAAATAAAGTGATGTCAGCATATGAAAGAGTAATTTGTATCCCCAAGATTTTTGCATCTTCTTTCACAATAACTAAGATATGGATCAACCCATATGTCCATAAACTGATAACTGGATAAAGCAAATGTGGTATATAAACATAATAGAATACAACTCAGCCATAAAAAAGAATGAAATCCTTTCTTTTGCAACAAAATGGGTGCAACTGGAAGGCCTAGTAAAAATAAGCCAGTCCTAAAAGGATAAGTATCATATGTTTTCTCTGATATGTGGAAGTTAATATAGAATACAAAAAATGTATAGGAATGAAACACATCTTGTGATATGATTGTTGTTTTCATCGCTTGTTTATACTTCTGTGGAACTGTAGTGATCTTATTTTTAACTTGTTGAATATTATGGTTAGTGGTGAATTAAACCTGTAAATATAGAGTGGATTTAAAATATGTCTTTGCAAAAATTAAATTAAAAAAAGAAAGGAAAGGAGGAGGATTAAGGGAAGGAAAAAGAGTGGGAGGAAAGTATGGTTATCTGCTTAAAACTATACCTATGAAATACATGAAATATGTTCTGTTTATATTAATAAAAATAAAATAAAATAAATTCATAAAACAGTTGATAGAAAAAGAATGTCATCTATATGAATCATATAAACTGTTTTTGTCTAAACTAGTTAACTCATTCTTTTTTATAACTGTGTAATGATCTGTTTATGAATATACCATGGTTTATTTATTTTTTATTGATGATACAAGAGCTATTTCGTTTCATTTTTTTCTGAATAAATCTACTATGAACACTCTTGTATGAGTCTTTTTATTAATACATGTTTTCATTTGTTTTGGGTAAATATCTAGAAGTAGGATTGCTGGGTAAGTGTGTTTATTTAAAAACAAAGTGACATTTTAAAAGTATGCCAAATACTCACAGTTCCCTGGTTACAATTCTCCAATGACTTTTTATTGCAATTATAAGGAAATCCTATCATAGTAAAAGGTCGGGCATATCAGGCTTCTATCTCCCTCCTAGTTCAACCTCATGCAACCCCTCCAGCCACGTCTTTTACACCATCCTGTCTGTCATCTTGTCCCATTCCAGTGTATTCCTTGAACAAGTCCAATATGCCCTCAACTTGCCCATACTGTTGCTGTTAGCTCAGTGAAGAACAGTATTCTTCCAACCTGTTTCAAGACTGACTCATTCTTCAAGTGTCAGCTTAAATGTTGCCTCCTCAGAGACTGTCAAGGTTTTCAGAGGTTAAATTACTTAAGCAATGTCACACAGCTTGTGGAGCCATTATATAAATCCGTGCAGACAAGCAGTCTGGCCTCAAAGTTCTATCCCTAAGTCACCTTAGAATAAAAACCTATTCTTCAATACCATATATTATGAAAGCTTTTTTCCTTCTCTCTCTTAGCTACCGTTCACTGTCCATTTCACTTCCATCTTTTATTTATTTCCCTTTCCCTGTTTCATGAAACTTATTTTTTTTTAACCAAAGTTACACATGTCCACCTCTGTCTCAGGCCCCACATGGCTTTGCCTGTGGCACTTGGTACTGTTAACTATTTCTTTTCCTTCTGATATTGCATCTGTCATATATAAAAACATTCTCTGTAGTTTTCTCCACCTCCATGGCTCCATGTCGTTAGGCTTCTCCAGGGGCTTGTGGTTGCATTGCTTATCCTTCTGATACTGGTGTTTCAGGGTCCTTTCTCTTATTCTGGCTGCATTTCACACATCCTCCCTGGTATCTCATCTATGCCCAAGTCTTCAATCACCACCTACATACTGACTGTCTTGTCAGCAAGCTCCCCAATCCAAATACATATTGAACTCTAGTTGCATATCCAAAGGCACTGTGTTAGTCTAAAGATGGGCCCAATGAGAAATCCTTCCTAGTCTTCATGTCCTACAGAGTCCTCTGCTCTTGGATTGGGCTGTTCATGTGACTCACTCCAGACCAATGGAATAGTGAAGAGTCACAGTATGAGCATTCCAAGGCTAGGTCAATAGAACCATGCAGTTAAGGCCTACACCTCATGAAATGTGCATTGAGGATACTATTGTTTTAACTTAGGTAACCTACTGTAACTTAGGTAACCTCATGGGGAGGTGGGGAAGCCCAGCTGAGCCCCTAACCAATAGTCAGCACTAGCTGCTAATATATGTGTGAACTTTCTCAGACAAGCAGCCCAACTGGGCCTTTACATGGTTGTAGCTCAGCTGACATCTGAAAGAAACTATATGAAAGACCCCACATAATAACTGTCTAGCTGAGGACAACATTGTAGAGCTGTGGGTTAAGCCATCATCTGTGATGCTGGTATCCTATTTAGGCACAAGTTCATGTCCTGGCTGCTCCACTTCTGATCCAGCTCCCTGCTAATGGCCTGGGAAAGCAGTGGAAATGACTCAGGTGCTTGGGTTTCTGCCACCCACAAGGAGACTGGATGAAACTCATAGCTTTCGCCTGGCTCAGCTCTGACCATTGCAGCCATTTGGGGAGTGAACCAATAGATGTAAGATCTCTCTCTCTCTCTCTCTCTCTCTCTCTCTCTGTAACTCTGACTTTCAAATAAATAAAATAAATAAATCTTAAAAAAAATCGTCCATCTGACTCCAGTCAACTCAGAACTATGAGAAATACTATGAGAAATAATCATCAATTCTTGTTTTAAGCTACTAATTAGGGGCTGATGCTGTGGTGCAGCAGGTTAAACTGCTGCCTGCATCACCAGCATCCCATATGGGCACCAGTCCGAGTCCTGGATGTTCCAATTCTGATCCAGTTTGCTGTTAATGCACTTGGGAAAGCAGTGGAGGATGACCCAAATCCTTGGGAAAGCCAGATGAAGTGCCAAGTCCTGGCTTTGGTTTGGCCAAGCCCTGGCTGTTGGGGCCGTGTGGGTAGTAAATCAGCAGATAGAAGAGCTCTCTCTCTTTCTCTATGCCTTTCAAGTAAGTAAATAAGTATTTTTTTAAAAACTGCTAAATTTTGAAGTAGTTGTACAGTAATAGATAGATGGACCAGACATCCTTAATGTAATCATCTCACACTCGACAAACTTTTCATTCTCAACCAGGTTTTTGTTTTACATTCCCTCTGCTGCTTTGCTGTTTTCGCACAACCATATCCTGATCCTAAACCTAGAAGTCATACTTATTTTCTTTCCTTCATTCCTGTTTTTTTTTTTTAAGATTTATGATTTATTTGAAAGGCAGAGTTACAGAGAGGCAGAAGCAGAGATAGAGAGGTCTTCCATCTGCTGGTTCACTTCCCAACTGGCTGCAATGGCCAGAGCTGGGCTGATCTGAAGCCAGGAGCCAGGCCCAAGGACTTGGGCCATCTTCCACTGCTTTCCCAGACCATAGCAGAGAGCTGGATTGGAAGTGGAACAGCAAGGACTCAAACCGGTCATATCATATGGGATGCAAGCATTGCAGGTGGCGGTTTTACCTGCTATGCCACAGTGCTGGCCCTTTCTTTCTTTCTCATTGAATTTCCAAATCAGCCAGCTTCTTCCTAATTCTAGGATTTCTATCATCTAAATAGCTCTGACAGTCTGTCTTCCTTTCGGCCCTCTTCCTGCTCCCTTAATTGCACCTTGTTGTGACTTGAATGTACCCCTCCTCCAGGCATGTATTGGAAACTTAATCACCACTGTAACGGTATTAAATATTAAGAGGTGGGAACTTTAATAGGTGGTTGGGCCATGAGGTATTAGTGTTGTTATCATTGGGGTGCATTCCTTATAGAAGGATGTGCTTGTATCCCCTTGTCTATCCCAACCTCTCTGCCCTTCTGCAGTGGGATGACAGAAAGGCTTCCTCATCAGATGCCTGCCCCTTAGTCTTGGGCTTCCCATCCTCCCAGATCTGAGGCAATGCATCCTGTTCTTTATATGTTACCCAGTTCAGGTATTTTGTGATAGCACAAAACACACTAAGGCAGATACCTGAGCGTTTCCTATTTGTACAGTTACATTACTGTCTTAACTGGTCTTTAGTTCCCAGGATCCTCCCAGATCTATTCTCTACTCTGCTATCAGGCATCTTCCTAAAACATGGATCTGTTCTTGAGTGTAAGGCCTTTCACAGCTCCCAACTGCTACCAGAATTACTTACAAATTTTGGCACGATACTTAGATCGTGTGTAATCTGGTCCATTATTTCTTCATCTTCATTTACTTACGCTACTTCTCCTGAATGCTTGATCCCACTAGGAGGCCCTGTTCACTCTCTACTACAGACAGTATAAGGCCTGCAAAATCATTGCCTGCCCTGCCAAAGCAACAATAGTGAGACTCAAAATTCAATAAATCTACAGCATGATTCTTGTGAGTTTTAAAAAGATTAGCACATGTGAAGGGCTTACAAGAGGCTTAGGCTGTTGTAAGCACCTTGGTACCTAATGCATCAGTAATTTCCTTTCCCTTGAATTCCGTCTGTTATAATGGGTTCCTCTCCTGGCCTTATTTTTTCAGAATGCTCTATATGTCCTGCAAGACTCGCTCCAGTGCCTCACTTTTATAGATATTATCAGTGACTGCTTTAACAGAATTCTTGGTCTTACCATGCTTTGTTGATATGCTGCCATTTTGTACTTACCTCTCTACACTCCAAATGTTTAATTATTAGAAGAATAATTAGAAGACCCCAGTGGCTGGTATTGGACTGGGACTCCATGTGTATGGATTTGTTGAGTGAATGATGGATGGTTAGATGACCCAATGAAATAAAGCAGTGCAGCATCTGCTTGGGGAAGTGAGAATTAGAGAAGAAAGGAGTAAAGGAGGTTGAAGTTTGATGGAGAACATTTTTTTGTGTGTGTCAGTGAGACTCTGTTGTGAGATATCACTATCCATTATTACTTTCTTTCCTTTCCAAGTCAGTGTCAGACAGAGAGTAACACAAATTTCATCTTGAGTTGGTTAATGTACTGTTACTTGGCTCATCTCATCCACCTGCCCACTGCCCCATCACCATATGAAGTTCTTGCTCTTGAGAGGCAGAGGTGCCTCTGCATTGCTCTGACTAAACCTAATGCTCCACTTCAATTCAGAAGTTTGAGCAAGCAAACATCTTTTTTTTTTTTCACCTGGGAGTTGGGTGTGACCCGGCTACAATTCATGTTGAAGAGACCCAAAGTAAATGGCTTGTTCATGATTCATCAAAAGTCAGGGCTTCTGAGAATTAATATCTTTGCAAGTAAAAGGAAACTAACTGCCTGAGATTTGACACTGTTCTTACTCAAGGGGAGAAAGACCTTATTTCAAATAATTTGCACATAAACATATCATGAATAAACAGACTTTCCAGGTTTTATGGATGCATATGTTTGTCTTTGGCATTGAGAAATAATGTCACTGGTTCCTCTTATCAGGGAATGCTCTGAACTCTCTCTTCTTGGTCTCCACCAGCACTGAAGTTGGACAATCTGAGGAAGGGGTGGAGTCCTGCTACATACAAAGAATGACCTCAGTTCACGTATGGAGGGATGTGACTCTCAGAGCAATTCTTTCCGTCGGCTGCTGTGTTCAGGATGGGATGGTGCTGGAAACAGAGGTTTATGCTGAGGTCTCCATATGAGTGGGGCTCGGGTCCCTGGAGCGGCTCTGGCCATTACTATCTTCCAAAGCAATGGTGGAGTTCCATAGCCCCTCAGGGGCAGAATCAGCCTTTGGTAAAGACTACAAGAGTTCACAGGGTCCAAAAACATTTCCACAGTTGAGGAAATTCCACATACAAAAATAAAGCTATAACATGTTTTATATGTGCTTTTCTTTAATACAAGGGAGATGTTCATTTAGTTTCTCAACAAATATTTATGAAGCAATTATTTTGTGCCAGGTTCATCTTAGGGACAATAATTAGTTGTCATTTACCGTCAGGTCCACAGCACCTGGAAGAGCACTCAGTCTATCAGGTATGGACCTCAACTGTGCACAGTGACATTTCCCTTGGGCCTGCCAGAGTTCAGGGTACAACTGACGGGCAGGACCATGGAACAGACCTGTTTTCTCTGCTTGGAGCTAGATAAACTGTCATGGGACTCGAAGCTTAAGATTTCAAACTTAGTCAACTGAATTGACTACTTAAGCAAGTTAAGTCAGAAGAACAGTGATTATTTGGATTGCCAAGATATTATTTAATGAGGATCTTTGTGACTAAGCTCTTAAACTTGAAACTTAAAAAAAGTAATTGGCCAGAAATCCTTGTTGGATAAACATTGCCTCTCCCTTAAAAATTCTGGGAGTTCCAGCTTGGCCACTGACCTTTTCTTGCCGTTTATCTATTTATTTAGCTTTGGCATTTCTTAAGCCTCTAATGTATATGGAATACTGCCCGAGATTCTGGGAAATACAGAAAGCTACCCTCTCTGTCTACAAGTAGGTCACATTTTAAGTGATAATGCAATAAATGACACATCAAATAGCTTAACCACTAAAAGTAGAGAAAAACAAGTCTTATACGCAATAACTTCTAGCCAGTCCAGTTAGTTTTACCCAACTGCTTGGCAGTGACACTGCTGTGTGTTAGATAGAAGAAAAACAGCATGTGGGAAGATTGTCAAGACATCATGGGACTAATGGTATGTTCACTTTGATTTTGGGGACTTTGAATATGCTGGTTCCTCTACTTCTTCCCTCCTTCCCATATATCATCTCTTTAAAAAAAGTCCAATTGTACATGTCAACTATGCTTCAATCTTGGGAGCCCTTGGTGACCACCAACCTTCACTTACACACACACACACACACAAACACACACTCCTACACACACAAACAGTGAGAGAGAGGGCGAGAGAGAACTGTGTTGGTTACCATCCTAAGTAGTTGCAGTAGCACACTGTAATTCCTCCAGTATGATAGCATTTAGTATAAATTATCTTGATTTCTTCTCACCTTCTTTATACCACTCCTTGAACTAGATTATGAGTTCGGTGATTGTGCTAACTGCATATGTCTTGCTTATTATTATACTGGCTGGTGTATAGCAGCCATTCAGTAAGTATTGCTGAATGCATGAGTGAATGAATGTATGGCACAAGGAACATTTGAGTTATATGTCTTGTTTAATTACTTTGTGTTATAACTTCCTAGGCATTTTATGGATCTCCATTTCTGTGGGTTTGCAGATGGCATACAGTTGTGGCAATGATATAGCACATGTTAAATACCTCTGTTACCTCTAAGAACTAGTGCTTTCTGCAGGGAGAAGGGTATTATGACTGGTAGGAAAGTCATAAGCTTAATCCTGTTATAGAGCAGTTGGTTTCTAATCTAGAAATCTCTGCTATAAATTGAGATACATCTAGAGTAGTCATTGTCAAAGTGTGTCACCATTCAGACATAGTAGGAGATGGGATATGAATAACTTAGAATAAGCTACAAAAAGAATTCCAGGGACACATGGTCCACCAAATTCCTTTTCACTGAAAATCAGAACTAAAACTGGAAAGGACAGGAAATTTATTTCATAAATGCACCAGTAGAAATGAGGGCTAAACAACCAACACTATTTAATCTCAAGTAAATGAATTTTATTTCAAAAAACAAAATAGTTAAGTTACAGTAAATCTTTGTTTTGAAGTGTCCTTTTTGAAGATCATCAAAATAGGTTTCAATGTAGTTCCCTAAATCCAGTTTTTGCTTTGTAAGTAGTTAGGGGTTTTTTGGATAAACAATCCAAGTAAATCTCTGACTCTACCCTGCTGTTTTCCATCTCCCTGTGCACAGTCATCCGGAAAGGGTTTCTTATCCTCACTGAAGGCTGGCAGCTTAGATATGTGGTACCTCCTGCTTGATGTATTTGCCATATGCTTCCCAGAATCTTACAGATGAAGATGAAGCATAATCAATGAGATGACCCCAGATAGATAAAACAAACGCTGGCGCATGTTTGCAGTAACCTTCAGAGGAAGCCCTTCATCTGGTTTGCGTGTTCTTTAGTGGGTACCTTGCCTTTCCATGTGGCAATAAATGAATGAGTCAGCCAAGCTACCAGGCTTCCCACCGCCCCATCACACAGCAATTGTTTCATAAGAGGTCCTGTGTCTCTGGATTACCTCTAGACACAGGCCATGTTACCTGTTGCAGGTGTTTGCTAAACAAGCCCACCCTCTCCAAGTAAGACTTTTGTGTCTTCCTGATCTATTTTCCACTCTGTAGAAGTGACTCTGATTTTTGGCTTCCCATGTTTAGATTGGTTGTTCACATTGACTGTGGATTAGCGAATACTCAACTGTAATCATTTTGTAGACTATGTACAGAGAATGTTGAAGTGAAAAACCTTTCCAAAATCACAGATTAGGTGTATAAATAAGAATGTGGGTATCAGGCCTTTCGTCATTGCAATCAATAGTCTGATCCATCATGCAAACTGGAGAGGACAGCTTTGTGGTGCAGTGGGTTAGGCCACCATCTGTGATGCCAGCATCCCATATGAGCTACGGTTCAAGTCCCGGCTTCTCCACCTCCAATCCAATTCCCTGTTAAGACTCCTGAGAAAGAAGTCAAAGAGGCCCAAGTAATTGGGCCCCTGCCACCCATATGGAAGACCCAGATGGAGATGTGAGGTCCCTCTGCCACCTTCCCTAATGACAGACATTGTACAGGGTAGCTGTTAAATTAAAAGTTCAGAGACACGCAGCATAGAACCTTCTCTCTGCCGCTTATGAAGCTTGTGACCTTGGGCAAGCCACATGGTGCTTCCGAGACCCAATCTCTTTAACTAAATTATAAACATAATATTCCCTATTGCAAAGTGTTCCCACAAGATGTAAGATTTTAATTGAGTTAAATCATTGAAGAGTTAAATGAGGTTGCACATAAAAACATGGCACGCGCTGAGCACCCCTTAAGTATTATCTATATGAATGATGAAGATTCTTATTTAAACATGATCTGAATTCTAGAAGTGAGAAGTGGCTTTTTGGCTGACATCAGCCCCTTCACAGTAACAGGAAAACATGTTCCACAGGGACAGAAGAAACAAAAAACTAGGCGATAAGGTAGTTTTTCTAATATTAAAATTAAAGAGAATATATTTTTTATCACTTAGCAAGTTAGGGATCTCATAGGGACACCAGTGGAAGGCACATTCTGGTAAAGTTAAAACAGCTTTCCCATGGAGCCAGTGCTGTGGCCTAGAGGATGAAGCTGCTTCCTGCAGTGCTGGCATCCCTGGGAAAGCAGTGGAAGATGGCCCAAGTCCTTGGGCCCCTACACCCATGTGAGAGACCTGCTCCTGGCTCCTGGCTTCAGAAGGGCTCAGCTCTGGCTGTTGCAGCCACTTGGGAGGTAAATGTCTCTCTCTCTCTCTCTTTCTCTCTCTCTCTCTCTCTCTCTCTCTCTCTCTTGCCTCTCTGTAACTCTGCCTTTCAGATAAATAAATCTTTAAAAAGTGCCAGCTTCTCCTAAAATGAACAAGTTGTCCTCATAAAAATTGTTCAGAGATCAAGTTGATGAGACATGCATTAAGAAATAAACTGTTCGTCATTGCTTGGATAATGCAATCTGGAAATCAGTAAATATCTTGGAAGAGCCAACTTGATAAATCAGATTTTCTTTTTTTTTGAATTTGCATTTATTTTATGTTGTTTTTATTCCCAAGCCATAAGTTTTTGTGTCTTCAGTTTCTTCTGGGACATCTTTTTCTTCTGTGTCACGCTCTCCTTTGGTTTAGGAACAATTTGTTCCCTTTCTGTGAAGACAATCTCAATGTGGCATGGGGAGCTCACATCTGGGTTAATCTAACCATGAGCTCTATGGGGTCAGTGGCACATTTTTAGTACTTTATTCACCTGCATACCTTCAGTGACCAGAGAATCTATACTCACACCCTTAAGCTCAGCATGACTCTGTATTTTTAAGCAAGTGCAACAGAATTTCACACTCTTTTTGGGCCAATGACCCTTTGTTCAGCCCCACTGTTTGGCCTGGGTGCACCTACCATCTCCACCATTGTTAACAATGGAACATACACTTTGCTTCCTTAATGTGACAGCTTTCAGATACCAGGTAGGTTTTCAGATTTCATAGCCTTGATGGCCTAAGCAGTTTCTTGGGTGTTCTTAAAGAGAATGTGAAGATTTGAATCTCTTGACTTGCATGATTTTGTGGGGTTTTCTGGGTCAAGTGAACAGTGAACCATTTTCACCTATCACCTAAAGCTGCTTACAGGAAAAGTAAAGGGTTCTTTCTTAAAAATGTTAGTTTTATCCATCCCAATAAGGTTTCAGTAAGTATCATTGAGGGTCTACCTTGTGATAAAAGTTGCACTTAGATGCAGAGAACCACATGTGAATACGATGTAGCCTTACATTTTAAGAAATTTTAAGAGGAAGATTAATATGTCTATTAATTTTAAAAAGACATAGTTGGCACAAAGGGTTAAATATTTTAGAACTAAATGGTGATTAATAGCAGAAGAATGACTAATTCTCATCTAGGAAAAAAACTGGACTTCAGTTTTAGTTCCACCATTTATCAAGTTTGTATCTTGGGAAAATTTGTTTACCCTTTTTGAGCTCAATTTTTTAAAGGCAAAATAAAGATGATAATAACTGTCCTACCATTTTCTGTAAAGTAGATGTAATGTTCAAAGAAGCTAATGTTTGTGAATGCCTGTGATAAATCATAACACTACTGCATTGATCTTGGTGTTATCTTTTTCCTTCCTCTGCCTGCTCATAGAGTGGGACTCTCACAAAATTTTTTTTCATTTATTATCTTAGTTTATGAAATATCTGAAGGTTACATCATTTGTGTGTGTGTGTGTGTATTGTGTATGCATTATCAAGTCTTATCAAGCCAAAGCAGCAGAACTAAAACAGACATCTGGTTTCCTAAGAAATAGTCCAACTCTGAATCCTGAAGACAACTTTGTCAGAGACCAAAGATACTCTTTAAGGTTGGACCTATTTCAGAAAGGAGTTTCACCCTAAATTTATAATGAAGGAAACTGAATAATCTATTTGACACTTATTTAGTAAATGATTGTGAGACACCAACTCTGCACCCAAGGCCCTGCTACAAACTGAAAGGAGTAGATGGAGAAAAGACCGGGAACTCAGCGCTGATGTTGACCTTTGCTGGTAACTCCTTGGCATAGGATAAATCATTCCTCTTCCTGTCTTTTAGCTTCCTCCTCTGTAAACTGAAAATTGGTTTGTTGCAAAACATACAATGATGTTATGTCTGAAAATCTGAAATCCAGAGACAAAGTGAAAAAAAAGAAAAAAAACACACACACACACAAAAAAAACAACCAAGAGTGTGAAAGCCCTTTCCATTCCACTGTAAAAGGGATGGTGATTGTTAGTCTTGGTGATCATGGGAGTAGGCAATGGAAAGAGAAATTTGTTGGTGGAGGCCAAGTTGATCATTAAGAGGATGAGGAATTTCAGTGGACCGGGTAGTGGGGAAGGGAACTGGGGCAAGATAAGATTGGGGATTCATTGAGTAATTATGAAGAATGAGCTAGAAAATAGCTTAGTGCTAATAGTTATGGAATTTAAACCTGATGTTATCAAGGACTAAAGGAACCCTCATGGCATGAGGAGAGACTCTCAAATTGTTTCTGTGAGTCTAAAAGTAGGTGATGATTCTAAGCTGGATGAGTTGGTGCATTTCTATCATTCATATTTTGCATATGTGTGATTTTTAGCCTATGGTGAGACATAGGAAGCACAGACAAGTTCAACATTCAAGTAGAAATAAAGTAAGAGAAAGTGAGCAAAATAGTATTTTTTAAAGATTTATTTATTTGAAAGGCAGACTGATGGGAAGAGAGAGAGGACAGAAAGAAAGAGAGAGATCTTCCATCTGCTGCTTCACTCTCTGAATGTCTGCAACAGCCCAGACTCAGCTAGGCTGAAGCCAAAGGCTGAAACTCCATCCAAGTTTCTGATATGGGTGATAGGGGCCCAAGCACTTGGACCATCTTATTCTGCCTTCCCTGGATTATTAATAGGAAGCTGGGTTGGAAGCAGAGCAGCTGAGTCTCTATATGAGATGCCAATGTTGCAAGCTATGATTAGCCTGCTACATCACAGCCCTGGATCCATGAAATACTGTTTTAAGGTAGGAACTGAAATGAGCTGAGGGAGAGTCCTGAGAGGAAGAGAACTAAGGTGTATTAAATTCAAATGTGTGCTTGTTGGGCCCTGGACACTTTCACATCCATGCAAGTACCTTATTAGGTGGTTGTTATGTAGATCTGAAAACTGAGGTCCAGAGAGAGTAAGCAACTTGCCCAAAGTTAGGGAATCACTGGTGTTGCTGGGTTCAGATTTGAACAGTAGAGAGTGTGAGGTTATTTTCTTTCAGCTACTGCAACCAATTCAGTTCTCTGGGCATACACACTTTATCCTTAAAGAAAGATCTCCATTTGGAAAGGGGAGAGCCTACTCCCATACAGCTGACACTGTTTGCAGTATCAGATGTCACTCAAGCACTAGACACTTAGATACAGGCATAGTCATGTGAGGTTTCCATTGTCACCCTATGGTGAGTACCGGGCTGGCATTTCACAAAATCTGTTTGTCCTGTTTAGTAAGGAAAATCATGCAAGGGTAGGGGGCTGAGGACCTGTAATCTCACTGTCACTGGGAAAAACATTCGAGGGAGAGTTGACAGTCCACTTCCCAGAGACACATGTTTTGGAATCTGCATAGTTTCACAGAATTTGAGAGCTGAAGCCACCTTGAAGATAGATATCTTGCCTCATTGCTCAGTCTAGATTAGGGGAAAGTCAGGCTAAGAGTTCAATTAGGGCCCTCCCACTCTCTTGTTCAGAATACTTTTCTGTTTGCAGCACTGAGTCCATGACTAAGCTATTTAACCAGTTCCTGACATTGTAATTTATGAACACAAGGAAAAGACATTTATCACTTGAATCATCCCAGAAACATGTGTTAGAGTTGTGGAGGGAAAAAATCTCTGAAAAATTCTGTTCCAGGTTACCTAAAGTGACTATATTTGTCTGCTTTGGAGAGACTTGTGTATGCCTTTTCCACTCCTTGGACTGAGTTCTCCCAGCCCTTGTGAACTCGGAAGTATGAACCCTAAAGGTTCTGCTTGATGGTTCCCATCAAGGATAAAACTGAAAATAGGAAGCCTTTGCTTGCTGACTGTGAGATAAGCTTGCTTAAGCGTCTGCCAAAAGCAGCAGATCATATGAAAAGCCACATGACTAACCAGAAATAATTGGAGCTTAAAAGATGCCAGCATTGATGAGTAAGATCCATTTCACCATGGGATCTAGTTAAAGCAAATGCACCCACTCACAAGTTCTTAAGTCCCATTATCTTTTACCCTGGAACATGTCACTTGCCCTGATGTGGCAAATTAAATGGTTCCATTAAGACACAATGTCAGCCTTTATTGACTACAACTAGCTGTTCATTTATTTCTGCTTTATTATTAATTCATTTCTCTATTCAACACATCTTTAAAACCTACTGCATACTAGATGTAGTAGAAGAAACAGAAAACAATTCTTTCATGCAACTTTTCCCAATTCCTCCAATGTAACGTAATGGGACCTAGCAGATCTTTGTTTACAAGTCTCCCAACAGATTTACAGTATGTTGCTTTGTGTTGTAGCAACTTGAGAACATGTCTTATGTTACTACCCAGACTCAAGAAAATTGCTTTACAAATTTTTCTATGTTTCACAGTACTTACTTTAAACTTTGCATAGAGAATATTCTCAGCATTGAGGAATGAAAGACAGTGCATATTTATTGAATTGTATAAGAAGTTGATTTGGCTTAGGCTAAATTATATTGCTGTAACAACTTTCAGATTTCAGTAACTGACAACACAAAGATTGATTTCTTGTCTATGTTACTTCTGATTTAAGTTAGGTTCAGCTGTGCTCCTCATTTTCATTCTGGAATCTGGGAAGACAAAGCAGTCACTAATTAGGATAAGCCTATCTTGTAGCTGGGGGAAAAGATAGATGGAGGAGACATGTGATCGATAAAAAGTGACATATTTTAATCCTATTCAAATTTCATTGACCAGAGCCACTCATGTGCCCAAACCTGCCTTGAGAAGTAGGCAAGTTTCATTCTCACATGAAGAAGATAGTGAATATTTGGGAATAATAATATATTCCATCATGGAAGTTAACCCTATGTTTAAAAGATTTTAAAATATAGTCAAGTAAGTAAGCTATACTGAAACTTCTAAAATGAAGTACAACCAACATGCTAACCACAGGCAAGAGGAAGGGTAGATGGTTTTTGTCTGGGGTTACTCATTGAAGGACAAATAATGGTGGATCCTTGGATTAAGCATAAAAGGTAATATTTTGTGAAAAGAAAATGGAAAAACCACAAGTAGAAGAATATTAAGAAAAATATGAAGGTACTGAAGCAAAACATGCAGCCAGGAAGAAGTGAGAGGTACACTTTGGGTCAAGGGTAAATTACCACAAAGAGAAAAAATTGTGCCTTACATTCAAAAGTAAGAAATTTAAAGTCTATTCAATGGGCTATGGCAAACGACTGAAGGTTTTGGAAGATGATTGAAGAATGAACTTGAGAGAAGCTGATGATACTTGTGAGACTACCTGAAGAGTCAGGAGACATTAAAAGCAGAACCATGGAAGTGACAGCGCAGGACAGAGCATGCAAATGCAATCTGCAAAGAAGGTTGGAGGGGGGGAGATTAGATAGTGGTGTGCCATTAATGGAACTCAAATAATAACAAAGAGAATTGAGTTGTGGAGTAGGAAAATAAGTTTTATTTTAGCTATGCTGACTTGGAAAAATCTGAATGGAAATATTTGGTAGGTCCCTGGAGTTATGGAAATGGAGGTTCGGAATGTGGTTGAGGTTGAAGATGCAGTCCTGCATGATTCTTAAAAATGTGTAGATAAGAATCCCAAAAAGGAACAGTGGCTGAAAGGCAGAGTCTGGGGGCTACCAGCAGGTAGAGTGTGGGGAGATGGAAATAAGCCTGGGAGGGTCACTGAGGAACACTGACAGGGGAGAGGAGACCAGAATGGTGTAAGGGCAACAAAGTGAGGCTGAGGAGAGGCTGGGGGGGTGGGGGGGTGGAGGGGAGAGGAGCAGTGTGAGATCCTTCAGAAAGTGCCAGGAGGATGAGAACGTAGAAAGTGGCATTGAGCTCAGAGAAGGAGATCGCTGGTATGACTAAGGAAACTACTCCTATAAGGATGGAGATGTTCTTTTTTGAAATATGATCATGAAAATTACAGAGATTGAATGGTGGAGGCACAATTGGAAGGGGTGGAACCAACAGAACAGTAAATGCAGTAACCTCTGAAAAGAAGATGGTCATATTCCATGACAGGAGGGCAGGAGGAAGAAACACTCTGAGAAAAATGGTCAGTGGGGCCGGTGCCGTGGCTTAACAGGCTAATCCTCCGCCTTGTGGCGCTGGCACACCGGGTTCTAGTCCCGGTCGGGGCACCGATTCTGTCCCGGTTGCCCCTCTTCCAGGCCAGCTCTCTGCTGTGGCCAGGGAGTGCAGTGGAGGATGGCCCAAGTTCTTGGGCCCTGCACCCCATGGGAGACCAGGAGAAGCACCTGGATCCTGCCATCGGAACGGCGCGGTGCGCTGGCCGCAGCGCGCCTACCGCGGCGGCCATTGGAGGGTGAACCAACGGCAAAAAAGAAGACCTTTCTCTCTGTCTCCCTCTACTGTCCACTCTGCCTGTCAAAAATTAAAAAATAAATAAATAAATAAAAAGAAAGAAAAACGGTCAGTGAGGAGGAGTGATTTTAAAGGGCCTCTTTCCAGGGTAGAGATAAGGAGTATGTTCATTCTAGAAATTAAGCAATAATATTTATTATTGAGAAACCAGGTTTACTTTTTTTTTTAAAAAAAAGATTCATTTATTTATTTGGAAGTCAGAGTTACACAGTTACACAGAAAGAGAAGGAGACGCAGAGAGAGAGAAAGCCGAACACCATGCGCTCCAGGGGCTTTGGATTTGTGGATCAGGTGCAAGGCCTCACTAAGTGGATGGAAGAGTTGTGGAACTAAATAGGGCTGTCTCACGAGGAGATTCTCAAAGTCCAGGTGCCCATCTAATTATGAAAAACATCTTTGTTGGTGGCACTAAAGAAGACACATTGAAGAAGACACAGAGATTATTTTGAACAGGATGGGAAAATGGAAGAGATTGAGAGCATGACTGAGCCAGGCAGTGGCAAGAAGAAGGGCTCTGCTTTTGTGACATTTGATGACCATGACTCTGTAGATAAGGTTGTCATCCAGAAATATGGGGCTGACACTGTGGCCTAGTGGGTACAGCCACCGTCTGCTTTGCCAGCAGCCCATATGGGCCCCAGTTCTAGTCCCAGCTGCTCCACTTCTGATCCAGCTCTCTGCTATGGCCTGGGAAAGCAGTGGACGATGACCCAAGTCCTTGGGCCCCTGCACTCATGTGGGAGACCCAGAAGAAGCTCCTGGCTCCTGGCTTCAGTTAGGGGCAGCTCCAGCCATTTCGGACAACTGGGGAGTGAACCAGTGGATGGAAGACCTCTGTCTCTCTCTCTCTTTCTGCGTCTCCTTCTCTCTCTGTGTAACTCTGACTTTCAAATAAATAAATAAATCTTTAAAAGAAAAAAGAAATACCATCCTGTGACTGGTCACAACTGTGAAGTAAGGAAGGCCCTGTCAAAGCTGGAGACGGCCAGCGCTTCATCCAGGCCAAGAGGTTGAAGTGGTCTGCAAACTTGGGTGGTGGTCGTGGAGGTGGTTTTGGTGGCAATGACAACTCTGGCCCTGGAGGAAACTTCAGTGGTCATGGTGGCTTTGGTGGCAGCCAATGTGGTGGTGGTGGTTATGGTGATGGTGTAGATGGTTACAAAGGATTTGGTAATGATGGGAGCCATTTTGGAGGTGGTGGAAGCTACAACAATCAATCTTCAAATTTTGGACCCGTGGAGGGAAGAAGTTTTGGAGGCAGAAGCTCTGGCCCCTGTGGTAGTGATGGCCAATATTTTGCCAAACCACGAAATCAAGGTGTCTTGGTGGTTCTAACAGCAGCAGTATATGGCAGTGGCAAAAGTTTTTTTTTTTTTTTTTTTTTTGACAGGCAGAGTGGACAGTGAGAGAGAGACAGAAAGATCTTCCTTTTGCCGTTGGTTCACCCTCCAATGGCCGCCGCGTTAGCGCGCTGCCGCCGGCGCACCGCGCTGATCCGATGGCAGGAGCCAGGGGCTTCTCCTGGTCTCCCATGGGGTGCAGGGCCCAAGGACTTGGGCCATCCTCCACTGCACTCCCTGGCCACAGCAGAGAGCTGGCCTGGAAGAGGGGCAACCGGGACAGGATCGGTGCCCCGACCGGGACTAGAACCCGGTGTGCCGGTGCCGCAAGGCGGAGGATTAGCCTAGTGAGCCGCGGCGCCGGCCTGTGGCAAAAGTTTTTAATAATTGCCAGGACACAAAGCCTAGCTGGAGCAGAGTGCCAGAGAAGTGACAGGGAAGCTACAGGTTACAACAGATTTGTGAACTCAGCCAAGCACAGTGGTGGCAGGGCCTAGCTGCTACAAAGAAGACATGTTTTAGACAATACCTATGTGTATGGGCAAAAACACTTGAGGACTGTATTTGTGACTAGTTGTATAGCAGGTGTTTTTAGTTTCTGCTCTATGGAAAGTGTAAATTATTCCAACAAAGGGTTTCAATGTAGTTTTTTTCCTTTTATATCTTTTTTTGGCACCCATGCTGTTGATTGCTAAATGTAATAGTCTGATCATGATGCTGAATAAATGTCTTTTTAAAAAACAAAACAAAATAACTTTCCTTCCTATTACTTTGAGACTGCTGCTATCTGTTCAACATTACCAGAACATTTGCAACCCATGAAGTCCTGGAGTGAAATAAAACCCAGCCAGAGCATAATTATCTTATGCAAGGCTGTTGTCTGTAATATGAAGAAAATGTTCTTGAGTAAGAACTGGTGAACTTAGCAAAGACGGAAGTTTAATAATATTTATTCATTTTTTCCATCATTCATCATTCATCATTTGTGTTGACTCAGCATTCCACAATATTTGCTGAGCACACGCCAGGTACTGCCTTCAGTGCTGGAGACAGACAGAGCCGCTCTCTACTTACATAGGTCATATTGCTATGAACAAGTAAGAATCTTACATAATGTTGTGGGATGCTGAGTGAGTGCTATAAAAATCAAGTTAAATGAATAAATAATAAATAGGGAGTGGGGTGGGACAAAACTGCTATTTCCTTTAAAAAGGCCTTGGCGGGCCTCTGATGAGGAAACACTGAACACATGAGTGACCTGGAAGAGCCATGCCTCAGAGAGCAGCCGATGCCAAAAGTGTCCAATCTTGAGGCAGGCGTGAACATGGCACATCTTAAGAAGTGGAAGTAAGAGGAGCAAGTGCAAAATGGTGGCTCTAACTTGGAAAGAGAGGCTAGATCATGTGGGATCTTGCAGACTTCTATTCTCACTGTGACTGGAGATTTTTGGGTACATTTTGAGCAAGAGCAACATGCTAGCAATCATGTTTTTAAAGGATCATTCTCTTTAATATATAGAAATAGACGATAAGAGGGCAAGACATGAACAGGGAGACCAGTTAGGAAGCTGTTGCATTAAAACAGGGAAAACAGGTTTGAATGACAATGACAGCAGTAGTGATGAGGAGATATGGGAAGATCCTAAATATATTTAAAATTATTATGTGTGTATCTAGATATAATTCACACATCCTAACATCTTACTGACTAGTGCCCATTCAATGTATGTGATTAAGTGGCTTTAGAGATATGATAGGTTCATAATGGAGTTGTTATGGAATTTGAGGGGAAGAGAAGAATCGAGGATAGCACTTGGACTATGGATTATGCAATGGCATGAAGACCTGTGACACATGTTGAGCTATAGAACACTGGAGAGAAGAAAAGTACCCGCATTGTTAGACTAGAAGATAAACTATATGTGCATAGAAAAACGTCTAAGATGAAACAAAATGCGTTGTTGTTTATTCTTTTCACTATATAATATTTCCTATTTTTGGACACTATGAGTAAACAAAAGGCCACTGAAATCAGAATATAGAGTAAAAGAACTTGAGGGAGATGAATCTGAAGTTCAGAAACCATGCTATTAGGGATTTAGAACATTTTATATTTCTACTTCCTGGGTGCTAGGTTTGTTTCTTAGTTATGGGAGCAGAGAAATTTATCCTGGAAGCTATTATAGCAAATTACCATGCAGATCATTTTCTGTAGGAATCTGGAGAGCAGCTTATACTGTTGGATATTTCTAGAAGGCCACAGAATTGACTTCCATCGGTATCCTCTCATGGAAAAGAATAAGGGTATCTATCAGATAGTGTAGCCTTTGTTGCCCAATAAATCATTGATGTGTAAAATTTGGTGATCTCCACTGGGATTCCCCACCATTAATTCTACAAGCCTCAAGCTGTGATGTGCCAGATGGTTTTGTGAATCCTGCATATTTTTATGGTAAATTCACAAACACATTTTAAGATTTATGTATATATTCACACATATATGGAATTTAAACTGAATAATAATAATTTACATTCATTACTAAAGTTATAGCGGAAACGATGGGAGAAAAGCCAATTAAGTTGAATGGGGAGAGGGAAACCCAGAGACACAATATTGATTAATAGGAAAGACTTGCTCTGGAGTCTTGCTTTATTCTGAAACTTCAGAGTCATTTGTTTTAGTTGCCTACTGCTGTATAATCAACTATATTAATGCTTCATTGCTTTTTAAGACAACACTTTAATATTATCTCTTCTAGTTTGTAAGTTGACTGAGTTTACCTGGACGGGTTTTGCTTGGGTTTTCTCTGGCAGCTGCAGTCATGCAGTTTCTGGGGCAGGGGTTTGTGAGGGCTCACAGGGACTGAGTGTCCCCCATGGCTGCTTCTTCACACACCTGGCACTCAGGGCTCTCCCACTTGGTATTTTTTCCCAGCAATATAACCTGGACTTCTGATATGGCAGCTTGGGGCTCCAAGAAAAAGGAAGTGAAAACTAACAGTCATTGGAGAGTCAAGGCCTGGAACTGACCCAGTGTCACTTTCCCTACATCCTATTTGTTGAAGCAGTCAGAGATCAGCACACGTCGAAGGCAGTGGAGGAATAAACCCCATCTCTTACTAGGGGTGTGGCATGCACATAGAAGGACGAGGGGATTGATCACAGTCATTTGGGACATGAGCTACATTTGATCAGTGTGTAGCCATTCTTATCTCACACAGGAATTGCTAAGTGCTTTATAAAAGACTGTTTCTAAAAAAAAAAAAAAATAGAAGACCTAAATGAAGGATCTCAGCGAGTGTGATCCCAGTGGAAAGAACGGGGCCATCAAGGTAGGAGGTACCTTTCTCTGAAGGGAGGAGAGAACTTCCACTTTGACTATGACCCTGTCTCAATAAGATCGAAGTCGGCGAACCCTAAAGGCTTCCATAGCCTCGGAAACTCATGACTCGAGCCTAGGGAGATTACTGACACCAAAAACAAGAGTGTTAAATTGTTAAATCAACATCAAGAGTCACTGTGCACTTACTCCTCATGTGGGATCTGTCCTTAATGGGTTGTCCAATGTGAAGTAATGATATAGCTAGTACTGAAACAGTATTTTTACACTTTGTGTTTCTGTGTGGGTGCAAACTGATGAAATCTTTACTTAGTATATACTGAATCGATCTTCTGTATATAAAGATAATTGAAAATGAAAAAAAAACTTGGTGTTAAATTGGAAATTGCATAGAAAATTAATCAATCTTTTTAAAAAAATATCATGTAGGATCTCTGTCCTTAATGTGCTGTACACTGTTATTTAATGCTATAACTAGTACTCCAACAGTATTTTTTCATTTTGTGTTGCTATGTGAGGGCAAACTGTTGAAATCTATATATATATACTAAACTGATTTTCTGTATATAAAGAGAATTGAAAATGAATCTTGATGTGAATGGAAGGGGAGAGGGAGCGGGAAAGGGGAGGGTTGCGGGTGGGAGGGAAGTTATGGGGGGGGGGAGCCGTTGTAATCCATAAGCTGTACTTTGAAAATTTATATTCATTAAATAAAAGATTTAAAAAAAGACTGTTTCTAAAAATTAATGTTCTGATCATCTATTAGGGTGGCTACTATTTAGAAAAACAAACAGGGGGCTGGCGCTGTGGCGCAGCGGGTTGACGCCCTGGCCTGAAGTGCCATATGGGTGCCGGTTCGAGACCCGGCTGCTCCTTTTCTGATCCAGCTCTCTGCTGTGGCCTGGGAAAGCAGTGGAAGATGGCCCACCAGGTCCTTGTGCTCCTGCACCCGCATGGGAGACCTGGAAGAAGCTCCTGGGCCCTGGCTTCGGATCAGTGCAGCTCTGGCCATTGAGGCCAACTGGGGAGTGAACCAGTGGGTGGAAGACCTCTCTCTCTCTCTCTCTCTGCCTCTCCTCTCTCTGTGTAACTCCGACTTTCAAATAAATAAATAAATCTTTTTAAAAAAAAAGAAAAAGAAAAACAAACAGAAAATAATGAGTGTTAGCAAGGAAATGAAGTATTGGGAACTCTTGTGGGAATATAAAATGGTACACTTGTGGAATCACAGTATGGTGATTCCTAAAGAAAATTAAAAATGACTGTATGATGCAGCAATTCCACTGCTGGGTCATATTCTGGAGAACTGAAAACAAGATCTTGTAGAGATATTTGTACACTCTTGTTCATCACAGCTTATTCATAATCACTAAAATGTGGAAGCAACTGTGTCCAGTGATGGATTAATAGATAAGCAAAAAGTAGTAAATACATATAATTATTATTAAGCCTTAAAAAGGTGGGAAATCCTGATATAATGCAGATGAATCATGAGGACATTATGCTAAGTGAAATAAGTCAGGCACAGACAAATACTCTATGGGTCCACTTATTTGAGATACTTAGAGGAGTCAAATCCTCTGAGACAGCAAGTAGAAGACTGGCCACCAGGAGGTCAAGGAAGGAGGAATGAGTGATAGTGTAATGTGTACAGAGCCTTAGCTGGGGAGGATGAAAGAGCATCTGAAGATGAGTGGTGGCAATGGTTACACAACATCATGACTGTATGAGTAGACTTCAAAATCCTTTTCCAATGAGGGATAAGTTCTGCAAGATACTAAACAATTATAAATCTGTGATTCTTCCAGCTATTGAATTATAGGATGCGCTTCATATGGTCCCAACTACCAGTTATTTATTTTATGTTCATCTCCTGGCTGAGTTGATAAGAAGATTTTTTTTTTTTTATTGACAGGTAGAATGCATAGTGAGAGAGAGAGACAGAGAGAAAGGTCTTCCTTTGCCGTTGGTTCACCCTCCAATGGCTGCTGCGGCCGGCTCATCGCGCTGATCCGAAGCCAGGAGCCAGGTGCTTCTCCTGGTCTCCCATGTGGGTGCAGGGCCCAAGGACCTGGGCCATCCTCCACTGCCTTCCCGGGCCATAGCAGAGAGCTGGCCTGGAAGAGGGGCAACTGGGATAGAATCCGGCGCCCCAACCGGGACTAGAACCCTGTGTGCTGGCACTGCAAGGCAGAGGATTAGCCTGTTAAGCCACAGCACCGGCCTATAAGAAGATTTTAAAAAACTGTTTATTGTGGTAAAATTCACACAACATATAACATACCATCTTAACTATTTTAAGTGTCCAGTTCAGTGCTATTAAATATGAGTAAATTTTACAGAAAATGTATATCATGAAAAAATTATTCATAGTTTTCAAAACTCTTTTTTAAAGATTTATTTATTTATTTGAAAGTCAGAGTTACAAAGAGAGTGAGAGACAAACACAGAGAAATCTTCCATCTGCTGGGTTACTCCCCAGATGGCTGCAACCACGAGGGCTGAGCCAGGCCAAAGCCAGGAGCCAGGAGCTTTATCTGGTTCTCTCAAATGGGTGACAGGGGTCAAAACACTTGGGCCATCTTCCAGTGCTTTTCCCAGGCCATGAACAGGGATCTGCATCAGAAGTGGAACAGCAGGGACATGTTCTGGTGCCCATATGGGATGCCAGTGTCACAAGTGGTGGCTTTATCTGCTATGCCAAAATGCTGGTCCCCCCAAATTTTTTTGCACCAAAATAAATTTGCCTTTTAATTCCATCTTTTTATGAGCTTTTTGAAATGTCCTTATACTGTTTTTAAAATAATGCTCTATTTCTTGTCCTGAACCTACAGACATACATTACAGCTTTACCCCTCGTTCAATTCTCTTTTTCTCCTCTTTGATTATAGCTTCCTGTCTAGCATGTCTCTTGTGTTCTTGATCCCATTCCCTTCCATCATCTGAAGGAAGCCGTTCTACTCATTTTCATCTTCATTCTGTCCCTTCAAAGCCTTCTTCTCCAAGAGTGGTTCCTTCCATCAGCATAGTTATCAGAACAAAACAGAGGCCCAGTGGGTGATGCTTAACAGCACAGGATCTGGAGCCATAGGGAGCATAGGGGCAGATCCTGACACTCTGTCCTAGTTGTTAGAATACTTATTCTATCTAAGACTATCCTCCTTTCTGATGATTAAATCAGTGAATGTGTGTAAAACACTTAGAACAGTACCTGGGCCTCAGAAGTACTGTGTAAGTATTTAACAGTAATTCAGCATTTTTAAACCTGTTGTTCCATTTGCACAGAAGCCCACAACACAAACAATAACTCTACTATTTTGGCATTTTGCTTTGTCACCCTCTTCCTCTACTTGACCAGAGTCTACTAGTCACTGTCTCCACTTTCTCACCTTATGTTTATAACCTATTTTAAAGCAATTGGATTTCACTAAAGCTCCTCATACCACGTATGCTAACCACAACTTCCTAGTTGCAACCAATGGCTGTTCTTCAGTCTATGAATTTGTCTTTAATGTGGTCACTGATCACTCCCTTCTTCCAAAGCTCATTTCTCTT
Source organism: Lepus europaeus (assembly GCF_033115175.1). Lineage (NCBI taxonomy): Eukaryota > Metazoa > Chordata > Mammalia > Lagomorpha > Leporidae > Lepus > Lepus europaeus. Next base: position 94,749,959 of record NC_084831.1, read on the forward strand.
GGCTCCACAGAGCCCTCTTTCCTGTTTCTCCTCCCAACAGTCCAGCCACTCTTCCTCCTCCTTTTCTCTTGTTCCAGTCTCTTACACAAGTTCTGTTCCAGGTTCTCCTTGTAATCCCTGGCACTCACAAAGCTTCCATTACCATATCTATGGAGATGATTATCAAATCTCTATGTCTATCCTACATCTCTCCTTGGACTGAGACATGTGGCACTAACAGCCTCTTGAAGATTATCATTTGGAGGGAGAGCTAAACTAAGTTCAAAGATGTGAATCAGTTTGCCACTCCATAAAGATTTCCTGTGGAGTTCCCTCTCAGAGATGAGTGCCAGCATCTACCCTGTTGCCCAAGCCTGAAACTCAGACTCAGTTCTTGGATGTAGCCCTCCAAAACTCCACATCTGGCCAATCATTTGTTGGCTCTATTTTCAGCTAAATCCATTTTAGCCTACTCCAGTTTCTTCTATTTCCATTAAGTTTACCTTAACTTCTGGCCTGGTTCACTGCCTCAGCCACCATGCCTCCACATTTGCCTTCTCTTCTCCTCATTGAAGCCAGAGTGGTCTTTCTAAGACTCTAATCTGATGCTCTGTCTCTCTGGCTGATAGCATGTCAGTGACTGCCCACTGTCTGTAGAATCCACTCAAACTCTCAGCTCTACAGCTAGGGTATATTGGAGGTCACTTGGGCCTGTCACAGGGCTGAGTTTTAAAAAATTGAGGAATGTTGCAAGCCAGTTGTTTGGTTGTTGATAGCTGACATGAGCTCTTGTGGGAATATTCACACCATGGAAATCAGCAGATGCCCCTAGAGATAGTAAACAGCAAACTTCACCCGCCAAGTTCCATCTGTTAATGTCTCTGCACCCTGTATCATCACCTGCTCTCAGGGAGTCCTCTCTCTTCTAACCATCTCTTATTCATCTTTTAGGCCATACATCAGCAGACACCTCTTCAAGGAAACCTTTCCTGAAGTTGCCCCCTCAATTTCATGAATACACTTTTTCTCTATGTTCTGGTATGGCCCTGTCCTACAGAAGTCTCTGTCTCCATCCGTAAGACCTGGCTATTTGCCATACAATGTAGAAAGACTTGATCTCATTTAGTTCTCACCACAATCATATGATATGGTTACTATCTTAGATGCAGAAATTTAAGTTTAGACCACTTGTCACTCGTACAAGGCTAGCATCACACCATTTATCAATTGCCTAGTACTTATCAGTAATATCTGCATATTTATTTATCTTAATGGCTCACACAGCTGTGATTTCTGTGAGGTTAGGGGCTGCCTTATATACTTCATACTTAATGCAGTGCCTGGCCCTTGATGGGTGTTCATTACAGGTAGATATTGAATAAATCAGTTCTAACCCACTTAAATACCTCTGGCCAAATTCTACATTTTAACACTCACAGCTTTTACTCCCTAATGTCTTATTAATATTCATAAATTCTCTAGAAACTTAGAATTGCTGACTAGGAAGTTGACCTCCTAATCTCTGTAAATAGCTGGTACAAGACTCCTTTTTCAGGAGTTGGTAATCAAGAGCGTACCCTACATTTCTGTCAGCCAGGTCCCGCCCCTGACAGTTTCCATCCCCTCATCAAGCCATAGGTGTGAAACTTCTCCCAGAAAAGCTTTGGCTTCCTGAGCTTCTACAGGATGTCCATGCTTTTTCTCAGTGTTTTGTTTGTAAGTTCTGATTTCTCCATGGCCACCACTGAGATTCAGTTGACCTTTTCTCTTGGCTCCAAAACAGCAGCCAAGAAAGAGTTTTGAAATAGAATCGGGGCCAGGGGTTACGGCCCTGAGTCCTTGCATGGTGCTGTTCCAGCTAGCTGGCTGCGCTGTGGATTATCAGGGCACAGCTTTAAGTAACGACATCTTATCCAACAAGGAATGTCCCCCAGTGAAACGGTGTTCGTTTGGAAATCAAACTGCTTTTTTAAAAAAGTGTTTATTTATTTGAAAGGCAGCATTATGAGTTAGTGGAGAGAGAGAGAGAGAGAGAGAGAGAGAATCTTCTATCCACTGGCTCACTCCCCAAATGGCTGCAATGGCTTGGACTAGGCCAAGTTGAAACCAAGAGCCTGAAACTCCATTCAGGTCTCCCACATGGGTGGCAGAGTCCCATGTAGTTGGGCCATCTTCTGCTGCTTTTCCAGGTGCATTATCAGAACATAGACAGGATATGGAGCTGTCAGGACTTGAACCAGGTCTCATATGGGATGTTGGCACTGCAGGCATTAGCTTAATTCACTGTGCACAATGCCATCCTTCACCCTCATTTTTTCTTGTACCAATGTTTATGGTATCACTTGATGACATTCTTAGAGAATATTTACAGCTACAAGTGGCCAAATTGCACAGCTGTATTTCTAGGTAAAATCCGAAGGAGTAAGTGGATAAGGTCAGAAGATAGTTGAACTACATCAGTGATGCATTGTATGTGAATTATCATTTTATTTATTTATTTATTTGAGAGGTAGACTTACAGACAGTGAAAAGTAGACACAGAAAGGCTTTCAATCCATTGGTTCACTCCCCAAATGGCTGCAGTGGCCGGAACTTGGCTGATCTGAAGCCAGGAGCCAGGAGCTTCTTCCAGGTCTTCCACAAGGGTACAGGGGCCCAAGAACTTGGGCCATTTTCTGCTTTCCCAGGCCATAGCAAGAGAGCTGAATTGGAAGTGGAGAAGCCGATCTCGAACCAGCACCCATATAGGATGCCAGCACTGCAGGCAGCAGCTTTACCCACTACACCATAGCACTGCCCCTCATTTAGTTTTTCGCTTTTCCATCAACCAATGTGGGATTTGAAACTTCTGCTGGGAGTCATCAGCGGGTATAAAGAGATTTTCATTTATAATATCAACCATAGCACTCACCTTCAGATCAAACATCTCCTACTCTCTCTTAGGGATTTTCCTAGGTTTGAGTTGAAGTCTTTGTGTGGGGAATAAATCTGGTGCCAAGTGCAAGTTAATATAAAAAATTATGCTTATCCTCTGGGGAAGTGGAAGTCTGATCAACTTCCTCCACATTGCAGAACTGCTTCTCCTTTCCCTTGAATGTTCTTGTAGTCTCCCCTACCCTCCTCCATCACCACACACAAATTGTGTTTACCTTTTCTGTACTAGTTTACTTTTGCAAACCACTTTATTTTCTGTAAAACCCTTTTGATAATTCAGAATTCTAACTACCTTTTTACATAGCATTGGCGTTAGATCAATTGCATAAGGGTTATCTTGGGGTTTTGCCTAGACTTAAAAAAAAATCCCGGGAAAAGTTCCAGGCTTTTTGATTAACTGGGCAGTTCTGGAAATTAAGGCTGCTTTTGCCATTACTCCCTTGAATTACGGTATTCCTCATTGGCCCTCCGTATCAGGGTGTGCAGCCTAGAGTTCCTGCTAAAGCAGGGTGTAACAGCTTGTATTCAAGTGATATTGTTCATTCTGAGGTCATTTCATCTTTTTGTATAAGTCTTTATTTAGATTTCTTAGGAATGAGTGAATTAATTAGAGCTTTTCTACCAAGTCCTTGTCATAGACACCAGTGAGGTCCTCAAATACTTTTCAATTTCTGTTGGTTCAATTTATCTTTGTTTCAAGGGGACTTGAATCAGTGCAGACCATTATATGGGTAACCACTCTTTTTAATGACTATCAAATTTGTTTCTAGGTAGGAATTCACACACACAGTTCAGAAAATTATAATGATTATTAATTGTATTTAAATTAATTAGTAGCATTTGGTTACATGGGAATTGAGAATAAGCAATGTATTGATAACAAAGCCAGATCACCTCTATTTTCATAGGAGGGGGCGCAGGGGTTGTTTCTTGCTAAGTGACCTTTCACACATTCTGAAACCAGAGGAGAAGGCACATGCCAAACACTCTGCAAGCACATTACATGGGTTAACCAAAAATTCATAACTACTGGAAAACAGTGAAATAGCTTGACTGGGAAATTCCTTAACCTACAGCAGTTGTATATTAAAAAGATCCCTGTTCAAAATCAGAGAACTTTCCTAAAGGATGACCAGAAGGGAACGAGGAGATGTGTTTAAAAATCTTTCCTTTCTTGAATGGTTATCGGTTCAACGCATGAGTGTATTTCTCAATTAATGCTTTCTGCACTCTTTAGCCTTGCTGTAGTTTTGTCTGATTCAGTATTTAGAACAACCTGTTAATAATTTACTCAACTTCTTCTATCTTATGCTTTAGCGACTAGCCCCTAGATGGGGTTTTTTCTGAATGGCTATTCAGTTCTTATGCTGCCTCTTGTCCTGCTCGGGTTGCTTGCCCTCCTCACTTTCCAAAAATGCCTGGCAATAGGCTTGGTTGTTTCCTGCCAAGTTTTTTTCAATTTTTATTTTTTGCTGATTCCTCCCATCTATCACTCAATACTCAGTCAATTCTAGACTTGTTCTGCCTCAGCTTGGTGTCACCTTCTTTAGTTTCCAACTCTTATATAACCTTTTGTGTAACCCAGGATGGGACATACACTATATAACTAACTAAAACACAGATGATGGACCATATCTACTGTTTCTCTGTACAATTCAATTAAATGGTTCATGGTGACCAAAACTTATGAACAGGATGATTCTATAATTACATAGGATAGGCTTTAAAATAAAATTGAATACTGTTCACATGATTTATACTGAACCAACAAAGGGTTTTGATAAAACCCAAATACGCTTATGTAGTTTAAAAATTATATATTTGTTTATTTACTATTTTTATTTGTTTCAAGGAAGGGGAGAGCAGAGCAAACCCAGGAGCCAGGAACTTAGTCTGTGTCTCTTCCATTTATGACTTGAGTCATACACTCTGCCTTCTATGGTGCACATTAACAGGAAGCTGGAATCTACAGTGGAGCTGGGACTGAAACTGAGGTGCTGTGTGTGGAATATAGGCATCACAAGTATCATCTTAACTGCAGTGTCAAATGCTCATGTATTTTTGAGAAATAACATCAATGATTTGCTAACATCTCTGAGGTAAAAATCTACAAGGGGTCTTCAAAGCATTCATAGAAAATATGTGTTATAAAAACTATGCATAAATTTAAAATTGCTGTACTGAAATATACTAACTTGTTATAACATGTCTAAACAGCATCTAGTTTGAAGCATTAAGAAGGAAAATACAAAATTTTGAAGAAACACATCAGGAAAACATGAATTCCACTAATGTTGAAGCAAGAGGAAGCATCAAATTTATTGGTAAGCTTTGGTGGAAGAAGGGCGAAATCACTGATGCTTTATGAAAGGTTTGTGAGAATAAATCTCAAAGAAATCAGCAATTTACAAATGGGAACTTATTTTAAGAAAGGACAAAATGATATTGAAGATGAATTCTGATGCAGCAGGCCATCTACATCAATTTGAGAGGGAAAAGATAAATTTTTTTTTCATGCTCTAATTGAACAAGGCCAACATCAATAGTAGAAACAATAATAAACATTATTATTATTGGTTCTAGTTATACAATTCTGGCTGAAAATTGAAGTTCAGCTAACTTTCTGCTGATTGGGTGCCCAAACTGTGCCTAGATCAGCTGAAAATAAGAGCACAACTTTCAGTGAAAATTTTAAACAAATTGGATCAAGGTTCTGCAGCACAGAATAGGAGATGAAGGAAGGCTTTATTAGCATAATTCTAAAGACAAAGCACAATCAAAGCAGTGGCTACCAAGAAGTAGAAGGGGTCCAGTCAAAGCAAAAATGGTCTGGTCAAGAGCAAAGTTCCTGACGACAGTCTTCGAGGATGCTCAAGGCACGTTGCTTGTTGAGTTTCTGGAAGGCCATAGAATAAGAGTATTTGGACAAAATTCATCATAGCTTCAGCAGAAAAATGCCCTGGAAAACTTGACTAGAGTTCTTCTCCAGCATAATGCTCCTGCCCGTTTTTTTCATCAAACAAGGACAATTCTGTAAAAGTTTCTATGGGAAATCATGATTATCTACCTTACAGTTCTAATTTGGTTCTTTCTGATTTGATTTTTTCCTAATTTAAAAAAATCTTTATAAAGGATGACATACTTGATATGCTTCCTAGCAAACCATGTGTGTTGCCAGCTTCTCTGACTATTCTCCTCTGGGTCATTTGCTGTTCATGATATCAGACAGACAGTTGCTGTGGGTGTGATCAAAGCAGTGGACATGAAGGCTGCTGGAGCTGGGAAGGTCACCAAGTCTGCCCAGGAAGCTCAGAGGGCTAAATGAATATTATCCTTAATACCTGTCACCCAAGTCCTTCTTTTTAAAGATTTGTTTATTTATTTATTTGAAAGGAGAGGCAGAGAGGGAGAGAGAGGTCTTCCATCGGCTGGTTCACTCCCCATATGGCTGCAACAGCTAGAGCGGGGCTGATCTGAAGCCAGGAGCCAGGAGTTTCTTCTGGGTCTCCCACAAAGGTACAGAGGCTCAAGGACTTGGGCCATCTTCTACTGCTTTCCCAGGCCATAGCAGAGAGCTGTATCAGAAATGGAACAGCTGGAACAAGAACCAGCATCCACGTGGGATACTGGCACTGCAGGCAGCAGCTTTACCTACTAAGTCACAGAGCCTGCCCTATCACCCCAGTCTTAACCAGTGCTGGAAGAATGGCCTCAGAACTGTTTAAATTTGCCATTTAAATGTAACAATAAAAGACTGGTTAGTGGTAACAATGCATCATAAAACTTTCGGAAGGAAAGGGGGGTGTTTTGTGGATCGTTTGTTTTTTGTGTGCATGGCAGTTTTAAGCTATTTTTTTTTTAATAATTGATTTTAAATGCAAAAACTTGGCCAAAAATCTGTCACAGAATTCTGAAATCTACTAAAGTAAAATGCAGTGAGAAAAAGAAATCTTCAAAGGACATCCATTTTTTCTTCAATTACTAACATAAAAACAGCTGCATCGATATGGTGAAATTTCCAGGGATGAATGAAATGGTTGATATCATCACCTACAAGAGTGTGTTGGACTTGGTTGGGCTTATGAAGAGGAAAAACTTAATATTTTAATATTTATCTTTTAATTCCATTTCCATAAGATGTCAGAAGTCCCCGCTGGTCTGGAAGCATCAGTAGGGCATAAGGAAGTTTCTAATACATTTGACTCAAAAAGCTTTATATAGGAGGTGGGGAATTGAGCAGTTTTTACTTGAGAGGACTGCTCAGCAACTCAGGAGAGAAGCAGGTTTCAACTGTCAAAGAAAGAATACTTACTGAAGAGGTCTAGAATGAGACAGAGCTTATTTGTGGGATGACAGTAGCAGATGGCATGGAGGAAAGAGATGGAAGGGAGTAGAGGAATGGGGGTTGAAATAAGAAGAAAGGAGAGAATAGAATACCACTTGTCAGTGGAACTTACATCTTAATGGAACTTAGAACTTAATGTGAGTGCTGTATTTCCCTGGCTGAGAGGACCCTAAGAAGTCAATCTCATTTCTGGGGGAGAGGATACTGAGTGAGTGAGGCGAGGGGAGGAGGAAGTAGGTGAGGTGGTTCAGTAATCAGAGGTTCCTGGAGGATTTGCACTGCCAATGACGTCATTGTTCTGCAAGATGGGAACACTCTAGTCTCTGCCAGAAGCCATTGAGTTCTGGTTTCATATATGAAGGCTCTGGGGAAAGCCTTGGAGGAATCTTACTAATTATTTTTACTTATTTGCAAATGATCAAAAACATTTACAAAAGAAAGTGGGAAAAGATCTGAGTGGATAATTTATAGAATTATGAATGACCAATAAGCCTATGAAAATATGCTAAACTCCATTTAGTGTTAATAAAATAGCTGTTACAATATTTCCAAAGACATAACTAAAAATTAACAGTATAGAGTGTTGATATATATTCCAATGTAATACTAGTCAATCATGAAAAGAATGAGGTATATCTCCATATTCTATTGTGGGAAATCTCCTTAATGTATTTTTCAGAAGAAAAAAATCAAGATTCAGAAAAATATGCAGAAATACAAGCTCTGTAAAAACTTATATATGCTTGTAAATGGCCAGAAATCGTTTAGAAGAATATAGAAGGAGTCATTATCACATTACTGGAGAGTGAGATTGGGAAATTAAGAGGTTGATTCATGCCATAGGGAAGGATGGAAATTTTTTCTGCTCTAAATGTTTTGTTGTCAAAAGTTCAAATATGTACAAGGTGAAAGAATGATGTAACGATATTCTTTCCATCCACCCCTTACCTAAGTTCAGCAATTATCAATAATATTTGGGCTGGTGCCATGGCTCAACAGGCTCATCCTCCGCCTTGCGGCGCCAGCACACCAGGTTCTAGTCCCGGTTGGGGCGCCGGATTCTATCCCGGTTGCCCCTCTTCCAGGCCCGCTCTCTGCTATGGCCCGGGAAGGCAGTGGAGGATGGCCCAAGTGCTTGGGCCCTGCACCCGCATGGGAGACCAGGAGAAGCACCTGGCTCCTGGCTTCAGATCAGCGCGATGTGCCGGCCGCAGTGTGCCGGCAGCAGCGGCCATTGGAGGGTGAACCAACGGCAAAAGGAAGACCTTTCTCTCTGTCTCTCTCTCTCTCACTATCCACTCTGCCTGTCAAAAAAAAAAAAATAATATTTGAAAGTGATTTTCTCTGTTGCCCTCACAACTATAGCCCGACCTTTAGTCTCCAGAACTGGGGATGGCTCTGGAGAATACCAGCCACTTTGATCTTGAACTCTGCCAGCAGGGCAACTGGAAGGAGAGCCAACCTTGTCCAGACATTATAAACTAATCCTTAATTTAAAAAAATACATCATAGGAAGACTGTGCTCTCTGTGAGGGGGAATTTAATAGGCTCATCACTATCCTGCCTCTCCATCACCACTACCCTGGCCCAGTTCAGTTCAGTTTTTTACAAAGGGACAACTGGATTCATCCTGCAGTTTATTTTTATCTCCCTGTAGAGATTTACTCCATTTCCCAGCAGAGCCCAAAGCTATTAAAGCAGTGCCTTCCTTTTCTTCAAACTGGTGTGCCTTGGGCAGACAGAAAGCTGCTGCCAGATGTTCTCCTGGGTTGCAGAGGCCTGATGGTTGTCTCCAGCTAGCAATTCTGGAGAGCTGGAAGAAGCACAGAGGTTCTCGGGTTCCATTTGGGACAGAAATGGGAAGACCATCTTTCATTCCACACAGCCTACTCCTGGCCAGGCTTTGTGCTGGAGTTAGGATTATGAAGTTGACCAGCACATGACCTCTGACCTCCTCAAGCATATTGAATCAGAAACAAAACTTCCATGATTTGCTCTACTTCCTCTGCCAGGATTGCTCCTTCCTATCCTGTGCACCTTCAGCATTTAGCTCATGAATCACCACCTCTGATGAACAGCTCTTAAAACTGACTGTTTCCTCTGGTGGGTACACCCTTCCTATCTTGTCCACCTACCTTGTCCACTGGCTTTTCAAAACTCAAGTCACCAGCTCCTATCACTGTGGCCTTGCTTGATTCCTGAGATTTGAGCTAGTTATTGGGCTGACCAGATTGCAATACAGGCTCTCACATGTTTGCCTCCGTTCAGGGTACAGTCTTTGCTCTGCCAGTTCCCACAGGGTGAGCAACGTGTATTTTTTTAATTAATGTATGAAGTAGTGTAACAGCACAATTTCTCTGAACTATATGCCACGTATAGTATCTTAAAGGCCTTCTCCTTGGCCAGCAACCTCTTCACAGTTGTTTCGTCTTCTTTCTATAGTTCACCAAAATGCAAATCTCGTCTGTAAGTGTCCCAGGTTCCAAATAAGAAGAGCAAATGACTGTCTGGGGTCCCTGCCCAAAGAAGCTAAAATGTATTGATTATCACTTTAAAATAGATACAGATATTGATTTCAAAACCATTGCTGAGTCCTTCCCACGTTAAATATTTAAATATAAGAAGAAATTGGCACAGCAAATGTTATGACATCAATGTCCTTCTACAAAGTCTGGATGGCATGGAAGTCATTGGAGTGCTTTTGTAAGGTTGCAGAAATTTTAAGGAGGACTGGACAACATATACCAGGTAAAGAATCATAATGAATTAGCACCAGACTAAGAGTCAGGGGAACTTGCATTTGAGGTCTCAGTTACTTCATTTGAGAAGAAAAAAAAAAAGTTGGTATGTGGTAATTTCTAAATTTTCTTTGGCTTCAAACTTTGATAAATCCCTAATCCAGGAAGCAAATATTTTCAGTAAGTTGAAACAAAAAGTAATTGTCTTATCTAGTCTCATCTGTTGTAGGAGACTCTCTCCCTAGAATAGCCATTGTGACTTTATAATATTCTTATTTTCTGTGAATTGAGACACTTACAGGTAATAAGCAAGAAAAGAAAGTCCCTTTGGGAAATCAACTTCAAGAGAAAATTCCAATCCCCATTGTTTTTCTTGATTTCTTCTTGGCAAAGGTACCCTAATGTTGGATGTCATCGCATTTTTGAATTTAATCCAATGAGAGAGATTTCACCCTTATTTATAACTCATCTGCTCATGGCTCCAGTTGTGGGTGGGACCCAGGCTTTTTGGAGCCACGGCTGGCACCTGAGCTTATGGAAAGTGGCAGATCCAAAGGCTCTGGTGACTTTCCTGAAACAGGACTATTGTTGATACTACTGCCTTCTTCAGCAACAGGACCACACATCCTGTTAAATTCAGTTCAAATTCTGTTTGCCATCAATGGTTGTGCTAAGAGAAATCAGGTACTACTGACTGGAATGTGTTCTCCCAATTCAGATTTACGTCAGATATCAGAGGGCTAAAGGTAATAAGTAGTGTCCACTCAAGAGAAAATTAAAACAGTAACTACTAATAATTACATATGCTTGCTGTATGTCAAGATTTATCTCACTTACCTCTCACATAGCACCATGAGGTAGGTACATACTAGATGTCCCATTTTACAGATGAAGAAATTGAGGTTTAGAGAGATTAGTACTTAGACGTTAGCATCTAGCCTAGTTCCACAGTCTATGCTATATATAATACCTATGCTATAGTTCCTCTCAAGAATTGTATATGCATGCTATCAGAATTGGGAATTGTGTAAGGTCTTTAATGGATTCCGAAACCAGTGCTAATCATCGGAATGCTTTCTGAGGCATCCACAAGGGAAGTTTTGAATACAATAGAAGAAGAAAGCTTTAATAAATAAAGTGTAAGTTTAAGAAACACCCACTGGGTAAGAAACCCCAGAGCCATTAATGAGTTATGTTGGAGGAGACGACAGCAGCTGTGCTAGTGAGCGCTTCCACCTCTCAGTGGTATAATAGCAAACACTTACCTCTCACAGGCAGATGTGGTGAGAAAGCGGGTTCGGCTCCATCTATCACTCAAGAATCCATATTGAATTCATACTGTACTGTTTCATTAGCATTACTTGAAGTTTAATATCTCTGAAAAAAGAAAGTCTTAAAACCAACATCTTGTGAATATAGGATTTCATTTGTATTAAAAGTCTAATGAAAATAATTGTGTATCTTGCCATCAGTGGCAAATTAGAATCAAGAAAGTTGTAGTATTTGCAAGAAACATATATTATATTTATATAATTTTAATGTTTATAATTTTAAAATATTATAATTTTATAATTTATAGTTTTAATATATTAATTGTGATTGTAATATGTAATAACTCATACAAAATAATAAGCAGCAAAAACAAGAGATAAATGAGTAAAGAACATGAATATTTTATTCACATGATAGAAATATAATTAGCATGTAAATATAAATAACCTATTTCACATAAATGTACATTAAAATAAAAAGGAAATCACATTTGTTCCTTTCAGACTAGAGAAGAATAATTCTTGAAGAGTCAGCACTAATTGGAGTGAAATAGAATGAGCACCTTCATCAAATATTGATGGGTGAACTTGCACAAAATTTCTGGAAAGTAATTTGACAGCAAGACAAAAATACATCAAATGCTCACACCCTATTTATTCTTTGAGTAATTCACAGGGGTGTTTTAAAAATTCATGGAAAATTCATGCTATGAAAATATATTCAAGGATGTAAAAAATATTTTTCACCAAAATAAATTTTTTAAATTCCGTTTTCCACAGACTTTTTGAAATAACTTCATATTGGAGAGAACAGTCAGAACTAGATCTAACTATATTCACAAAAACAATAAGAGGAAAAAATATCAAGATTTAAAATTTAACTACTGTGTCTTAGTTATGTAAACAATTAAGAGAAAATGATAATAAAATATGCCATCATGTTAATAATTGATACCATTCCTATTCTTTACATTTGTATGTACTTTATATCTAAAACTATAAGAATATTATTTTAATAATCAGAAAAATGTTTAAAATTAAGAGGAAGGAATTTGACTGAAAGATATTGTGACAAAATTCATATTTCTTTCCAAAGGAAGACATAGAAGTTCTTTACCATAGTCTGTCTTCATAAGAGAATTACATATCAAAAATTATATGTGTGGGTCTTTATGTATTTGTTAGCATATTTACAAGATAAAATATTTCAAGTCTTTTCAGACTTAGAAGACCTTAAGGTCCTAGCCCTTGAATTTTAAAATTTGAGAAAAATTGTTCTGAAGCTTGTTATTATTTGCAGAATTTGACTCATCGTTTTTCAAACTGGCACCTCATTGGTTAAGTTTACCCTGTTAAGGGCTGACTTCCTGAATAAGGAAGTTTTCAATGTCCTAACTGAATATGGTATTAGTCAGCTCTTTATTATCTCTTGCAGATAATAGTCAGACAGAGTTCACATCATATAAACATTTATTTATCCCCCAAATCCAACAGAGACTGTGTACTGCTAATTAACAGTTGTGTAGTAAGAATACTGCAAGATTTCCTTTTAGTAGGACTCCCGTGTCCAATTCACTTCCACTGCAGCATGGAGCAACCTCCCAGAGGTCTTAGGCTGACTCTTATCTTCCTACCTCTCGACCTCATCTCCAATCTTGAAATTTTATTTTTGCTTACAACTCCTTAAAAGAAATAAGCACACACATACACAAAACACATGCTAGGTGCTAGGTGATTGGTCTAATGGTTAAGACACTTATATTGCAGGTTGGAGTGCCTGAGTTGGATTCCTGGCTCTGCCTCCTGATGCCAGCTTCCTGCCAAAGCAGATGGTGAGAAGCAGTGGTGATGGTTCAAGTTATTGGTTCCCTGCCATCCATGTAGGAGACCTGGACTGAGTTCCTAGCTCCTGACTCTGGCCCCAGGCTCCAGCTCGAGCCCAGTCCTGGATGTTGCTGATATTCAGGAAATGAAGCAGTGGATGGGAACTCGGTCTGTTTGTCTGTTTGTGTGCCTCTCTCTCTCTCCATCTCTCCGCCTGCTTAATAAACTTTTAAAAATTTGACACTAAATTTATACATGATATTCTTTCATATTTGAATAACTTTCTTATTAAATTTACTGTTTCATAGGTTTATAATTTTTGTATTTTACTTAGGTATGCTGACATAAGGGAGTTTATTCAGGCTCTCAAGCTTGCAAGCTAGTTAGTGGTGGTGGGATGTAGGAACATATATGTAATTCGTGTATATAGTTTCAGGTAGACAGTTTTTTAAAAATATTAATTTGCTTATTTGAAGGGTGGTTACAGAGAGGCAGAGGCAGAGGCGAAGAGAGAGAGAGAGAGAGAGAGAGAGAGAGATCTTCCATCAGCTGATTCATTCCCCCCAAATGGCCTCAGTGGCTGAAGCTGGACCAATCCGAAGCCAGGAACCAGGAGTTTCCTTTAGGTCTCCCACGTGAGTGCAGGGGTTCAAGGACTTGGGCCATTTTCTACTGCTTTCCTAGGCCATGCAGAGAGCTGGATTGGAAGTTGAGCAGCCAGGACTCAAACCGACGCTCATATGGGATGCTGGCACTGCAGGTGGCAGCTTTACTCAATACACCACAGCGCCAGCCCCAAGGTGCACAGTTTCAATCTTTGTTTTTATTCAACATAAATTTATTAAGTGTGTGTTATTAGACAGAGTTCTGGGCATTGGGATATAGTGATGTGTTAGGGCACTTCAAAAAGTCTGTGGACAAATGGAACTAAACTGTGAGTTTATTTTTGTATATATATATTTTTGAAACCCAGGCATAGTTTTTTCGTAGTACACATTTTCCATGTATTTGAAAAAAAATTTGGGCCAAAATAAATGCATACTTTTAATTTCATGTTCCATGAACTCTTTGAAGAGCTCTAGTGGAGGGCATAGCTCTGCCTCCTGAATAGGAGGATGATTAGACTCCGGGAGTGTGAAAGGGAGGTGGGTTTCTACACACGGGCAGTCTTAGGGTGATCACACAGATCCTTTCCCGCTGACTCCACTTTACTACTCCCAAACTCCAGCCAAAGGGCTTTGTGCTCAGTAGTTCTAAAATGAGAACGGGAACTTTATTTTACTTTATCTCTCCCTGATAATTCTGATGCACGAAATCTGGAAGCTACCATATGACTAGCCACAATGATCTCCTATGGAAGCAGGAGAAACCCTAGAAGGCAACAGGCAAAAATTCATTTGAATCACTTTTCTCAGCAGCATCTTGCTGCTGTTAGAATTTTGGCTTAAAATAGAAAACCATTAGTGGTAATGTCTCTGAGTACAGCTATATAGATAAGTCCATCTTGTGCTCTTCTAAACGATGCTTACTTTTTATTAATTACTAAACTAATATGCAACTGTAATTATGTCTTTGTTTGTATTTTAAATTGGATTTTCATGAAAATAATGCTGCAACCAAGTTTCTAATTATCTGATGCAAGCCTATGAGTCTTTTCTTTTACAGTTCAACAAATGTTCAATGCTTTCTTGCTTCTGAGCCTTTTCACACATTATGTGAAAAGTATTCCTTCCCCAGTTCCTAATTCATTCATACTCAGATATCAAATGTGCTAAAAAAAATCAATTTTTACTCACAGAAGATCTTAAAAAGGTAATTCCCTTGCATCCTCTCATAGAAAGCTTTTGGAGTGGATAAAACAAGGAAGAGGAAGGCAAAGCTTGGAAAACAGCTAGCGAAGGAACAGCAGCCAAAGGGAAGGAAGTCCTAGAATGACAATGATGCAGGAAGAAGTAGAAATCCAGAGGGGAGAGCCTTAAGGAGGAAAACAAAAAAACTTTAAAAGGTTTGTGGAAAGTGGAATTGAATATAATTTCATCTTGGTGCAACAATTTTTGAAGTCCATGCATATGTGAAGTCATCAAAAAGTTCATGAAGAATTTACATTGAGTAAACTATGTGTGGAAAAAAATTTCTGTACAAAAAACACATTTTTTATCTTCCACAAATTTTTTGGAGTACCCTTGTATTTGACAGACATACAAGAGTCATTAGTCACATCAAAAACTTTGGAAATGAAAAAGAAAGCAAGACAGATTGCTAATGAAGGAAAATATAATTCTTGCATTCTGTTTGGCTCAGCAGTTTATAATATTCATATCATCATTATAGCATAATCATTGATTATTTCTTTTACCATAAATGCTAATAAGATTTTCCTGGGAAAAAGTGTGAGAGCAATGGTGATAAAAAGATATCAAATAGTCATTAAGGAAGGTATGTATTTCTCCCGGTCAGGGCGCCGGATTCTGACCAGTTGCTCCTCTTCCAGGCCAGCTCTCCGCTGTGGCCCGGGAAGGCAGTGGAGGATGGCCCAAGTGCTTGGGCCCTGCACCTGCATGGGAGACCAGGAGAAGCACCTGGCTCCTGGCTTCGGATCAGCGTGGTGCGCCGGCCGCAGCGGCCATTGGAGGGTGAACCAACGGCAAAAAGGAAGACCTTTCTCTCTGTCTCTCTCTCTCACTGTCCACTCTGCCTGTCAAAAAAAATTAATACACATATTAAACAATGATGTGGAAAGAAACATCAGAATGAGTGATTACAAGAATTCAAAGTAGTTACCTTGGACACAGACTGGTGAGGTATAGGGGATGTGCACAGAGTACTGTTTGGTTTTCCAATGAAAGTCTTAAATATCAGAATACTTTGGCTGTTGTTTTAAAGCCCTTATATTTGTTTTATTAAAATATGAATAATAGATTAATACATTGTTCTGACATTAATTTTTCCTTTGCCCTAATTTCTTATCTAGATTATATTTAATGATTTTTTAAAAACTACCTCAAATTCTCTTGGAAATGTGGTGGGAAGACTTAGTCAATCAATGAATAAATTAATGAATCACTATATGTAAACGTTTAAAAATATGAATCAATATATATACATTGAGTAATTACTATGTGTCTCAAGAAGTGCTTAACTCTGCCCAAGATATAAAAGAAGTGACAAAAAAGATTCTTACACTCCAAGACTATCAGTCACTTTGGAGGATATAAGCTAGGATCCAATATGAAAAGCAGTGAAAGAAAATCTGTGATTATATCTAAGAAAAAAATCTAAAAAACTTGCACTCAAATTGCACAAACCATAGTGTTTGGAAAAATGCATGAAACAAAAAGTCCAGTTGAATTTATAATCTCCCCTCCCCACAAAGGAGAGTGAACATGTGTTACTGGGTTTCAGCTCCTCCCTAAGGCCCCATGGAAGCCTCTCTTAAGGCAGGGCTAGCTTGGAGAACCAGCTCTTCTCTAACTGCTGCTGTCATGGTTGCTGTTGGAGTCTTCAGTCTTGGCTCTACTCGAAAAGAGGAAAAAGCGTGCTGTTGAGTGTTTACTTTGTATGAGGTACTTTTGTTGAGTTTCCGTCCCCTTTTGCCCATTAACTGTCCTAAAGGATGCTACCAAGACAGCTAAGGAAAGACAGAAAAGTAGGAAATAAAAAAAATACAAATACTGTGCTTGTCAGGACCTTGAGGGCAGGTCCACAAATGTGTTTCTTGCCATTGTTGCATATTTCACTTGAACATCCTGTCACTTCCTCTGTGCCCTCTGTGACAGAATTACTTGCTAGGAAGGATAAAATCACTGCAGAAGTTGTTTCTGTGGCATGTTCCTTGGTGAGAGATGCATCCCCTGTTCCTCTGAACAGTGTTAAACTGCAGCAGCCAATAAAGCCAGTGTAAAGATTAGCAGCCTCAGGTTAGAAGACATCAAATGACTCAGACTGAAAGAAGAGAGAGAAAGAAAAAAGAGAAAGAAAAGAGAGAAAGAAAACAGAGGATAGAAAGATGGAACAGATTCCTCCATCTTGTTGCAAATGACCAGATTTCGTTGTTTTTGACTGCTGTATAGTATTCTATAGAGTACATAATTTCTTTATCAAGTCTACTGTTGATGGGCATTCCAGGTCTTAGCTATTGTGAATTGAGCTGCAATAAGAATCTGGAAAACATCATGCTGAGTGAATTAAGCCAGTCCCAAAGAGACTAATATCATTTGTTTTCCCTGATCGGTGACAACTAACTGAGCACTGAAGGGGAAACCTGTTGAAGTGAAATGGGCACTATGAGAAACAGTGACTTGATCAGCTCTTGTACTGACTGTTCATGTACAATGTAAATCTTTATCCATTTTAGTATTTTTTTTGTTCTAGTACTAGTGGTTGAACTCTGTAATTAACACACAGTTATTCTTAGGTGTTTAAATTTTAACTGAAAAGTGATCCCTGTTAAATATAAGAGTGGGAAAAAGAGAGGGAGGAGATGTACAATTTGGGACATGCT
Source organism: Lepus europaeus (assembly GCF_033115175.1). Taxonomy (NCBI): domain Eukaryota; kingdom Metazoa; phylum Chordata; class Mammalia; order Lagomorpha; family Leporidae; genus Lepus; species Lepus europaeus. The sequence goes on from NC_084831.1 coordinate 94,767,551, forward strand.
CAATCGGACTTGCCCCAAATGGTGGAGTTAGAAATGTGCCAGGGGATTCCAATACAATCCCATCAAGGTGGCATGTACCAATGCCATCTCACTAGTCCAAGTGATCAATTTCAGTTCACAATTGATCACATTGATAGGTCTAAGAGTCAAAGGGATCACACAAACAAGACTAGTGTCTGCTAATACTAAGTGATAGAATCAAAAAGGGAGAGAATGATCCAACATGGGAAGGGGGAGACACAGCAGACTCATAGAATGGCAGACGTCCTAAATAACACTCTGGCCTCAGAATCAGCCCTTAAGGCATTTGGATCTGGCTGAAGAGCCCATGAGAGTATTGTAGGCATGGAAAGTCAAGATACTCTGGGGGGGGGGGGGAAGACCTAAATGAAAGATCTCTGCGAGTGAGATCCCAGTGATCTCTTCGTAGATTCTGGTTATTAATCCTTTATCTGAAGCATAGTTTGCAAGTATTTTTTCCCGTTCTGTCAGTTGCCTCTTCACTTTCCTGACTATTTCTTTTGCAGTACAGAAACTTCTCATTTTTTTAAAAAAAAAAGAGGACCTAAATGAAAGATCTCTGCAGGTGAGATCCCAGTGGAAAGAATGGGCCATCAAAGGAGGAGGTACCTTTCTCTGAAGGGAGGAGAGAACTTCCATTTTGACCATGACCCTGTCAGAATAAGATCAAAGTCAGCGAACTCAAAATGCTTCCATAGCCTTGGAAACTCATGACTAGAGCCTAGGGAGATTACTGACGCCATAAACAAGTGTCAAGTTGTTAAATCAACAACAGGAGTCACTGTGTACTTACGTCTCATTGGGATCTGTCCTTAATGTGTTGTCCGATGTGAAGTAATGCTATAACTAGTACTCAAACAGTATTTTTACACCTTGTGTTTCTGTGTGGGTGCAAACTGATGAAATCTTTACTTAGTATATACTAAATCGATCTTCTGTATATAAAGATAATTGAAAATGAAAAAAAAAAACCTTGGTGTTAAATTGGAAATTGCATAGAAAATTAATCAATCCTTTAAAAAATATCATGTAGGATCTCTGTCCTTAATGTGCTGTACATTGTGATTTAATGCTATAACTAGTACTGAAACAGTATTTTTCACTTGGTGTTGCTATGTGAGGGCAAACTGTTGAAATCTTTACTTAATATATACTAAACTGATCTTCTTTATATAAAAAGAATTGAAAATGAATCTTGATGTGAGTGGAAGGGGAGAGCAAGTGGGAAAGGGGAGGGTTGCGGGTGGGAGGAAAGCTGTGGAGGGGGAAGCCATTGTAATCCATAAGCTGTACTTTGGAAATTTATATTCATTAAATAAGTTTTTTTAAAAAAACTGTTAAAAATGGTAAAATCACTAAAAAAAATCAATGTGGTGAATGAAAAAAAAAAGAAAGATGGAACAAGAAAGAGAGATTGGAATAGGAAAAATAGGGAGAAAGAAAGAGAGAGAGAGAGGAAGAGAGAGAGAGAGAGAGAGAGAGAAAGGTATATTTCAGAAATCTACCATCATGCACATTTGGGAAGTTTTCCCCAAAGTTAACAAAACCAATAAACTCAAATTCTGAGAGCAATCTGCCTTTTGGAAAGTGCGCTGGAAAGGTAACAGTGGCAATACCTAAGACCTATGTTTTGAAAAAGACCAGTGTATAGGAGAAAGCAGCCCTCTATAGTCATCACCCTGCTTAGAGTAAATTACTGTTGATTATTTTAGGGATGCATGTGTGTGTATAGTGAATGCATAGCATATATATGAGCAAAAGAAGTGCATATTCCATAAAATTTACTCTTGTACTTTTCTTTCACTAAATTATGATCTGATTTTTTTGTTTGTGCTGCATTAAGTTGCCAAGGAGTTGAGGTATTTATCCAGGTCTGAAGAAAATAAGGCAAAACTTTAAGGAAACCTAGCTGTCTTTTTCACCAAGACCTGAAGTGTGGGATTTTTTTTTCCAGCTACTATTGAAGGTCAATTTGGAGTAAAATTATCCTGTGATTATTCATTCAATGAAAGCAGATAGTATGTTAAAAATTAAATATTTGATATTATATATCTATACATGGTCATGTCTTGGAAAGATTTATGCCCAAAAAGTATTAGGTATTATTACAAAGGGCTAAGCAGCATCATGAAAAAATTTAAAAAGTTCTTTTTATTATGAAAAAGATATGTAACAGAGAATTTATCATTCTAACTGTTTTTAGGCGTACAGTTCTCTGGTGTTAAGTGCATTCACATCATTATGCACCTACTGCTCCCATCCATCTTCAGAACGTTTCCATCCTCCACAAATGAAACAGTACCTGCCGGTCTCCCTCCCTTGAGCCCCTGGTAACCACCATCCTCCTTTCTGTTTCTGTGAATCTGACTACTCTGGGTATCTTATCTGAGTGGATCCATGAAATGTCTGTCTTTTTGTCACTGGCTTACTTCATTCAGCACAATATCTTCAGTGTTCATCCATATTTTAGTGTGCATCAGAATTTCTTTCCTTTTTAAAGCTGAATTCTAGGGGACCAGCGCTGTGGTGCAGAAGGTTAAAGCCTGGGCCTGAAGCACCAGCATCCCATATGGGTGCTGGTTCTAGTCCTGGCTATTCCTCTTCCCATCCAGCTCTCTACTATGGCCTGGGAAAGCAGTAGAAGATGGCCCAACTCCTTGGGCCCCTGAACCCATGTGGGAGACCCAGAAGAAGCACCTGGCTCCTCCCTTTGGATCAGTGCAGCTCCGGCTATTGCGGCCATCTGGGGAGTGAACCAGCAGATGGAAGACCTCTCTCTCTGTCTCTGCCTCTCTCTGTAACTCTTTGTTTAAAAAAAATCTGAATACTACTGAATATTCTGAGTATGCCACATTTTGCTTATCCATTCATTTGTTGGATGACAAAAATTTAAATCAGTTGATTACTTATGTGTTCAGACTTTTTCCCCCCTTGACCCCTGTGGCAGAGCTGGCTAAGTGACAACCAAATTTGTAGTTATCTTCCATAGGGTAGAGGCACTGGATGGCAGTGACAGGCAGGGAACTACATTTCCCGGTCCCCCTATGTCCATGGAAGTGCTGTGGCTAAGTATTGCCAATGGAAGGTGAGAGGAAGTGTGTGCTGCATGTCTCAGTATACAGGGAACTCTAAACACCTGCTGGCAGGCTGACACTAAATCAACTTTGAAATCATGAGTGGCAGAGCCGTAAGATGGAGGTAGTTTACATTTCTGAGTCAGGAATTTGAGGATATCCTCTTGGGAATTCCTGTCTACAAAGAATGGTATTGGATTTTGCATGAATGAAATTTTGGGTCAATTAGTCAACTTTCCTGGTACAACCTCTGAAACCCATCTATTTCTCTCTTTTTTTTTTTGGCTTTTTTTAATTTATTTTTTTAACTTTTATTTAATAAATATAAATTTCCAAAGTACAACTTTTGGATTACAGTGGCTTTTCCCCCCATAACCTCCCTCCCACCCACAACCATCCCATCTCCCACTCCCTCGCCCATCCCATTCTTCATCAAGATTCATTTTAAATTATCTTTATATACAGAAAATCAACTTAGTATATACTAAGTAAAGATTTCAACAGTTTGCACCCACAGAGAAACATAAAGTACTGTTTGAGTACTAGTTATACCATTAATTCACATAGTACAACACATTAAGGACAGAGATCCTACATGGGGAGTAAGTGCACATTGAGTTCTGTTGTTGATTTGACAATTGGCATTGTTACTTATGATGTCAGTAATCACCCTAGGCTCTTGTCATGAGCTGCCAAGGCTATGGAAACCTCTGGAGTTCACCAACTCTGATCTTATTTAGACAAGGTCATAGTCAAAGTGGAAGTTCCCTCCTCCCTTCAGAGAAAGGTACCTCTTTCTTTGATGGCCCATTCTTTCTGCTGGGATCTCACAAAGATCTTTCATTTAGGGTTTTTTGGTTTTTTTTTTTTTTTTTCGCCACAGTGTCTTGGCTTTCCATGCCTGTGAAACTCTCATGGGCTTTTTAGCCAGATTCTAATGCCTTAAGGGCTGATTCTGAGGCCAGAGTGCTATTTATGACATCTGCCATTCTGAGTCTGCTGTGTATCCCTCTTCCCATGTTGGATCATTCTCTCCTTTTTAATTCTATCACTTAGTATTAGCAGACACTAGTCTTGTTTATGTGATCCCTTTGACACTTAATCCTATCATTATGATCAATTATGAATTGAAACTGATCACTTTGACTAGTGTGAAATAAGCCAGTCCCAAAGGGACAAATATCATATGTTCTCCCTGATTGGTGACAACTAACTGAGCACCTAAAAGGAAATCTGTTGAAGTGAAATGGACACTATGAGAAACAATGACTTGATCAGCCCTTGTCCTGACTGTGGATGACCAACTTACTATTTTATTCCTTTTAGTATTTTTGTTCTACTTAATACCATTGGTTGGGCTGGCACCACAGCTCAATAGGTGCCAGCACCCTAGGTTCTAGTCCCGGTTGGGGCGCTGGATTCTGTCCCGGTTGCCCCTCTTCCAGGCCAGCTCTCTGCTATGGCCCAGGAGTGCAGTGGAGGATGGCCCAAGTCCTTGGGCCCTGCACCTGCATGGGAGACCAGGAGAAGCACTTGGCTCCTGGCTTCAGATCAGCGTGATGCACCGGCTGCAGCATGCTGGTCGCAGCGGCCATTGGAGAGTGAACCAACAGCAAAGGAAGACCTTTCTTTCTGTCTCTCTCTCACTGTCCACTCTGCCTGTCAAAAAAAAAATACCACTGGTTGAACTCTTTAGTTAATACACAATTATTCTTAGGCGTTTAAATTTAACTGAAAAGTGGTCCCTGTTAAATATAAGAGTAAGAGAGGAGATGTACAGTTTGGCACATGCTCACTCGGACTTACCCCTAATGGTAGAGTTAGAAACATGCCAGGGGATTCCAATTCAATCCCATCTATTTCAAGTGCTTTCTCCTGTCTTTCCAACTTTTCTTTCTCATTGCTGCTGACTTTGCTTTTCTCTGCCTTATCTCCTGCTTTTTGGTCAGCAGGTCATACAGAATGTCTTATGTGGATAGCACCTGTAACACCAGTTCTCTCCTACCTAAATACCCTGCTAGGTTATCTCAGGCAGAGAAAGACCAAGTTCTGAGGCCAGTTGAGAGCCTGCAATGCAAACCTAGAAGGGGTGCTTAGAAACCATTGGGAGTCATTTACTCATATATACCAATAGTCCTTGCAGGAGGAGACAAGAGTTGGTTGAAAGCATAAGTGGAAAAGCCTTTGGGTAGAAGCTGAAACCTTTATAGGATTTTCATCAGTAACAACAGATGCTCACTAACTTGCTTTGGGAAGCAGGTGGGTTCTGGAAAGTCAGGGCTCTGTTTTTGCCGAATGGGGTTACAGCTCAGCTCCTTCTCTAAACAAATGTTGAGTAGATAGCCAGAAACATCAATTTGTAGGGGAGGCAAATAATGCACCTCACTATATCTCCCGCATGTCTTATCCTGGCCTGAGTTCAGGACACCAACTTTTCTCGCTCTTTCTGGGCCATTTTGTTTTATTCCCATTGGTCCCTCTGCATTCATTGCCCCTGCTGCCCGAGTGACCTATCTGAAGCCTGTCGTTACAGCTCGGAGGTTACAAAGCACCTACAGTAGATGGTCTTAGCAGAGGTCTGTCCCCCCAGCTGCTGGGAAGAGAGCAGGAGGAAAAAAAAACCCATTGAGAAAGTGCAGGTTAAGACACCACCGTCCCCAGGTGGAGATCTCGTGCCAGAGAATGAATGATGCGGGGAGATGACTCTTGTAGGACTGGCTGTTCCTTCCCTCTGAATCTGCGCTCACCCTGTCCCATCTTCCAAAATTCCAGAGGAATGAGGAGCCACTGTCTTGTCTCAGCTAGGGATTATCCCTTCTACGAAAACTTTCCTGACCTGATGGGCTTTCCATTCCTCTTTTTCTCTTTCTTCCTTTTACTCTCCCTCTCTAAATCTAGACAGTGATTGGATTTCTCCAGTGTTTACTTCGGGCTCCGTGACACTGTGGGACTATAATGACAGCCTTGTTGTAAAGGAGGTTATATATTCCTGTCACACTGAGCGCTTGGCAGCTGCACGGTGCTTCATGCTTTATGCAAATGGAGATGGTGGGTAATTGCCCCCTGTTGCACCCCAAGACTGTGGTGTGTGGAGAATGGGGACCAGGCTCATCCCGTGGAGCCTAACACAAGAGTTTAGATGTCTCCTTGGTGTAGAGCGGGCCCCATATGTCTTTTGCTTTTTCTGAATCACCTTCTCCATTTAGGGGCCATCAATCGTCTTTTTGATAGGAAAAAGAAATTAAATGTACTACCATGAGTTTACCTTTGATGGGAGTGATGTTAATGGAAGAATAAAGCAGGTTTTTCTGATCAAAGAAATCTCTTTGCCATTCAAGGTGTGGCCTGAGGATGGAGGGAACTTATTGGTCTGAAGTTTATAGCCAAAATAGTTCTTTAATTTTTTTTTTAAGCTAGGACATTTGAAGTATCTCACCACCTGCTGCCACTGCAATTTATACAGTAGCAGCCTCCAGATGCCAGGCCAATAAGCTTGGGTCAGTCAGCCTTTGGCACTGAAGGTGAATAAAATTAATCATAAAATTTTGAGGTGCTGACTTAAGCTGTAGTACATTTTCGCTACGAACCATGGTCTTATTGATGATTTATAGCCAAAAGAAGATAGCTCTGAATAAAGGCTCTCTGTGTTCGCTACTCTCTTGGGGTTCCACTGACTGTGGCCTTCCTGTCGTATTCGCAGGTTATCAAACACACACTGTGCAGCCCCCACACAGACGGGGACTTGTGACCCACTGCCGAAAAGCAATGTTTACTCTCTTGCCTGGGGTGGTTTTTGTTTTGTTTTGGAAGAAGTGGTCAGAGACTGAGGTAGCATAGCCAAATGGCATTTGATTTGTGCAAAGGAGATCTCCAAAATGAATTTTTATATCACTAAAATTTCTCCTTACTAAAGGCAAATTCATTCAGTCAACACTTCTTGAACATTTTTACCAAAGCAATGGTAAACACACCTCCTTTCTCGTGCCTTCACTCTCCCCCACTCACATTCATGTAAGACAACACGAATGGATCTCAGCATACCCATGAAGACAGCAGTAATGGATCACACACCGTTTTCTGAGTCTTGGAATCCTGCAAATGGAACTCTCTACAGCACTACCAGTAGGATGCAGTTAAGATAAACCCTTTGCATTATCCATGGTCTTTTACATGCCACATACAGAGTATACGAAGGTGTATAATGCAATCTGCATTCAAGGCCCCAGCACATTAATGGATTAACGAAAGCTGTACTTTCTGTTCTTGAGAACTCCATGGAGTAGATAACTTTTGTACTTCTATGGTTAAACGTAAAAATGGTTAAGACATTTTTGTTGTCAAGTCTTACCTTTTACTGAGACAGAAATGTGTTATTTAATCACAGAGTTTCATGATTTGTGTTTGTTTTTCTCCTAATTCTGGTTTAATTGCTTCTAGCCTAAGCACAACATAGCTGCATGGCTCAGTGAGAACAGATTTTAATTTCCTCTTTGTGGTTAGTATAACAGCCTACTTACCCCAGTGGGAGGGTTTTTGGTTTTTGGGTTTTTTTTTTTTTTTTTTGCTCACTGACAAGGTAGCCACAAAATTTCCTTCCTCAAAATCCTCAGCTAGTAAATGGAACAATTTGGAGCTCACAGACTGCAACTGAAAAGGGAACTGCCCACTCCTTCGTCCTGCAGCCCTGGGAGTTAGCGGCCTTAGCCGGGTGATTTCACAGACCTGGCACCCAGAGCTCCTCTTCTGTCTCCCCAGAGTTGCCCGACGCAGTGACACAGCCTCTCAGGCAGCCCTTAGAAATGAACTCCACATGCAAGCACCCCCTGAGGTGTGAATGATTAAAAACATATTTGAAGGAAACTAGGGGAGGCTGGCCAGCAAGAGAGGGCAAAAGGGACTTTCCTGTCAAGAAGACTCTGAAATATGTGATGGGCGGTGAGCCTTCCTCACAATATTACCTAAGTCTCGCCTTTCACCACTCTGATACCTGGGGTATTCTGGAAGCAACTCCTCCCCTGAGACTCTTGGGCTCTGTCTCCGTCTTGCCTGCATTTGCACATGGATTGCTCTTCCCTGCGGTGAAAGGCAGCAGGTTCCCGGATGCTCTCTGTAAACCCAGGGAAGAATGGGGCACAGGGGATTCAGCTGGTTCCACCTCTTTGAAGACAGGCTGCTGATTCTTATTTTTTTTTTTTTTTTAGCATCTGGTTTCACTTTGTTCTTTCTGAGAAAACTCCATGTACAGGAGGACAAAACAAATCTCCATACATTTCTTCTGAAATAGAGCTTTGTATGGCACGGGTGACAGTTCAAGGGCATCCTGCGCGTTCTTGGCTGCCATTGGCTCAGACTCAGGAACTGGACGCCTCATTTCATTTATGAGACTGCAGTTCCCCTCAGCGCCGAGGTGCAAGGAAAGCAGACTGCTTCTCTAATCACTTCCTTCCACCCTTCACATCTCCTTAAGGACTAAGGGGTCATTTCCTTTTCTAGTTTTAACTCTTTTCAGGGTGTCGATTTACTGTTAGAATGCTTGATACATATATTTGACTTGGTGGATATGATAATTTTTATTTTTTAAGGTGAATAAATTTCATGTATTTCATAAATACAGATTTAGGAGCACAGTACTACTTCCCACCCTCTGCTGCTTCCCACCCCCTCTGCTGCCTCCCACCCACACTCTCACCCTCCCTCTTCCGTCCTTATTATTTCTTCTTTTACAGTGACTTCCCTTTAATTTATTTTATACTCATAAGATCAACCCTACACTAAGTAAAGAATTCAACAAATAGTAACAAGAAAGAAAATACTGTTCCTCAACAGTAGAGGCAAGGGCTATAACCAATCGCTGAATCGCAAAATGTTAATTTTGCTCATATACATTACATTTTTTTTTGGTACTTTGTCAGTTACCACAGATCAGGGAGAAACATGGTATTTGTCTTTTTAAGACTGGCTTATTTCACTCAGTATAATGTATTAATATATTGGAATGTTAGAGCCAAAGAGATATGAGTTCAACAATAGTGCTGTAATTTTCTTTCTTTTTAAAAAAATAGGCCGGTGCCGTGGCTTAACAGGCTAATCCTCCGCCTTGCGGTGCCGGCACACCGGGTTCTAGTCCCAGTCGGGGCACCGGATTCTATCCCTGTTGCCCCTCTTCCAGGCCAGCTCTCTGCTATGGCCCGGGAAGGCAGTGGAGGATGGCCCAAGTCCCTGGGCCCTGCACCCACATAGGAGACCAGGAGAAGCACCTGGCTCCTGGCTTCGGATCAGCGAGATGCACTGGCCGCAGCGGCCATTGGAGGGTGAACCAACGGCAAAAAGGAAGACCTTTCTCTCTGTCTCTCTCTCTCTCTCACTATCCACTCTGCCTATCAAAAAAAAAAAAAAAAAAAAAAAAAAAAAAAAAAAAAAAAAAAAAAAAACAACCTTCTTTGAGAGGGAGAGACAGAAACTGACAGACAGAAGAGAGGGAGTGACCATCTGCTAGTTCGCTCCCCAAAGTCCAGGACAGCTAGGGCTGGTCTGGGGCCAGAGATAAGATCAAGGAACTCAGTTCAGGTCCCTCATGTGGCAGGAATCCGGTGACTTAGGTCTATACTTCTTCCCAGGGTCTGTGTTAGCTGGAGCTGACCACTGAACGTAGGCACTTGGATGTGGGATGCAAGCGTCTTATCTGTATCTTAACTGTTAGGCTGTACACCAGCTACCTTTCTGTAATTTTCTGGCTGGGTGATCATGGTCCAGTTCTGTGCTCTCTAAGGACTGCAGCATTATCATTGTTGTTAAAGTGGGAATATCAATGCTTAACTTTTCAGGTGGTAAAAAAAACAGTGGAAAAATATACATCTAGTGTGTATACATGATAGCCTTATCGCATTAAAATCTTCCATTTTTTAAGCATTATGTTTTAAGAACAGTTTTAGGTCCATAGCAAAATTGAGACAAAGGTATAGAGATGTCCCATATAGCCCCTGCCTGTACACATGCATAATCTCCCTCTTTATCACATCTACTGTCAGTGTGACATCTTTGGGGCAGTTGCTGAATCTGTATTGATACATCCCTTGTCACCCAAAGTCCACTGTTTACATGAGGATACACTCCTGGTGTTGGGAATTCGATGGATTTGTCAATTTATGATGACAATGTACCGATCATTATAATATCACAGTCGTTTCACTGCCCTAGGGATCTTGTGTGCTACCTGTTCTTACCTGCTAACCCTTGGATGCCTATAGTCTTTTTATAAATGTCTCAAAGTTTTGCCTTTTTCAGAATATCCCCTAGTTGGAATCAGAATGTAGCCTTTTCATATTCTTTTGATTATGCATTTAGTTTCTTTTGATGTTTTTTTCATGGCTTAATAGCTCATTTCTTTTTAGTGTTGGATAATATTCCGTTGTTTGGATGAACAACAGTTTACCCATTTAGCTACTGAAGGGCAACTTTATGTTGTAATTTCTTAAACAGTACAGCTTATCAGTGAGCAAATTTTTGCATTAATGAGAACAGCATTCTATTCATAGAATATAACATTTTACTGAACACTTTTACATATATATTTTCTTATTATGGTATACCAACTTCATGAATTTGACAGAGCAGGTTATTTTTAAAATATCTATTTTAGATTTGGAATGTGAGAATCAAAGGAAAAATTTGGGGTGGTGTTGTGGCTTAGTGGGTAAAGCCACCACCTGTAGAGCTGGTATCCCATATGGTGGCAGGTTTGAGTCCTGGCTGCTCCTCTTCCTTTCCAGGTCTCTGCTATGGCCTGGGGAAACAGTAGAAGATGGCCCAAGTCCTTGAGCCCCTGCACCTGCATGGGAGACCAAGAAGAAGCTCTTGGCTCCTGGCTTCAGATTGGTGCAACTCCGGCCATTGCATCCAATTGGATATATTAGTCATTTAAAAGTTATATACTTTGTGCTTTTATCTTTAGATGGTTACTCTCACATGCTTTTTTCCTACCAGTTTATTAACTGATAAAATATGAATTTTTCCCAATGTATGTAGAAGGTACTTTACATCTACATCTCTTTTCTTTAATTAAGAATTAAGTAATTAAAAGCAATTAATTTGAAAGAATTACAGATAGAGGAGAGACAGAAAGAGAGAGAGAGAGAGAGAGAGAGAGAGAGAGAAAGAGAGAGATGTTCCATCCACTGGTTCACACCCCAAATAGCCATAATGGCTGGATCTGGGCCCAGCTGAAGCCAGGAGCTGGTAGTTTCTTTTGGGTTTCTCACGTGGGTGCAGGAGCCCAAGCACGTGAGCATCTTCAGTTGTTTTCCCATTCACATTAGCAGGGAACTAGATAGGAAGTGGAGCAGCTGGAACTTGAACAGGAGAACATATGGAATGCCGACGCTGCAGGTAGTGGCTTTAGCAGCTACACCACAGTGTCTTCTCCAATCTGTTTTTTAAAATCTATTTTTATTGTCTTCCATCTCTCTCTTTGCATATTTTTTTCTAGAATTTTAGTTCTGGATTGATATAAATATTCTTGATAATTGAGTTTTTTTATCTGTTTTGTATTGCTTTATTTATTGTAGATATTAATATGTTTCAGTATTTTTAGCCCATGCTTTTTTCCATGTATGGTAGTATAAAGTTAAAATGTGCTTGCAAATTCTTTGAAGTTGTCCCACAAGAGATATACCTAATTCTCCTCTTTTCAAATATGGGCCTAGTTTGTGACTCACTCTTTAATAGCAGTTTTACTGAGATACAATTAACGTACCACCAACTGAAGGCATTTAAAAAGTATACATAAGTATTGACCTACGTACCCACCCTTATCAAGATGAGAAACAAACCCACCACCCTCAAAGTTTTCTTACACTCTGTGTATTATTCCCTATCTGCATAATCTTTCCCACTACAATATGTTTCTAAACAGCTGTGATCTGCTCTTTGGGTCACCATATTGGTTCTTATTTTCTAAAATTCTATATGAATGGAGCCATACTGTATGTAAAATGTTTGGACTGACTTCTATTATTCAGCATGATTATATTGATGTTCATATATGTTTTACATATCAATAGTTCCAGTTTACCAATGTTTTAATAAGTACGCTTTTTGTGTATCATCTAAGAAATCTTTGAGTTGTCAAATTTGAAAAGATTTTCCTCTATAAGTTTTATAGCTTTTCCTCTTACAGTGAGACTTTCTTGATCCATTTGAGTTAAATTTCATATACAGAGCAAGGTGTGAAGAAAAGATCCTTCTCCCTTCACGCCCTCCCTTCCTCCCTTTCTCTTCTTTTCTTTCATGCTTTTTTTTCTTTCCTTGTCATATGACTCCTCAATTATTTCATTCTATTATCAAAAGGCTACCATTTTTTTACTTTATTTCCTTTGCACTAATGCACTATGATCTGAAATTAGTTGTCCATATAGGTGTCAATTCTTTATGGATTCTTTTTGTTATATTTATCTATTTGTCTGTATTTATTCCAATATTATACTATCTTTATTGTAATTTTCCTAATACATCTCTAAATGAGGTGGTGTTAGTCCTATGACTTTCTCTTTTCTAATTTGCTTTGGATAGTTACATTTCTAAAGGAAATGGATAGTTTTGCTAATTTTTACATTTCTTTAGGAATTTTATTTTATTTTATTTTTTTATTTCTTTTTTTCTTTTTTATTATAAACACTTTTATTTAGTAAATATAATTTTCCAAAGCACAGTTTATGGATTACAATGGCTTTCCCCCACCCCATAATTTCCCTCCCACCCCCAACCCTCCCATCTCCCACTCCCTCTCCCATTCCATTCACATCAAGTTCATTTTCAATTATCTTTATATACAGAAAATCGATTTAGTATATATTAAGTAAAGATTTCATCAGTTTGCACCACACAGAACATAAAGTGTAAAGTACTGTTTCAGTACTAGTTACAGCATTAATTCACATTGGACAAAACTTTAAGGACAGAGATCCCACATGAGGAGTAAGTACATAGTGATTCCTGTTGTTGACTTAACAATTTGACACTCTTGTTTATGGCATCAGAAATCTCCCTAGGCTCTAGTCATGAGTTTCCAAGGCTATGGAAGCATTTTGAGTTCACTGACTTCGATCTTATTTAGACAAGATTATGGTCAAAGTGGAAGTTCTCTCCTCCCTTCAGAGAAAGGTACCTCCTTCATTGATGGCCCAAGTGGCTTCTTTGTGAAGTTTAAAGTGTTGCAGACACTCTTCATGTCCTTTGCTCAATCTTGATTACTCAGTCTCCCAGATCTTGTAAGGCAATGAAGGGGGACATAGGATCTGGTCTGCCCACAAGAGGTTTATCTTCCAAAAATAATATGTAATAAACACATTAACAACTAAAAGCTTTGGTTGCATTAAGTCATTGCACATAGCAGTTACAATAAATCCAACATAGCATTTGCAACAATGCCTGAGTTGCGATGGCATTGGTACATGCCACCTTGATGGGATTGTATTGGAATCCCCTGGCATGTTACTAATTCTATCATTAGGGGCAAGTCCGATTGAGCATGTCCCAAATTGTATATCTCCTCCCTCTCTTATTCCCACTCTTATATTTAACAGAGATCACTTTTTAGTTAAATTTCAACACCTAAGAATAATTGTGTGTTAATTATAGAGTTCAACCAATAGTATTAAGCAGGACAAAAAAAAATACTAAAAGGGATAAAGTATTTCTCTATCACATTTAAATGATAAACTAATAGTTAATGAAAGTATAAGCCTGAAGTTCTTTTCCTTCAAATCAATGTCTATTTTCTTCCTGTCCCCAAGTCACTATTGTAAACTCTTCCTAAAATTTTTATTGCTATAAAGAGAAGAATTTTATGTATTTCAGAAATACAATTCTAAGAAAAAAAATCATACTTCCCTCCTTCCCTTCCTTTCTCAACACCCCCTTCCTTCTTTTTTTTTTCCTTTAATTTTTTCAGTAAACTGATTTCAATTGACTTTATAATCACAGGCTTAATGCAACACTAACCATAATGTTCCACAAGTAATAGATAGAAAAACACTGTTCCACAGAGGTATAGACAAGAGCTTAAAACAATCAAATGATAATGAATGTTTAATGCCTGCTTCTTCATAGATGATCTTCTGTTTGCCCCAGTTACATTAAAAAAAATTTGCCATTTTGTTTTTTAAAAATATTTTATTGGAGTGAGTGTTTTGCCCAGTAGTTAAGATGTCTTCATCCCACCTTGGAGTGACTCGGTTTGAGTCCTGGCTCTGAATCCTGATTCCAGCTTCCTGCTAATGCAAACCCTGGGCAACAGCAGTGATGACTCAAATAATTGGGCTCCTGTCCCCTCATGGGAGATCTGGATTGAGTTCCTGCCTCCTGGCTTTGGCCTAGCCCACCCCTAGCCTTTGGGGAATGAGCCAGTGGATAGCGGCTCTCTCTCTTTCTCTCTCTCACTCTCTCTTTCTCTCTCTCTCTCTCTCATTCTGCCATTCAAATAATAAATAAGTAAAACATTAAAAATATGTGTAAATATAGACTTTTCCATATTTATAACATTTTTACTTTGTGAGCCTCAATTTCTTGAGCCATCACCTGCCACCTCCCAGGGTGCATATTACCAGGAAATGAGAAGTAGAACTGAGTCGTGAACCCAGGCCCTCTAACATGAGATATGTGTGTCCCAATCCAGCTTCTTAACTCCTGCACCAAATACATGCCCCCTAGTTCTTACTTCAGTGCCCCTGCTCCATCTTCTCCATCACATGTGGTTACATCAAAGTTGGCAAAGACATGCTAGATGTCCATGTATTCACTATCATATTAGCTGTAATAACATTATAAAAGTAGACTATTTTCATATAAGAAATTCTCAAAATAATACAGAGAATGATAAAAGAAATGACTAACTTTGTTGCTTAGGTTGCTTGCATTTTCTGGAGCTTTTTTTGGGCATGATTCTCTTTTTCTGATCAGTCTGAATGAGGGGAAATGACTGATTAATATTATGCTTTGGAGTTGGGCATTTGGAACAGCAGTTAAGATGCTGATTGGGACATCTGGGTCCCGTATCAGAGAGTCTAAGTTTGAATTCTGGCTTTGCTTCCAATTCCATCTTCCTGTTAATGTGCACTCTAGGAAGTGGAAGGTGATGGCTCAATTAGGTGAGTTCCTGCACCGATGTGGGAGATCCCGATGGAATTCCAGGTCCCTGGCTTCAGCTTGCTGAGCTTCAGCTGTTACAAGCATTTGAGGAGTGAACCAGCAGATGGGAGATGTCTCGCTGTCAGTCTCTGTCTCAGCCTTTTAAATGAGTAAAAATATATAAATAAAAATGTTTTAAAGATTATATTTGAATCATAGGGTTTTTAAAGATTATACATTTTTTGGTATATGTGTAAAAATGCATTTAACCAAAGCTTGTGTCTCAATTGCTTTTAAAGATGAGGAGAGAAGGCTATCTTATGATCAATATTTGCTATTTTATTTTGTAATATCATCTATCTATATAATTCTTCCCTTTATTTCCATAAATTGCAGCAGTATTTTCTTATAAACAAAAAGGGGTAACCATTTCTTCTGTTCCTTCAACTTCTAACCCTGACTGGTGGCTGCTTAGAGCAGCTGGTAGCCTGGTATACACATTCCTGTATATCTCTGAGACAATTTTTTAGTTTTTTGCAATACTAAGCCACAGTAAATCTAGGAAAATAATAGAGACTGAATTTTTTTCTTATTTGGACATCACAAAGAAATTAAACTCACACGAATGACTGGAGCTAAATTCAGTCATTTAACGGTCTAGCAGAAATAATAACAAAATTATTTTTAATTAAGTATTGGTTTATTTAAAAGGCATAGTGACACAGAGCAAGAGATCTTCATGTGCTTACTTACTCCCCCAAACACCTGCAACAGCCAGGACTGGGCCAGGCCAAAGCCAGGAGCCAGGACCTCCGTCTGGATCTTGCATGTGAATGATAGGAACCCAAGTACTTGGACCATGACCTGTTGCATTAGCAGGGAGCTGAATTGGAGGCAGAGGTGGGAATCAATCCCAGGCACTCTGATATGGGATGTGATTGTCCTAAGTAGCAGCTTAACTGACTGTGCCATGATGCTTGCCCCCTTAAAATTATGTTTTGAGCAACTGCTAACTCAATGGCTGGATCTTTCTGGGGAATTGTAGAGCATGCTAGCTAAATAATGACAACCAAAATGCTCTTAAATCAAGCTCTGTTTAAAAAAAAAAAAGAACAGGAGATACAATGCTTTTAGTTGTTAATGTGTTTATTACATATTATTTTTGGAAGATAAACCTCTTGTGGGCAGACCAGATCCTATGTCCCCCTTCATTGCCTTACAAGATCTGGGAGACTGAGTAATCAAGATTGAGCAAAGGACATGAAGAGTGTCTGCAACACTTTAAACTTCACAAAGAAGTTACCAAGTGGAAGGGGACAAGTGCAGTGACTGATCTTCCTGACAAAACGTCAGCGTCTTAACAATGGCTATGAAAGCTTGATGACCCTTAACATCTTATGGAACAAAGAAGTCGGTAGAAAAAGGTGAAAATGTTGAAGGGGGAATATAAGAAACACAAAAGGAAGATGACAAGGTGACAAGTTAAACATAATCCACGGAATAAGAAACGTCAGAAGCCTCCTCCGCAGTACACCTACAAACACTTGCCCTTATATTAATACATAAAAGAGAGAGAGCCTCTCACTGTAACTCCTTGCCTTCCTGGGAGGAGGGAAATCAGGTGACTTGGCAGTGTGAGGGTCCTGGTGGGACAGATTTACAGAACAATGCATCCAACATGTTGTATCTTAATCAGTCTTTGATTTGCTACTTCCAAATCCTGGTTGTTGGAGTCTTCGAACTCTTTCCAATTTCTTCTTTCATCACTGCACTTGAAATGTCTCAAAAGAGTTAATAAATTAAAGTAGACAAATTCACTGATTAATCCACGTGTGTGCTGGGGAAGAATGGTAGGGGGATTTTCTTGACCTGAAAACTTCTAATTAAAGGCAACTTTCAAAGAGATAGAGAATAATCAGTCAATTATGATATGCATTCTGTAAGCATATGAGATACTATCCAAATTTTCAATTCACACTTATTTCTGATAATATCTGATATTTCTTTAATGCCTTTGACCTGGTTTCAGGGAAGCACATTGCATGCTCTGAATTACTTCACCTATTGCTTGGTCTTAGATTCCACCATGCAGGGGAAAGCATTTTGTTGTAAGCAGTACTTTCTATCTAAAAAAGAATAGTGTTAGAGGGAATAAGACAATGAGATTCAAAAAAATATAAATGAGTTAATCCTATCTTTAATCAGGAAATGCAATAGTTGAATAAGATTCAGGGGAAGGAAAATCCTTCAATGAAGCACAGAAAGGAAGAGATGAAGAGTTTGGAGTGAGCGGCAACAAATATCTTCTCAATGAATAGAATTTATATAATAATTGCTGTCACTTTCAAACACCAGGTACAGATCTCCCAGTGTGTGGCACATTTTCATCATTGGCTATAACAAGACCCTCTGATTTTTAAATTTTTTTTCCATTTTGTTTCCATTCTTCATTCCCATTTCACCTCCTCATAGGTAGCATGTGCAACACATTAAATGTGTGTTCTTTCCTTGGTCCTCATTCTTTCAAAATACATACTTTAGTATACATTTTATTTACATGAATGATATTCTATCTATTTTAATCTATTTTAAGTTTTCTTTTTTTTTTTTTACTCAGGACCATGTTTTAAGATACAGACATGCTGCTGTATACACATGCATCTAGTCCTGTCCCTGTAGCCACCACGCAATGTGTATGTTTTCTCTACATGCTCTCCCAGTGATGTGTACCCAGAGGACCCTAGTAACTTCACTCTGAATAATGCTGAAGTCAATAACATGCACATGATCCTTAAGGAGTTGTATGAGAATCTCTTTGACTCTATTTCCAAGAGCAGAATACATTTAAAGCATTCGGATTTTTTGCCCCCCTTTTTATATGTAATATTGATATTTTCATCATCACATTTTATAAGTGAAGAATTGAAAGGGTCAGACATTAAATGAGATGTCCACCATCACTGCATGAATAAAGAGAGGACCCCAGGAATGAACTTTTCTCTTCTGTCTACAGCATTCTTCTTTGTTCTTTTTACACCAGCATATGGCCTTCACAAACTTATTCTGTCCTGAAATCAGAAAGTTGGGATTAGATTTATTGCATTCCATTTCCTATGGCCTAATGCTGCTTTATCCTTTGTGAATATGGTGCTGCTTTTCTCAGATGCATTACCAGGGAACTGTATGGGAAGTGGAGCACCTGGGGCTCAAACTGGAGCATCCATATGGATGCCAGCATTGCTGGAGGTAGCATTACCTGCTACTCCACAATGCAGGCCCAGGAATCATCTTTTGATTGGCATCTCTTGTGTGTCAGACATCAAAAGGCCTGGCAAAAAGTGACCAGGGACTTGTGTAAGAGGAGACTTGCTTTTCATCTGTTTGGAAAAAGAAAATGAAGAAAAGCCACCCTATGACAAATTCCTCAAAATACTTTGTAAATAATGATAACTAATCTGAGTGGTCAGTCACATTTTGTAGTTCATGTAATCATTCTATATGCACTGCTTGGCTTGTTTTTAATGCTATTCTGAACATTGTCCCTACATTTTTCTGATACTGTCATAAGGCAAACCCAGAAGCCATGCTGCAATACCCCTGTTATCAACATGAGATTCTCAGTCTTCAAGAAGTCCTAGTGCAGTCATTCCAGGCATTTTCAACAGACAGTTCTGTCTTTTACAAGGGTTTTGGACTTTGATACTGAGTCAAAGAATCCCCTTACAAGGGAGAATGCATACGATTATTCACGATGGAAAGAGTGGACAGACTTTTTTTTCTTGTTTTTATTCCCCAAACAATACAGTATAACAACAATGTCATTGCATTTGCATGGTATTAAGTGTTTTGAGTAATCTAGAGATGATCTAGAGAATAAAGGAAGGTGTGTCTAGGATATGTGTAAACACTACAGAATTTTATATAAGGAACTTGAGCATATTCAAATTTGGTCATCCGTAGAAGTGCTGGAACAAATCCCCTGCAGATAGTGAGGGACAACTGTACCAGGAAAATGAGTCAAATGATAGCCTAGATGTCATTTTCAGAGCCTGTAAAACAAGCGTTAAGAAGCTGAGTTAAATGACAGTCCAGATTAGAATTTTAGGAAGAAAATTCTCTTAGGTTCCCCCAATTGTCATGATATTTTTTTCAAAAGCCATCATAGTCTATTAGTCTAATAAATGCCACTCTAAGGATCATTGGTTACTATCCTCACTCTGTCTTTTATGACCTTGTCTAAATATGATCAGAGTCGGCAAACTTGGAAGGCTTCCATAGCCTTGGCAACTCATGACGAGAGCCTAGGGTGGTTACTGGCGCCATAAACTAGAGTGTCAATTTGTTGGGTCAACAACAGGAGCCACTGTGCACTTGCTCCTCATGTGGGATCTCTGTCCTTAATGTGCTGTACATTTTGATTTAATGCTATAACTAGTACTCAAACAGTATGTTTCACTTTGTGTTTCTATGTGGGTGCAAACTGTTGAAATCTTTATACTAAATTGATCTTCTGTATATAAAGAGAATAGAAAATGAATCTTGATGCAAATGGAAGGGGAGAGGGAGCGGGAGAGGGGAGGGTTGCGGGTGGGAGGGAAGTTATGGGGGGGGGGAAGCCATTGTAATCCATAAGCTGTACACTGGAAATTTATATTCATTAAATAAAAGTTTAAAAAAAAAAAAAGAATACCATGCTTCCAGTTATGCTCATTTTCTAGTTTGGGAAGATAAAAAAACAAAATACTCTTTCCTTGGGTATTGACACTTCTTTCTAGACCTATTAATCTACGAACACACAGTGAAGCTCTGTTCTAAGAAGCAGGTTGAACACAGGAATGCCTTTCCCTTTTGTTGCATAGCCTAGGGAGAAATGGGGAGTCGTTTGGAAAGACTTTTCAGAGAACAACGGTTTCACACTTTAGCAGTGTCAGATGCTCTCCAGTTTGCAGGGCACCAACCCCAGAACTGATGGTTCAGCAGATCTGAGACTTTGTGTTTCTGACAAGTTCCCCGGGTGATGTCACTGCGGCTGATCTGGCAGCCACAGCTGAAGAACCACTCTGACGGAAGAGTGCTTGCTCATCTTTGAGGCAGAGAGCTGAAAGTCTCCATGTCCGCCTTGTCAAGATCTTGGATTTCTGGCTTCAGAAGATTTTATTTTCTGCCAATAATCATCACAGAAAAGAGGAAAATACAGAAAATGGAGAATAGGCGAAACTCACATACCGTTCATCCCTGCATTTTTCCTCTCTTCCTCACCCAGAACTGTAGACGCTCCAGTTCACATAATCAGCTCAAAGCACAAAAAACTGCTGTATTATCGAGTTCTGATCATCAGTTCTCAGCAGATTCCAATAGATACAGCTCACAAATCAGAGTGCAGAAATGGGTTTCTCCCAGAGTAGCTGGTATTGAGTATTTTTCTCTATACTGTGAAATGTGCTGCTAACTTTGCACATATTATTTCATATAATCCATGGCACAACCTGATGAGATGAGTTTATCTTTATCTCCATTTAACATACAGAGAAACCAAAAATCAGAAAGGCAAAGAAGGTTGCTTGAGGCTGTTTAAAAAAAAAAAAAAGATAAAGTGGTGGAGCTAGGATTTGCTATGTTAAGTTGCCTGAAAGCATATGATGCTGGATAATCACAAAACAGCCTTTTTACTGTTTACATTCTGTAAAGTGGGCCTATCCACAGGGATAGTGTGGGAATAAATAAGATAGTAGACTTACTGAGTGTCCCAGAGGAGGGATATGTCAGGCTATACAATAATATTCTGTAATATTTTAGATGTTACTCTCTTTTTCTATAGCAATCAAATACTAATTCTGTAAATACTAATAAAATACTACTTTTGTAAATTTATTATCATCTATTTTATTCTGTACTTCTGCTCCTTCAAAAATTTTTGTTATGTCCTATGATCATGCATCCCTTTTTTCTGCTGACATTCAAGGAACTACTTAAAATATTTGAATTGCAATGTGTAATCCATTAGAGAGATGTCCTGGTGTCACTGGAGATACATGGGAAGAGGCCTACTTTGGGCCTTGGGCTCCAGGCTGGTCCTTGCTGCTGCTCACTGTGAACCAGGGGTCACTGCTTTTTGCATTTTCATCTGATAGGTTTGAGCTTCATTACAGATGTTGAATTTTTCTCCACCACAGTTTAGGATGGATGATTTTCACATTCACAAACCCAGGTTTGGGTGAAACACATCAATACATTGCAAGGATGCAAGACAAATAATATTGCAGACATTTCTTTTAATGGTAACTGTCAGAATACAGAGGATGCAGGTTATCACACTTGCTGTATATAGACATGAGCAGTTCACAGGAAGCTGCCTGCAGTTCCACTTCTTCACTCTTAGTCAAGAAAGCGCTTCAGAATGCAACCGAGTGAGACTGGTGACATGGTCACGAGCAGTCTCTGGAATCTAATCCAATTTATTTCTTAAATAAATCATCTACAAAAAGCAGTACATTAGGCTGGCGCCATGGCTCAACAGGCTAATCCTCCGCCTTGCGGCGCCGGCACACCGGGTTCTAGTCCCGGTCGGGGCACCAATCCTGTCCCAGTTGCCCTTCTTCCAGGCCAGCTCTCTGCTGTGGCCAGGGAGTGCAGTGGAGGATGGCCCAAGTGCTTGGGCCCTGTACCCGCATGGGAGACCAGGAGAAGCACCTGGCTCCTGGCTCCTGCCTTTGGATTAGCGTGGTACGCCAGCCGCAGCGTGCCGGCCGCGGCGGCCATTGGAGGGTGAACCAACGGCAAAAGGAAGACCTTTCTCTCTCTCTCTCTCTCTCTCACTGTCCACTCTGCCTGTCAAAAAAAAGCGGTACATTATTATATATTCAGTACTATTGAGAGATTATTGGTGATGGCATTCTCACCTGACCACTGCTCCGGGGTTGAAAACCACAGGACTGTTTGGTTTCATATCACTTCTGGCACAAACATTTTTGGTCTTACACGTTTATCCATTAGAACTTTGTGATAGTTGCTGTGAAGTCCCTGTTTTGAAAGTGAGTTACACTGCATGATTACTACTAACCTTTGTTCAGTCTGTTGATCTGAAAAAAAAAGTGCTGCAATAATTTCTTGACAAAACTTATTTCTCCTACGGAACTCATTTCTCCTACAGAATCCTGAGAGCCACGGACTTTGGCAGGCTGTGAGGTGCCTGCTGGCTTGGTGAAGATTCTTTTTCATCTGAAGCCAACATAAACTGAACGTTGGATGGGCGACACAATATAGCCCATTGATGTATGGGTGCCTGAGTCCTTCAAATGGAGAAATTGTTCAGGTTAAATGGCCTATTCTCATTTTTACATTCAGCGTTTCTCCTTACCTATTTCCCTTTGGGATTATTAAAAGCTTGTCTGGGGAATTTTTAGAAAATAATTGTAATCTCCATAAGGACAACGCAATATTTGTGCTACAATTTCCTTTTTAAACAGTTTGATCACTTAGTATTTATCCTATTTATCCTGGCGCAAAGGCTTCAAAAACAGGATATTCCCTTTAAGTCTTATTTTAGTTATAATGTGGTGAATTACAAGCAAGCTTTTACAATTTTCTGCATGGAAGTCTTGGAATTTCCACAGCTTATGTTCCGAGCCAAAAAAAATATACAGGGATGGAGCATAGGGAATTTTTGAATTCACTTGGTTTCCTTCACAGATATACTTGCTTAACAAGGCAATAGATTTTAAGCATGATTTGGAAATAGAAAGTTAGTTTTCGTGAACTCAGAGGAAAAAAAAAAAAACGGTAAACAAGCTTTATCTCTAATGATGCCACAGCCCAGGAAAGGGTGATGGCTGAGTTATCTATGAGGTTTTCCCAGGCACTCTCCGGTACAGGAAGACCAAACATGGTGCAGGATTGAGCGGAACTGAGACTGTTTTGAAAGTAGGCAGCGTGCTAGAGTGGAAAGTACACCCAAAGTGAATCAAGAAGCTTAATTTCTGGTCCTGGTTTTCCTATTATCTAGCTGTGTGTCTTCCAGTAATTCGTTAAACTCTCTACTCCTTAGGTTCTTCCTCCTTTGAGTGGAGATATTTTCTAGGATTGTTAGAAGACTCATATGCCATAAAATGTCTTAAATAATTTTAAAAGTATAAGACACACCTCAAGTGTGAAATATCTTTATAACGTCTTTATAATTCAGTTAATCTTTGAATACACAATGCTTAGATAGTATGGCAAGATTAATTAGGGCATTTTTACTTGTCAATACATGGTGTTTTTATCACTAATATTTATTTACACTCTTATAAGTCTAACCCACTCATTGGAGCAAGTTCAATGAATATGAGAGTATTTCAAAAAAGCTTATGGGGAAGTGAAATTAAATAAAGTTTATTTTGGTGAAAATATTTTTAAATCCATGCATAGTTTTTGATAGTACATTTCCTAGGACTTTTTGCAGACTCCTCATATTAGTGATTCTGCTTTATGACATGAGAGAAGCATATTGAGTTCCTAGAATTCCTATTAGGATTACACTCCTCCAGACTGCTCTCCTACCAAAGCTCCATGAGCTCTTAGAAAGGCCACCTTTCCACTATGAAGCTAGACCCCGAATATGGTGAAAGGTCTGATTCCAAGCCTTCCTCTGATAGGCCATCTTCCCTTTCATAGCTCTTGGCAAATCTAAAAGTCTGGACTTGTTATTAATACATCTCTGTATATTCTTTATTCTGAGCCAATTCTGCATCTCCCAAGACTTTTGGTGTGCATTCTAGAATTTAAGGTCAGTCATCTTCAAAATCCCTGATGCTGCTTACCTTCTCTAAGCCTTCCCTTCATCATCTTATTCTAACAGAAGCCTCGCTTGGTTTGATAACACTCCACTGGAGCCCTGACAGATGGTAATCCCACATGCCTCAGAGCCTGCAGAAGACTCCTACTTCTCACTGCCACTCTCAGAACAGTTCTGCTCTCCACCACTTTCCATTTCCTTTAACCTCCTTATACTTCTTGTGACCCTACTTATTCTTTAATGATTTGGACGCCTGGTTCAGGCTCTTCTTCTCTACCATGCCTGCCTTTATTCTTCGTAGTGTGAATATCCTCATGGATCTGGTCCTGCAGTTCCTCGACATCCTTTCTTATAAGAATTGTTGCCTGTACCCAACCTCGGTCGTCACTTCCATGACCATTCTCTAAACTTGTCATCACCTGTAATATCCCTAACTCTGAAACCTTCATACTAAGATTTCCATTTCTGACTACCACCTCCATTTTTTCTCATAAATTCACTATACTACACTCCCAACTTAACAGTTATTTTATTTGTCCCTACACATCATGTTCCAGACTCACCCCACACTCCCGTGTCTTTGCTTCCCACATTGTCCTCCCAACTTTGGTTAATCCAACATTACACTGAGCTGAGCCTACTCTGCTGTACTTAAACTTGACTGGAACAAAACCAGCAAGTCTTTCAGGTGTGTAAAGATATTTTTTTCACACATTGGTATCTATATTTCATGTCACTAACAATTCTCTCCTCCTTTTTGATAGACTGGGGAGGAGCAGCCTCTCAGTGAAATTTGTTATTCTGTTCATGCATTTTATACTTCCACCTGGGGTTGGCTTTCTTACTGTTCTAACTTACCTTCCCTCTGCTAGTCCATTTGCTCTTCAGATGCCTTTGTTTAGTTCCACTGTAATGCAAACACCATGGAAGCAAGGGTATTGTTTGCTTTTTCACCACTGTATTCCTGAGCATCTAGCACAGTGGTTGGCAGATAGGAGGTAATAAATAAATATTAATTTTGTCACCAACATTAATGTAGAAGGGAATTCAACGTGTCTTTGTCCAGGGGCTCTGTGAGAGACATTGGAACATATAGAGTAAACTAAAGAGTCTAGAATCTACAGCCAACATCAGAAAGCCTGACTAAAGCATACGAAAGCAGTGAAGACAAGAAATAGGATCTTCATGAAATTTCTATAAAGATGTGCCTTGTGAGAAGACCTCTGTTAGTTTTCCTGGGGTCATAATGTCAGGACCTGCAGATATTTGGCATCTATAGTTCTTTAGCTACTCATTATTAGCTCACAAATCATCACCACAATAGAGGAGAACTTTAGAGTCTCTCCTGTGACCATCTGATTTGCAGATGACATTACTTGGACCCTAGAAGTGAAGATTCTTGCTTCAGATTACCCTTTTATTTATAGAATATAGATAAGAACCTAAATTTCCTTACTCTCACTCCTTCCTTTTCTCATGGTACCCTGCAAATATCAAAATGTCCCAAAGAGTTTAGCAGTGTGGTGCTGTGTTACACTTCTTGACAGGCATCTAGGTTCCAAAAGGAAACCTTATGCACTGTGTGTGAAAATTGGAATCTTAATTTAGCAAATAAATTTAAAAAAAACACGTTTTAAAGGCAGATTTCCAAAGGTACTATTTTTGAGTGGGGTGGGTGTGGTGTTTATGCTAAAATGAAATGGCAGAAAAATATGTTTATTGGTTTTATATATTGGACTCTGATAACTGTACATTATATGGTCATTCCCAAATTACATGACTATTCATAAATAGATATAACTCACTGGGTTTAGAGTGATTTTCTCTCATAGTATTTGCTCCTTTTTTGGTGTGTGTGTATTTACTTGCCCTTGTCTGTTGCAGCCTCATGAAATGTCCTCTCTAAGCCTCCTCCCACAAATGTAAACAGACGTTTTGCAATCATTTTAGAAGGGGAGATCTGAACATTTTCATCTCCCTAACTCCTCAGTGTTGCTTGTGTTACAAATGAGTAATGGACTTGGATTCATTTGGGACCAGGAAATACTGTGGGATGGGGTTCACTGGGCTGCCTGCCAAGGAAATCTCACTTGGGTTGACTAGCAGCAGCTACAAGAACATGGAGAGGAGTCATGTTTTGGGGCTCAGCGGTCCATTGATTTTTTTCTTCGGAGTTCCAACAAGGGGCAAAGGGAATTGCTTTTTTGGAGTGACAGTCTTAGGCCCCAGAGTGAATTTGGGGAAAGTATTTCCATACTGTCTGCTCATACCTTTCCTTCTCAGATGCGTGGCTGCAGTATTTAAAATACAAAAGTGTGGTGGTATGAAGCTTATAGAAATAGGCTTGAGAAATGGGTGCTGTCTTGGGTTCATTTGCGATATTCATAGTGTGGACTGGAATTGGATTTCATGGGCTCTGCGTCTTTGAAATGACAACATGGATGCTTGGAGGGAAGGTGCATCCCTCCAACAGAAAACAAGGAGGTAGCGTGGCACAGTACACCAGGTAAACTGGGAGGGAGAGGAGTTGGCATTTAGACCTAGTTTCTGCTACTCACTCTCTGTGTCAGCTTGCTCAAGTATCCAGCCTTCTTGGAGCCTGTTTCCTGATCTACGCCATGAAGATAAAATACACATTTTGCCTCTTCTCATGGGGTTGCTATGAAGCTCCTAAGAGATAGTCTTAAAGCACTTTGAACAACTCTATAGGTAAAGTTATGCATATGGGAAATGTTATTAGTACGTGAAATGTTATTAATAAGTGAAAGGAACATAGTGTGTTATTGCCCCATGAATTTCAAATGATGTCATAAGAACTTGGGGCAGACAGAGCATCAGATCAGGCCATGTGTAAAACTGATCAAGACAGGCTGGGGCTGTGGTATGAAGGCTAAGCCTCAGCCTGCAGCGCCAGAATCCCATATGTGCTCTGGTTTGTGTTGTGGCTCCTCTTCCACTCCAGCTCTCTGCTATGGCCTGGGAAAGCAGAAGTTGGCCCACATGGGAGACCAGGAAGAAGCTCCTGGCTTCAGATCGACTCAGCTCCAGCTTCCGCTCTAGCTGTCGCAGTCATTGGGAGAGTGAACCAGCAGATGGAACACCTCTTTTTCTGTCTCTCCCTCTCTCTATAAACATACCTCTCAAATAAATACATGAAATTAAAAAAACAAACAAACAAACAAACAAAAAAAAACTAAACAAGACTTCTCTCCCCAAAAAGATGAACCCTGTAGAGAAAGTAAAGCTCATGCTGGAAATAGTAAGTAATAGAACAACGTAAAGACAAAATGCTTTCGAAGAATGCCAGAAGTGGGGAACAGCAGAGAGGGTGGAAGTGCACCTCAAATAGTAGAATTGGAATGCAAAAATTAAATACATGGGATAGTCAAAACCGAAATGATTACATTGTGAATTCTGTTAAATAAATTTGCATATAGGAAAAGAAAAATATGTTTTATATTGGCAGTCTACTGTAATAATTCAGCACTATATTAAAATTAATAAATCATATAAGTGTGTGCTATAGAATTTTTTACTCAATAATAAGTAATCTTTGTTTTCAAAATTCCGGGAAATCATAATAAATTCATGGTAAAATAAGATTCTTACCAGACAATGATCCTTCCTGTAGTTTGCATTCCAGAAAGTCTCAAGTTTACGTCCGCTTGATAATGCATTTTATTTCCTGATTATAGACAGATAAGTAAATGACTCCTCTTCTGAGTCACAAGTTGAACTGTGTGAAAGTTCTTTACTGAAACCTTATTCTGATATAGAAACCGTGTCCCTGTCATTGTACCCTCCCAGGGCTAGCAGAGTGTTTATGTCATAGTTTCTCAACAAACATTAAAATTAAATGTCCAGGTTGGTGCTGTGGCGCAGCAGGTTAAAGCCCCAGTCTGCAATGCCAGCATCCTATGTGGGTACCAGTTCGAGTCCCGGCTGCTCCACTTCTGATCCAGCTCTCTGCTATGGCCTGGAAAAGCAGTGGAAGATGGCCCAAGTCCTTGTGCCCCTGCACCCAGGGGAAGCTCCTGCTCCTGCACCAGGAAGAAGCTCCTGGCTCCTGGCTTTGGATCAGCTCAGCTCTGGTCATTGCGGCCAACTGGGGAGTGAACCATCAGATGGAAGACCTCTCTCTTTCTCTGGCTCTCTGTAACTCGCTTTCAAATAAATAAAATAATTCTTTAAAAAAAATTTCCCATATATTCAATGAGATTTGAGTAGACGTTACCATCTACAATGTCTTGAAAAGCTGTCTTCAAAGGGCTAAACTACTTTCAAATAACTTTCAAATAAATAAAATAAAATAAATCCTAAAAAAAAAAAGAAAGGTGTTTTCCTTTTTTCTGCCCCATTCTGATAGGTCCTTCAACAAAGAATTACCCCACTTCCCACATGGTTAAAGACTGCTGCTGGAACGAGTCATAGTTATCACTAAAAATGTCACTTCCCCCAGTGTGAGGCCCTTTAGGAAAAAAGCCGAGAAGCTTCGCTCCAGAGAGCCCCACTACAAACTGACTACTTAGACGTCCTGAAAGAGTTGGGGTTGCCACAAATTCATTGATTGCTAAGCAGGCTGAGGACAGCATGCCTGATGCATCTCAGGGCCCTACAGGGACATCAGAAGATGCTTTCAATTAAAAAAATATATGATTTCTTTATTTGAGAGGCAAAAGAGGCCGAGAGGGAGAGTGATAGAGAAAGGATGCTTACAATGTGTATGTAGATACTGAGGGGATTGGTGAAGTCAGTCTAGCACTGACCATAATAACAGAATCTTAGCATCAGAGGGCACCTTAGAAAACATCAGCTGGATCTATTGCATAAAGCAAAAACTTCATCTCCACCACATTGTTCAAAGGTGTCACCCGTACTTTGCAGAACTCATAAGACGATCCATAGTATTGTTGAAAAGATTTGATAGCTAAAAAGACCTTTTTAAAAAATGTATTTATTTATTTAAAAGGCAAGGTTGCAGAGAGAGAGAGAAAGAGATCTTACATTTGCTGTTTCACTCCCCAAATGCCCTCAATGGCCAGGGCTGGGCCTGGCTGAAGTTAGGAACCGAGAGTTTCATCCAGCTCTCCCATGTGGGTGTAGGGGTCCAGTCACTTGGGCCATCTTCTGCTGCTTTCCCAGGTACATTAGCAGGGAGTTGGATAGGAAGTGGAGCAGCCAAGACTCCAACTGGCATCCGTGTTGATATCACAGCTGGCAGTTTAACCCACTACACCGAAACGGCAACGCCTGGAAAGTCCTTTTTCACAGTGAAGTTAATAATGTTGTATCATATTACTACATACCATTTATATAGCACTTTGCTGTATTTAAAGAGATTTCACATAAATCATGTAACTCACTTGGCTCTACTATCTACATCAGCATTTGTAAACCTACTTCAAGAGGCCACATATACTCCCACAACATTTCATAATGCCTAGGTGGAAAACTGGACTTGAACTCAGGACATCTGGGCTCTGAGGAGAGCTCTCTTTCCCACTGTTATCATTTCTTCAGTCAACAATGGTTTACCTTCTACTGTCTACTGGTACTGTGTTAAGTGCTGAAGCTCTAGCAGTGACTAGGACAGACACATTTTTGGAACACCTAAAACTAATAATCTATTAACTGTCAATTGATGAGTCTTACATTTATTTATTTATTTATTTATTTATTTTTACAGGCAGAGTTAGACAGTGAGAGAGAGAGATAGAGAGAAAGGTCTTCCTTCCGTTGGTTCACCCTCCAAATGGCCACTACGGCTGGCGCGCTGTGCCGATCCGAAGCCAGGATCCAGGTGCTTCCTCCTGGTCTCCCATGCGGGTGCAGGGCCCAAGCACTTGGGCCATCCTCCACTGCCTTCTGGGGCCATAGCAGAGAGCCTGACTAGAAGAGGAGCAACCGGGACAGAATCCGGCGCCCCAATCAGGACTGGAACCCGGAGTGCCGGCGCTGCAGGCGGAGGACTAGCCAAGTGAGCCACGGCACTGGCCAGATGAGCCTTACTTTTAGCCCTCGGTTTAGCACAGAGTAACAAGTAAATTCCTTCCTCTGTACGTTAGCTGTTCAGTTATCACATTGCTTTGGTTCTCTTCTCCAGCGAAACCACATTCTGGTTCTTCAGCAGCTTCTCTTAGGTAGGGATTTTGGAACCATCTGCCTTCTTCATCCCTTCTTCCTGCAAACTACTACTTTGTCAATCTCTGTTAAGGAATGGACAACCTGAAACAGACATCCATGCTCCCAATAAGGCCTGATGAATGTGTTAGGCTCAGAGGCCAGGGCCTCAGGTGATTACAAAGTTGAATTACTATGAGCCGTTGTATTTTCTCATGGCAATATTGGCTCATATTCACAATATGGTTAACAAAAACCACCAGATTATCTTTCTATGGATTATGACCATGTCAAATCTCCCCCACGTTATACTCAAGCTGACATTTTACATTTAAATGCTGGACTTCAATGCATTCTTTTCAAATTTCACTTCATTATTTGGACCATTATTATATCCTTTGGGATCTTCCGTATCTTGATTCTGTTATCTATAAAGTTAGCTAGGAGTAGGCATTGTGGCACAGCAGGTTAAGCCACTGCTGGCCATGCCAGCATCTCATTTTAGAGCACCAGTTTGAGTCGTTGGCTCCTCTGCTTCCAATCCAGCTTCTTGCTAATGCACCTGGGAAGGCGGTAGATGGTGGTCCAAGTACTTGCATCTCTGACCTGGTTGGAGTTCCTGTTCCTGGCTTTAGACTTGTCCATCCCTGGCTGTTGCAGCCATTTGAAGAGTGAACCAACAGACCGAATCTCTCTCTCTCTCCCTCTCATTCGTCTTTCTCCTCTCTCTCTCCTCCATCACTCAGCTTTTCAAATAAATAAATAAACAAGTAAATAAATCTTTAGCAAAGGTTAGCTAGCTTTTCCAGTCTTACACTGTGAATAAACTGGTAATCATGTGCTCTATATTACTGATAAAAATGTTAAATTGAACAAAATCAAAGGTAAAATTCAGTAATACTTCAGGCAGTTTTAGTCTCAGTCTTACTTCGCAATCCTATTCACTCATTCCAGTTTTAATAAATGCTTCAAACTAGGCTAGATGCTGAGATTAAAAGGTAAAGCCAGGCCGGCGCCATGGCTCACTTGGTTACTCCTCCGCCTGCGGCACCGGCATCCCATGTGGGCACCGGGTTCTAGTCCTGGTTGCTCCTCTTCAGTCCAGCTCTCTGCTGTGGCCCCAGAAGGCAGTGGAGGATGGCCCCAGTGCTTGGGCCCTGCACCCACATGGGAGACCAGGAGGAAGCACCTGGCTCCTGGCTTCGGATCGGCGCAGTGCGCCAGCTGTAGCAGCCATTTGGGGGGTGAACCAACCGAAGGAAGACCTTTCTTTCTGTCTCTCTCTCTCTCACTGCCTAACTCTGTCAAACAAAAAAAATTTAAAAAAAGATAAAGCCATGTGAATTAGCACACTAGGAAGGAGAGACATGAGTGATTGTAGTGTGGCAGGTGCTTCACTGGAATGCACTAGTGATAGTGAGGCCACAGAAGGAGGTGCAGTCAACTCCGCCTGAGAGGAGCATGGAGGACCTCAGACAGCATGTAACTGTAAGGATATAAAGAGGAACTGGATCAAATACTTGCTGAGACTACTATGAGTTAAATCAATAGATCAGCCATTTCTCTAATGTTCCAATAATGGAATCACATCAAAAATCAGAACTGAAATAATTATCCTGACTTGGTCATAGAAGGTGTTTTTTGGATTCTGTTGGTCATTCTTCTTTCTGCCTCAGAGGAATGTGCTGAAATTCTACAATACCATTTTCATCTATTCTTTTTTTTTTTTTTTGACAGGCAGAGTGGACAGTGAGAGAGAGAGAGAGAGAGAGAGAAAGGTCTTCCTTTGCAGTTGGTTCACCCTCCAATGGCCACCGCGGCCGGCACGCTGCGGCCGGCGCACCGCACTGATCCGAAAGCCAGGAGCCAGGTGCTTCTCCTGGTCTCCCATGGGGTGCAGGGCCCAAGCACTTGGGCCATCCTCCACTGCACTCCCGGGCCATAGCAGAGAGCTGGCCTTTAAGAGGGGCAAACGGGACAGAATCCGGCGCCCCAACCGGGACTAGAACCCGGTGTGCCGGTGCCGCAAGGCGGAGGATTAGCCTATTGAGCTGCAGCGCCGGCCTTCATCTATTCTTAAAGATGAATTTACATGGTGCTGATGATCATTTTCCAAGACATGAACATTGCTTGTTGAGCAGCCAGTTTTACCTGAATCTACTTCTCTGATCCTTAGATATTTGGAAGGTTAAGTCACTAGGTGGAAAAAGTGGATTTATAAGATAATGCACATTTTCCTTGAACTTTTTGAAACCCTTTGCATCACCAGAGTCCTCAAATAGCTTTTTTCACTTTTTCTCCCCTTCTCCCTTGGTGGGAGCCACATAGTTATCCAAGAGGAGGTCTCAGACATCTCTGTAGCCTTGTAGTGACTATTACAGATTCTAAACTTCAGTAACAGCCTTTGTCACATAGTACAGGGTTGCTTCTTGTTTCTGAGTGTTCTAGAATTTAGCATTTTTACATATTAGTTGATAATTTTGGGGTGTTTCTTGTCTGAAGTTATGATATGTCTGTTGCCTCTTTTTATGTTCACTAAGTAGAAAATGACACATTAGATATTGTGGAAGCACACATAGTGATGAACAAGAACTGTCCCAGGCTGTGAAGGGAACTTACTATCTACGGGCTATATCTTCACGTGTATAATACAAGGAAGTAGCTATTCCGGTTCTTTTTTGATGGGCAAGCATTTTGCAGCTTAGGGCTATGTGTGAGCAATGTTAAAACAGGCACTTAATTGAGCTTTAAAAAAAAAGGCATCTCACTGGGAGGGAAAAAGAGCATAAAATTGGTTATCATCTTCCTCTTTAACAAAAACAACAAATTATTTTTTGTGTTTTAACTAGGTTTGTGGTTAAGTCCCATAGCCCAAGAGATTTACCACAAGAAATTGATCAGCTGGATTCCCTGCACTTGCATTTAAGTCTGCAAAAGACTTCCAATTACTCAGCAATTAAACCTTAAGAGTCGGAACTTCTGAAAGAAAAGGAAAAGTTATTCCCCTTGTTTGGCAGCAACACTCAGTAATAGTCCATTATTATTTTCTACTCAAGAGAGTCATTTCAGAAAGTTGATGTTTTGTTGTCAAAAGAATTATTTAAAAAAAGAATTATATTGGTGAGTAAAAAAAGTAAACTAAGATGTTATGCTGTCTGCTTTTTAAAAAATGAGTCATCTGAAGAATGATCTAAATTTTGAATTGCAAATACATTTTCTTGATGGAAAATATCAGTTCACGTGACTCTGGTTATTTATCCAGTTGGAAAACTAGAGTATAGTTGACTTTTCTCTCCCCCTTTCCCTCTCCCTTCCCTCCCTCCCCTCAGTGGACTCGGAAATGCTTTGTTCTGCAGCGTGAATTGTCTTGCCTCTTTCTAACACAGACCTCAAGTTGGAAGTGAAAATCGGGGAAAACCGGCATTTTAAACTCTTGGAAGAGTCTTATTTTCCCAGGACAGAGAGAATAGTTTCAGTACTGAGAGCTGCTGAAGGGGTTAATGCTGGAACTTGGCCCAGTGTCTGTAACACTTTTTTCCCTGGCTCTGCCCCGGGTTTCCCCTTGAAGGGATTTCCCTCCTCCTCTTGCAACAAGACCCTTTATAAAGAGCAGACTTTCTATTTCACTCCTCACTCAGCCTCACTGGCTTTAGAAGCCGAAAACTCTTCCCAGGCACTTTCAGGTGGTGCAGAGAAAAGGCTTTTGGAACCGTTGTATTCTCATCACAGCAGCTATTTAAAATGCCTGGGAAGATGGTCCTGGTCTTTGGAGTCTCAACTATACTTTGGATGATGACTGCAGCTTGTAAGTTCTCCTTGATCTGTTTCAAATGCTAATATTCCATTTTAATCCTGGTTTTCACATCAGTCAGTTTTGCTATAGTAGTGTAGAAAGGCATTAGGACTTGAAACAGTAGGAAAAATTAATTTAACCTTACTTTAAAGGTGCTGTTAGTTTTGCTGTAAATCCTGACGTAGTTAGAGCTGCAAATTGATATTTTTGATATTTTTTTCTAGTCAAATGAGTAATTTGAATTCTCTCTCTACTGTGTGCGTCTCTTTAGTTTTTATTTCTTTCTCCTAATGTCAAATTTGGAATTTGGCTTCTATTTCTAGGAGGTCTGTTTCTAGTTTCCTGTGCTTGATAACGAGGTCAAAGCTAGCAAATAACAAGCCAGCTTTGATAAATGGGCATCAAGGTTGGAGCTGAGAGGCCTTGTAAGCGAGGATGATCTCAACACCTTCTTCCTAGTGCCTTCAATGCTTTTGGGCCTCCTTGCAGTTAGGGCAGAGCAGTTTACAGAAGAGAGGAGCCAGATCACATTTTGAACGTTATACTAGCACAGAGAAGAGGGAAAATATGAGACAACCAGTGGTAAGTTTGCTTTTCTCCCTTTTTTTGCTTTTGCAGTTCAAGCTTTTAAAATTGAGACTTTCCCTGAATCCAGATCTCTTGCTCAAATTGGTGACTCCGTCTCATTGACTTGCACCACCACGGGCTGTGTATCCCCAACATTCTCCTGGAGAACCCAGATAGACAGCCCACTGAATGGGAAGGTGAGGAGCGAGGGGAACACGTCCATATTGACCATGGATCCTGTTAGTTTCGAGAACGAACACTCTTACCTGTGTACAGCGACTTGTGAATCCGAGAAACTGGAAAAAGGAATCCAGGTGGAAATCTACTGTGAGTGCTTTAGAAGACTCTTTGACTTTTTTCTTCAATTTTGCTTTAAAATCATTTTTTAAAAGTGTCTTCTTGGAGGAGTTTTTAAAAGGAGATTCATGTCCAGATCCATGCCTCGGGCAAATATGAATTCAAGGAACCGAGAGACAGATGAAACTAGCACTAGGCCAGGAAGCCGAATCTTGGCTTGTATTCGCACCTCTGCCATGAACGTGGTAACTCAATCTCCCTGGCTCCAGTCTCTTAGATATAAAGTTAAAATCTCTATTTTTTTTTAATTTTACTTTTTAAAAATTTCCTTTTTATTATTGCCTTACATGTTTACTTGCTTGTAGATCTAAATGATTGATGAATTCCACCCTTTAGAGAGTATTCATTCATTTATTCTTAGGTAATTTGGTGCTTAAAGTCAGTTTAAAGAGTATGTAGGTTTATGATTTATAGATAGCCTTCACACAGAACTTTTCTCTTTGGATAATAAAAAATAGTTGTGACTGTTTCCCTCATTTTACTTAGGTGCCAATACATTTAAGATTTTTTTTGACGTCATAACATTTTAATGCTCAATTTCACAGATATTGGCATAAATTTAGGTTTGCATCCTAAGTCTGAATGAATACTCCTTGTTACCCAGTGTGCCAAAATGCATCCCACTCCATTCTCAATTCAGCAGATCAAGGTAGCAAGAGGACTATAAAACTAACCCGATAAAAATCATTTGCCTTTGTATGTTGATGGCCTCGAATCCTAAAAACTGAACTTGTTGATTGTTATTTCTTCATGAAGACCACATTTGATTATCTTATAATTACATTGGTTCTCTTCTATTGTCCTGCCCAAATTTGCCTAGTAACCTTAATTGAAATTTCAACAAGCCCCATGTGTTGTTAAAACTTCCCAAGAAACTGTCTGGATGGCTGCTTTCAATTATGCTGCTTGTACAGCCATAGTTTATGTCTGTGCAGCCTCCTGAGCTCCTTGAAAGGTCCTCTTATGTAAATACAGGGAAAAGTAGCAAGTTCTCCTATTACCCAACATCAAACTCTGCAGATTACAGGCACATTTCTTACAGAATATGAGGGAAGGAAATTATCGGTGGGGAAATGAAAAAGTACTTTGTTTTTCACATAGCAAAGCTTTTCCAAGTCCTTTGTCCTTTGCCCACAAGTACCAAATAGTTGAAGATTTAAAAAAGAGAAATGAAGCCCCTTCTGGCTTTAATTATCTTGCCTGAGTTATTTCACCAGTAATGTCTGTTTCTCATTATATTTAACAGTTCTTTCTCTGCTCCACATTTGATTATAGTATTCTTTAGAGTTGGGGCCTTTGTATTCTTTTTACTACAGAGTCTTAAATCTACAGATGTGTTATGGTCATGACCATATGTAATGTAAAAAGTAACTATTGCGAAGGAGACAATCAAATACTGTGTTATCTTGTACTAGAAGTTTCAGTGGTGTGCTTGTTGGGACTTTGAGTTAGGCATTTCAGGGGGCAAATCTGTCTTCCAGAATTTAAAGATGACATGGATGCACCTTTATGGTGAATGAATTCTTGTCATAGGCACCATTTCCAGAAGCTAACAATATAAAGTCATCCTTTTCATTTCTCAGCATGTCTGCACCATAAGCATTCTTTGCAATGACAGACTGAAGCTTAAATTCCTTATTTGTAAAATGGAAATGTATCTGCCTTGCCTAAAATAAAAGAATGTGACATAACGTGTTATAAACCTACAGTAGCAGTCCAGAATGGTAGAAATCCTCAGTCCCCAGTTTGAATCCTAGGTTTAGCATGTACTAGCTGTGTGACGATGCACAAGTTAATGCAAATGAACTAAGTCTACTTTGTTTATTTGAAAGGGGAGGAGAGAGAGAGAGAGAGAGAGCGAGGTCCCGTTGCTAATCCATTCCCCAAATGCCTGCAAAAGCTGAGGTTGGACCATGCTAAAGCTGTGAGCCAGAAACTTAATGCAGATCTCTCATGCAGTTGGCAGAAACCCAATTTATTGAGCAACCACCTACTGTCTCTCAGGGTGCACATTGGCAGGAAGCCAGACGGGAAGTGGAACTGGAACTTGAACCCAGGCACTTTACTATAAAATCAAGTGTCCTGAGCAATATCTTGACCACAATGCCAAATACCCACTCCAGTCTAAATTTAAAAAAAATTAATTTTAATTTGTTTTTAATGATTCAATGTGATTTGTACCTATAATTATAAGAACATAATAATATGTTCCCTCCTTCCTTCTCTGTCTTCCTCCCACACTTCTTCCTTCTCCCTTTCTTTTTTTGATTTTGAGATAACATTTACATTAATGTAAGAAGGCCTAATAATTTACTGAATAAGAAATTAAACTAGTAAAAAGCAAAAATACCCTACTTTAGTGGGAATATAGTCAACAACTAGAGACAAAAATGGAATAGAAAAAATGACCATTTCATCCATATACTGTAAATTTTAAAGTAATCACAGATCATAAAACTATGTTGTATAAAATTCTTAACTATTGGTTTGACATTGGTATAAAACAAGGTTTTATAAAATATTTGCCATGGTACTGATATGCACAGATCTTTCCTTCCTTCCTTCCTTCCTTCCTTCCTTTCTTTCTTTCTTTCTTTCTCTCTCTCTCTCTCTCTCTTCTTCCTTCCTTCCTCCCTCCCTCCCTCCCTCCTTTCCTTCCTTCCTCCCTTTTTTTTTTTAATTTTAGCTCCCACATTTAAGGGAGAATATGCAGTATTTGTATTTCTGGGTCCAGCTTATTTCGCTCAACATGATGGCCTCCAATTGCATCCATTTGTTGCTAATTTTGTTGTTTTTATAGTTGAATAATATTTCATTGTGTATAATACCACATTTTCTTTGTCCATTCATCTGATGATAGACACCTTGGTTGATTCCCAATTTTGCTCTTCTGAACAGTACTGCTATAAACATGGTGGTGCAAATATCTCTTTGATACATTGCATCCAAGTCTTTTGGGCATGTACGCAATAGTGGGATTGCTGAGTCATATGGCAAGTCTATTTCTAGTTGTTAAAGAAATCTCCACACTGATTTCCACCGCAGCTTCACTAATTTACATTCCTACCGACATCTTCACCAGCATTTTTTACTCTCTGTGTTTTAGAATTTAGCCACTCTGACAGGGGTGAGGTGATATCTCATTGTGCTTTTGATTTCCATTTCCCTGATAGCAGTGATAATGAGGAACTTTTTGTTTTTTGTTGGCCATTTGTATTTCTTCTTTTGAGAACTGACTATTGAATTCCTTTGCCCAATTCTCAACTGAAATGGTTGTTTTTTGTTGTTGAGTTGTTTTTTAAGTTGCTGATATATTTGAGATATTAATCCTTTGTCAGGTGGTTTGCAAATATTTTTTCCCATTCTGTTGTATGTCTCTTCACTCTATTGAACATTTCCTTTGCTATGCAGAAGCTTCTGAGTTTGATGTAGTCCCATTTCTGTAGTTTTGCTTTTGTTGCCTGTGTTTGGGGATCTTGTTCAAGAAGTCATCCTATACACCAATGTCTTAGAGTGTTTCCCCTAGGTTTTCTTCCAGCAACTTCATAGTCTCAGGAAATGTGATCTCTCTTAGCATTATTGTGAGTATAAAATAAAACCATAATTTATAGCAGTGACAGGAACATGGAAGTTTCAATGTACATTTGTTTTTCCCTTTTCTTTTGCTCTAATAACATCCAATCCTTAACATATACATTATCAGAACTAAAGAGCCCTCTAAAAAGTGACTGATTTTGACTCTTGCTTTTCAACACAACTAAAAACCATGAAAGGCTACCAAAACAATTAATTCTGCTGTATTAAGACTGTATTAACAAAAAAATTAGACTTGGTTTGTACTGAGCTTAGACAGGAGGGGACTTATGTAACACAAGTGAAAAACCAGTTCATGTATTAATTTGGCCTTTGCAGCATTCCCCAAGGATCCAGAGATTCATTTGAGTGGCCCTCTGGAGGTCGGAGAACCAATCACAGTCAAGTGTTTGGTCCCTGATGTATACCCATTTGATAGGCTAGAAGTGGATTTACTGAAAGGTGACTACCTCATGAAGAATCAGGATTTTCTGGAAGATATGGACAGGAAGTCCTTGGAAACCAAGAGTTTGGAAGTAACCTTTATTCCAGTCATTGAGGATATTGGAAAAGTTCTTGTTTGCCGAGCTAAATTACATATCAATGAAATTGATTCTGAACCCAAAGAAAGAGAGACCACCAAAGAACTACAGGTCTACAGTAAGTACTTGTGTTATGTGGCCTAAATTTACTGGGAATTTAATATTGGATGTATACAGCAATCAACTTAGCACTAAGTCAGCAAGAAATTCATCTGTAGTTTTTACTCCATTTTTGTTCAGTGAAAACTAACATGAAAATAATTCAAATGTTTGTGAAAGACTGGAATTATGAGGTAAGCTTAGTTTGGTGCAAAAATATTTGCAAACCATGCATAAGAGAAAACTTCAAAAAAGTTTAGGGAAAATACATATCGCAAAAAAACCCTAGGATTGACTAATTGTAAAATCTAGTTACAAAGAGGAATATTTTAGCCCAAGAGGAGAAAAATTTCTAACAGTTAGGGCTATCCAAAAGCACCATGAGTGTTTTATCAGGCAATGTGCTTCCTCTCCCAGTAAACCTTGAAACTGACTTGGAGGAATACTTGGAAGGATAGCTTAGATGAGACTCCTACTGTAGATGAGGAATTGAACTGCATGATTTGGAGGATACTTCTTAATTTCTGAATATGCATGAGAATTAGAAAACACCAAACACCCAAAAAGTAACTCAGTCAAGTTAGCCAGAAACCAGATTGACTATCATTTAATGATTTAGCACTTCTTTTTCTACTAATATGGCAGAGTAAGCTTGTCAAATTTGTACAAGCACATAAACACTGCTTGTGAGAGAACTGCACTGCTCTTATTGGATTAAGATGATAGTCAGCAATTGCTCATATTGTGCCTGCCTTTTCAGTTTCACCCAAGAATACAGTTATCTCTGTGAATCCCTCCACAAGGCTGCAAGAAGGTGGCTCTGTGACGATGACATGTTCCAGCGAGGGTCTACCAGTTCCAGAGATTTTCTGGAGTAAGAAACAAGATAATGGGAATCTACAGCGCCTTTCTGGGAATGCAACTCTCACATTAATTGCTATGAGGATGGAAGATTCTGGAATTTATGTGTGTGAAGGAGTTAATCAGATTGGGAAAAGCAGAAAAGAGGTGGAATTAATAGTTCAAGGTAAGCAGACTGTGAATAAAGAATCAAGTTGCTGTCATTGTATTTAGGCAGTAGAGATACAGCTTCAAATGCTGAAATTGCTTCCTTAAATTCATTGATTATATGTCTGATTTCCATAGATTTTAGTGCAAATATATGTTTGTCCTACTCGTGCAACTTGGAAAACCTTCCTCCCAGAACTTCCCATGGCTCTGCTTGCTGACTCTTTTCCAAGCTGCATCATTTCTTCACTGCCTCATTCCTTTACTTTTATTCTTCCTCCTTCTCCTTGGATAGAGGTCTTTATATTTTCAAGTTGCCACACCAGATTCTATTATCTTCTTACTCTTAGCTCCCAAGAATTGGGCTATAATATTCTGGTTACTACCAAAGTTCTGTTTTCACTCCATATTAACAGCCCCTGATAGTTCTATCCTAAAATGTTCCCTAGAACCTGACCTCTTCTTCAACCCTCTTACCACTGCCTTAGTTTATCATCTCTCACTTGCATTCTTGCACAATGTCCTTAAATAACAGCATTCACTGGATGCCAGCTATGTGTCTGACACTTTACACACGTTATTTGTAATCTTTAAGAAATAAGTAAAGGGTAACTATTTTGCATCCGTTTTAAAGATGAGAGAATTGAATCTCAGAGAGATTAATACTGGCATCATGTATTGATTGTATATCTAACACACTTGCCAAAAAATTCTGCATTCTATATATTTTCTCATTACACTTCTTTATAATGCTATAAGGTTAATAAAAACTTAGCCTCAGCATGGTTCAGAATTTGTCTACATCAAACAGCTCATTATCTGAATTGACTATGATTTTACTAAGGCTTATTTTAATCCCAAACCCCATGTCTTTCTAGTTATTTAAAAATTTCAATTTTATGATCTATTTTTAAAAAATAACACTATTTAAATGGACAAATCATAATTCAGTTATGAGGTACAATGTGATGTTTTGATATACATCTACAATATTAAATGATTAGGCTATTTAACATTCATCACCACACTTAATATTTTTTGAGGTGAGATTTTTTTTTTTTGACAGGCAGAGTGGACAGTGAGAGAGAGAGAGAGACAGAGAGAAAGGTCTTCCTTTTTGCTGTTGGTTCACCCTCCAATGGCTGCTGCAGCCGGCGTATCTCGCTGATCTGAAGCCAGGAGCCAGGTGCTTCTCCTGGTCTCCCGTGCAGGTGCAGGGCCCAAGCACTTGGGCCATCCTCCACTGCCTTCCCGGGCCATAGCAGAGAGCTGGCCTGGAAGAGGGGCAACCGGGATAGAATCCGGCACCCCAACCGGGACTAGAACCTGGTGTGCTGGCGCCGCAAGGCGGAGGATTAGCCTGTTAAGCCACAGCGCTGGCCAGAGGTGAAATGTTTGAAATGTACTCTTAGCTATTTTAAATAGGCAATGCATTATAATGGTCTGTAGTCACACTACTAAGCAATAAATCTCAAAAAAGTATTCCTCCTAACTATAACTTCATGCCTGTCAACACACGTCTTCCAATTCCCTTGCTCCATTGCAGTCCAGCCTCTGGTAACCACCATTCTACTCTACTTCTGTGAGGTCAACCCTTTGAGATTACACAGATAAGTCCTGTAGGTTCTTCAATGCTGTCATAAAGGACATAATACCCTGTTTCGTTGTTAAAGGCTGAATACTACTCCATTGTGCTGTATAGTTCATTGTCTTTCATTGGTCTCCCTGCTAACATTCTGTCCCTAAGATAATGAGTCCCATATACTGCTAACAGAACTAATTACTTTAAACACAAAAAGATGTTCATTTTATATGAGTTCAATATTTGTGAAATAGTCCCACATAACTCTTCTCAGTCTGGTCAGAAACTATGTTGGCAGCTTTGTTGATGCCTCTGTACCTCTGTTCATGCTGTTCCATCTGTCTGGAATGGCTTTTCCTTATCATTCACCTGGCAAAGTCTTAGCCTTCCTTCAAGACAAAGCTCAAGTTAGTGTCCCAATTCCAGAATGTGTCAAGCAAGGCTACTTCTTTCTCCCTTTGCATTCACTCACTACTTCTTATAGTCACAAATGCACTTATGTTCAATTCAACACATTAACTAAGCGCTCTTGTCTGAGAATACGAAAATTGTTCCTGGTGCTAGGGGAAAAGGCATAAAAAAGATACTGTCATTGCTCTGGGGAAGCTGACAAATTGGCCAGAAGGGACAGGCACATAATTAGAGTTTCAATATATTCTAGCAAGAACCAAAATATTTTATCTACTGAAATGTACCTTTTCATCAAACTGTAAGGTTCCGTAGAGGCAGAAACTTTCTTTCTCTCACTCTGTGTGTCTTTTAGTGTTTGGCTACACAGCACATTTTCTGCCATATAGGAAGTATTTGGCAAATGCTTATTGAATGAATGAACAAATTATTTTAAAATTGACTGATTATTTATTTGAAAGTCAGGGTGAGAGATGGAGACAGAGATAGAGGAGATAGAAAGAGAGAGATAGAAAGGGATAGAGATAGAGATAGAGATAGAGATAGAAAGATCTTCCATTTACTGATTCACTTCCCAAATGGCTACATTCTGGCTGAAGCCAGGAGCCCAAAATTCCATCCAGGTCTCTCACATGGATGTCCAGGGCCCAAGCACTTGGATCTTCTGTTTCTGCTTTCTCA
The DNA here is from genome assembly GCF_033115175.1 of Lepus europaeus. Taxonomy (NCBI): domain Eukaryota; kingdom Metazoa; phylum Chordata; class Mammalia; order Lagomorpha; family Leporidae; genus Lepus; species Lepus europaeus. Next base: position 94,810,272 of record NC_084831.1, read on the forward strand.
AGTGCATTAGTAGGGAGTAGGATCAAAGTGGAGCAGCCAGCACTCAATCTGGCTCTCCAATATGGAATGCTGGTATGACAGGCAGCATCTTAGCCTGCTATATCATAATGCCCTCACTGTGAATAAATTCTAAGCATGAATGACACAAATTTCAAAAATAGAAAGGCATGTGATTTGAACTTGGGTGATCAAAAAAAGTATGTGCTTATCATCAGTAGTTAACTTAGTTGAGTGTTCCGTTAGTGTTCTCAAGAGCCAAGGGAAGATGTTACATTAACAGAAGCATGCAAAGCTTATCATCCACCCTGGAATAATTCTACCCCATGATAAGCTGTATCCTATTTCATATGTAAAACAAATATGTTCTGGGTTGGAGAAGGTTGTTTTGCATTACATGGGCACATGTGACCTTAAATACTGAAGATACAGTTGAACTTTGACAGTACCTTTCAACTATCTGTGAGTTCCTCCCCAAGGAACTACAAGTTCATATCAAAATAGTATAGCCACTGCAAAGAACAATCTGGGAATTGATCACAGGCAGAAAGTGTGTCTCTTTTTAAAGTTCCCAATTCTTAAACTGGCATAAAAGGAATTCAGAAACTTTCTGTTCTGAATTATCTCTTCTTCAAAATCTAGCAGCATGTCAGTTTATTGCATAATTTAAAAACACCCTTATTTGGAAAATACCAACGGGTCACAATTAGGCGAACCAACCTGAGAAAAATAACTTCTCCTGGCACAGAGGAGAACTCTGCAAAATGCAGTGCATTTGGATTACCTATATATTATTGAGGTTTCTTTCTTCCATCTCTAACCTACTATTTATAAGGAAGATTTTAGTGGTTTTCTGTGGGGTCTCAACAGTCACTTTCAGAGTTTCCCAACCACTCCCAGTTTCTTGAGGGGAACACACTCAATACTTGGGATTCCCTTTCTCTCTAAATGGCTGTCACCTGAAAGAAGCCTGTGTGCCCAGCAAGGATAGCACTGGCAGCCAAAGAGCTTTCCTGGATATTTGAGGCTCAAGAATTTGCCTTCACAATTCAGCTTTTAACCCCTGAAGTAATTGTGAAGTGTTTGTATATTGCATCAAAATAAAATTTGGAGGTGGTGTGTGTATCACTCTAAGGCTTAGGTTTTTTTCTTTGCTTTCAACATAACTTGATGTGGCAACAAAAGCTCCAAGCACTGCAACATTATGGACATTATATCTTGTTAGAAGATATCTTTGTAGCTTTCCCAATACCTTTTTAATATTTCATTTTGTATCTACATGAGGATGACTTGATTTGCTTTTTCTGCAACTGGAAAGCTGGGTTTGTGAATCAGACCCACCTGACATCAAGTCCTTGCTGTGCAAGTGGGTAGTTATTTGGCATTTATGAGCCTACATTTCCTCAAGAAGAAAGGAGAGGAGATAAAGATAGAGGGAAAAGTAGAAGAAGAAGTAGAAAGAGGAGAGAAGAAATAATAGTATGGTTCAAGGAATTATAAGAATTAAATGAGATAATAAATGTAAAGCAGTTAAAGATAATGCTTGAAACAAATGAATCACTTAAATTATTTGAGTTACTGTCCACTATAACAGTTATTTGATACACTACAGTGGGTCACAGACTGGATTTTTGAAGAGGCCAACCTGTCTCTTGACAGATTTTTACCTACATTTGTTCTGGTAGTCAGATCCAATAGACTATCATGGATTAATTCTTGAAAGATGTGATCTCTGTGTTTGGTCCAGTGGTTAAGATGCCAGTTAGGGTGCCCATGTCCCACATGGTAGTGCCTGAATTTGGAGATTGTGCCTCCTGATTGTAGCTTCCCGCAAAGCAGACCTGGGAGATAGAAGTGATGACTCAGGTAGTTGGGTCAATGACACTCACATGGGAGATCTGGATTGAGCTTCTGACTCCTGGCTTTGGCCCTCACCCAGCCCCAGCTGCTGAGGGCATTGGGAGGGAGCCAGCGGATGGAAGATTTCTCTGTCTCTCTGACTGACTCAAAAAAATATGCAGTCTCATGTTTTATGGTCCCAAGTGGAAAGAAGTAATTTCTTCTTGGCACAGATGTTAGCTGAAAGGAAATAAAGAAAAATGAAATCATAGGAATGTGATGAAAGAGAAGAGAATCTTACCTTTTCATTATTTTCTTTTCCAGAGAAACCATTTACCGTTGAGATCTCCCCTGGACCCAGGATTGCTGCTCAGATTGGGGACTCAGTTGTATTGACATGTAGTGTCAGGGGCTGTGAGACCCCATCTTTCTCTTGGAGAACCCAGATAGATAGCCCTCTGAATGGGAAGGTGACAAGTGAAGGGACCAAGTCTTTGCTAACATTGAGTCCTGTGAGTTTTGAGAATGAACATTCTTACCTATGTACCGTGACCTGTGGACATAAGAAACTGGAAAAGGGAATTCAGGTGGAGCTCTACTGTAAGTGATTTTCAGAGTTGTTTTCTGTTTATCTATTTTTTTCCAGTTCTACAGGAAGAAAGATACTGTTTGTGATAAGAAATGAGATCCATTTGTTTAGGAAGGAAATTTAGCATTGTGAATGGTTCCTAAATCTCTGAACCAAAATGGTTTGATGCACCGTAAGTGATCTAAATCTGAAGTATATATTGCATATGCACACAATTTTAATTTGTGTCTTGTTGGTGCATTCAAAGACACACCTCCTTCTCATCCCTTTCATAAGTACATGGAGCATATGAGGTGTGAGGTGAGAGCAAGGGTGAGGACCAGTATGTGTTCACGTAACCGGGTAGGTATGACGGCTGCTCAACTACTCACATTGTGGCTGAGCCCAGAGCCTACAATTTAAAGGCACATTTGGAAAGCTGGTGTGCAGGGTGGAAAATAATCAGGCAGTGGAATGCAGGAGAAGCCAAAAATGAAGGTAGGGAGTTCAATCTGAGATGGAGGTGCGCAGATCTAGCAGCTCAGGTGGGAAGCAGAATCTGGAAGCAGCAGCAGGTCTGAATTGCTCGGCACTGAATGCATGCACTAAATTGTCCCCTTCATAAAAATCCTTTATAAGCTCAAATCTCTGTGAATTGATATTGACAGCATTCCTGTCTATAATGAATGAGAGACAGAATATGTGAAGTGACCACAGCTTGCTTCTTTTAGAGAGTTCATTCTGCCCTGTTTAATTCAGCAGGACTAAAAGGAATGCACTGTAGACATGTTGAACCAGAGCCTTGCCTGACTTGGGTTACGCCTCCCCCCGGATTTTGTTTAGAATGAGTTAGAGCGTGCCTATAAAGGGATTTGGATCTCTCAAGTGAGGGTAAATTTTATTGTGTTACCGTATTACCCGGAGTCCAGGATCTGCTGATGTAGGCACATTCCCAGCAGAAATGAGAACCAGCAGTGAAGTCTTACTGCAATATGGAAATGGTTGAGAATGTACCCCTTTAACAACATTTCCCTTAAGGAAAACCAATTTCTAACATTATGCTTGCCCTTTAATGACTATTTGGGCCTCATTTTTTATTGATCTGAATAGGATAAATGTCATTCATTAGACTCTAAGTCCCTTAGTTTATATTCTGAATAAATGAGTAAAAGAGTTCTTTTTTTTTTTTAAGTTACAAGTATTTTCTGAGAATATTTAAAACTTGCTGCCCAAATTCGGTCATCAGAAAAATTAAATGTCTAAATTGAGAGCTTCCCTATGGGTCTTACTTGATACTGAGAGGCAGCACAGTTCAGTGAACCCAAAAATGGGCTCTGGGGCCAGAGAAGCATGGATTCGGAGCTCAGCCTGATGATGCATAATGAAAGGCTCTTACCCCTGTAAGTTTCTGCTTTTCTAGCTGTAAAATAAGTTGAATAATAACCATTTTATCAGGCTGCTTTGAAGACTGAGACAATGAATATTAAAGGACTGCATTACAGCAAATATTTAAAACATTTGGAATGTGCAGTTAAGAAAATAAGCTGGTAGAAGCTGATGTATTCTTAGGAATCAGGCCATGTGCTCAGCCAGATTGCATCATTAGGAAGAGGAAAAATAAATAAAAATGCTCATTACTAATAGCTTGATGTACTAAGTATTTTGTCTCCACATTTGCTGTTTATATTTACATTTAATGTAATCAGCACATATTTATACTTAATATAATTATTTATAAATCAATGATTAATGATTGTTCTTCTACCCCAGGTGAGATAAAGCTGTCATTTTGAGACCTTTGCATCAAGTAGAGTTTAGCTCAATTTGTCCTTGAATGCCACATGTAAATATTGCTTTTGCTTGATATTTGCAGCATTCCCTAGAGATCCAGAAATTGAGCTGAGTGGTCCACCAGTGAATGGGCGCCCTGTCACTGTCAGCTGCAGAGTTCCTAATGTGTACCCTTTTGACCGGTTGGAGATTGAATTACTTAAGGGAGAGACCATGATGAAGAATAAAGAATTTTTGGAGGAAGAGGATAGGAAATCCCTAGAGACCAAAAGTTTAGAAATGACCTTCATCCCCACCATGGAAGACACTGGCAAAGTTCTTGTTTGTCAGGCCAAGTTACATATTGATGAAATGGAATTTGAACCCAAACAAAGGCAGAGTACACAACCACTTTTTGTCAATGGTAAGTACATATGTGATGTATCCACATTTTATACTATAGATTTGTTTGTCATGTTGGCTAGGCAATAGTTAACATAAGGTTAATAGTTAAAACTTGTGTGGAAATAAACTAACTGAAAAGAAATTTCAAAATGATGATCACAGCAAATTTTCACTCAAAACTTAAAATAATTACCATATATTTTCTCAAGATTCTATGGGTTGGCCATTTGAGGAGGGAAAAACTGGGCAGTTATTCTGCTCATATTGGTATCAGCTGGGCTCACTCATGGTTTTTTTTTCAGTCAGGCAAGCAGGGCTGGCTGGCCTCGCACAGCTTCATGCATGTGTCTGGGACCATCCTCTGAGATGTCTAGGGCTCCCTTTCTTCACGTAGTGTCATCCTCAAGGAAGGTGGCCTACGCTGCTTCTCCAGAGCACAGCATTTCAAGAAGATGATAACGAAGGCAGCCTGCTATAGTCCTGAGTTTGGGAGTACAGCAGTGTTTCTTCCACTTTCTGTCAGCCAAAGTGAGTCACGAGGTCATTCCAGATTTAAGCAATAGAAAAATAGCCCGTACCTCTACAAGAGGAAATTCAAATGATTTATTGTCATGCTTAATCTACCATAAGTGGCAGTATACATCATCCTTGACCATATGTTCTTTAATAGTAAGAAAATTCTTACAGAATATGCTTTCATTAGGAAACTCCTCTGGCACAGTGTGTCCATATTCTATTCTATCATTCTTAACTCCTGAATCGATTGGGAAGAGATATCTCCTGTGGTAAAAATTATCAACGTTTATAAGCAGTTGTAAATCTCATTGGAACTCAAGGGATAAAGGGAGGAAACTAACAAGTGCCTTTACTTTTCAGTTGCCCCCAGGGATACGGCTGTCTGGGTCAGTCCCTCGTCCATCGTGGAGGAAGGCCGTTCTGTGAATATGACGTGCTCTAGTCATGGCCTTCCAGCTCCGAAAATCCTGTGGAGCAGACAACTAAAAAATGGGGACCTACAGCCTCTTTCAGAAAATACAACTTTAGCCTTAATTTCTACAAAACTGGAAGATTCTGGTATTTACGTGTGTGAAGGGATTAACCTGGCTGGAAAGAGCAGAAAAGAAGTTGAATTAGTTATCCAAGGTGAGAAAAGTGTGATGAATGAGCTATTGCTAGTATATCTGGGAGGTTGTGTTATCAGTTAGGAATAAAGTTCTGTTTGAAAACAAAAGTTTTACTAAAATACTATGTTGAGAGTTTTTGAAGAGTTCAGGGTGCTTCCCATGCGTGGAAAGCTCCTGGGATGATACCTTATCATGAACCATTCTAAGTCACTTATCCTGAAATGTTGTTAACCTTAAGTGAAATGCTAGCTCTGGGAACTCTGCCAGAAGTTCTAGTAATGTGTGTGAAGTAATGATTATGAGGTTGAAATAAGGCTAGGAAGGGGTATATATGAATCTGGAAATTATGTAGAAGCAAAGCTGACATATATGACCAAGTTGGACCCTTTGTGGCAATCTTTCAAGGTATCTCCTAGTATTTGCTTAGAAGCCTAAGAAGGCACTCAAATCTTTGATAAATTTTGAGATTAAGAGTAGCAGTGGCTGTGTCCTCTGCTTCATCAGCCAGATGGCACAGAACCACTAGAGTGGATTGAAGTTGTCAGCTATAATACTGCCTTCTCCAAAATGGAGACCCAGGACTGAGAACCAAACATTTCCTACTATGCACAATGAAATTACAAACAAAATGATGACTGATCAATTCAGATTTACCCCTGCACCTTCCCTTTTGGGTGTCTGGATTCTTTTCTTCACCGAAGTGGTCATTTTTCTCTCTTATCTCTTAGTAGTATTCCCAGTAAAGTATTACTGGCTTTCCCATTACCTCATCTTGTTGAGATATGTATCTTAAAGGAAGAAACTTGGGAGGGTAACTCACAACATTATTAAAATCCTTAAGAATGATATGTATCCTAGCACTATGGTCTTGATCAAGGCACAAAATATTTGAGCTAGGACATTTAACTTAGTAGTTAAAACACCAGTTAAGACTCTCGCATCCCATTTCACAGTGTCCGAGTTTGATACCTAGTTCTAGATTCATGCTCTTGCAGACTCTGGGAGACAGCAGTGATAGCTCAAACAATTAGGTTCCTGCCACCCATGCAGGCCACCTGGATGGTATTCTCAACTCCTAACTCCTGTCTCTTCCCAGCCCCAGCCATTTTCATTGTGGGCATTTGGGAAATGCAGCAGGGCATTGGAGCTTTTTCTTACTGTGGCTGCCTCTCAGCCCTTCAAATAAAGAATATTTTTTAAAAAACATAGAAACTTCAGAATCCTGTAAAGGACTTTGCACTTTAAGAAAATTCTGCAAAATAGTGTGAAGAAATTAATTTCCTCTTTCATAACAGTATTTGAATTCTATAACTATTTATTGAATATGTAATCTTTGTGTTCGGCTGGATAAAGAATTATATTCTAAAAATGAAGCATAAGACATGTCTTCTGTTGTTTAAAACATCATCAATTATAATAATTCAGTAAATGCTTGTTTTTAAATTCTTGTTTTCTTGAATTGTTATAACAAATTTTGAGATTCTCATTTTTGTTTTTAAGATTCATTTTATTTATTTGAAAGGCAGAGTTACAGAGAGAGTGGGAGAGACAGAAAGAGCTAGAGAAATCTTCCATCTGCTGGTTCACTCCTGAAATGGCCACAATAGCCAGGGCTGGGCCAGGCTGAAGCCAGGAGCCAGGAGCCTCATCCAGTTCTCCCACATGGGTGCAGGGGCCCAAGGACCTGGGCCATCCTCTGATGCTTTCCTAGGCACATTAGCAGGGAGCTGGATTGGAAATAGAGCAACTGGGACTTGAACCAGAACCCATAAGGGATGCTGGCATTGCAGACGGTAGCTTAGCCTGCTGTGCCACAATGCTGGTCCCAAATGCTTGACTTCTTTACTTACTCTTCTTAACATTTAATGCAAGCATGAGTACTTCTGTAGAAACTATTGTTGATGTCACTAAATTAATATGGAATTGGTTTATATTTCACTCAATCAGCGGTGCCTTTTAAATTCTCTTTATAGTTGCTCCAAAAGATATACAACTGACGGCTTTTCCTTCTAAGAGTGTCAAAGAAGGAGACACTGTCATTATTTCCTGTACTTGTGGGAATGTTCCCGAAACTTGGATAATTCTGAAGAAAAAAGCGGAGACAGGAGACACAGTGCTAAAGTCTATAGATGGTGCATATACCATCCGTAAGGCCCAGCTGGAGGATGCAGGAGTGTATGAATGTGAATCTAAAAATGAGGTTGGCTCACAATTAAGAAGTATAACACTTGATGTTAAAGGTTAGTTTTTGTTTTTGTTTTTTTATTTTTATAATAGTTCAGAGGTGTCAAGGATTATAAAGAAGTTCTAGTATTAGATGGATGAGTTGACAAAATAGAACTGAATTCCTCATTGATTGGGGTTACTTCTTAATGTTTCTTAAAATAATCAAGCACAGATGCTCTAACCTATAGAGTTTAGCCAGGAAGTTAACATTAATCATGAGTGAATGTGGAATTTCCATTTGCTTTTTTTTCAAGGTTGACAATTCATCATTGGTCTCCTAGGTCTTGTATGTGCTAAGTATTTAACCATGTTTTCAAAACCATTCCTTGAGGGTTACAAGGGAACTAAAGAAGTAGCATTAGCACATTGAAAAGATGGGTTCTATTCAGGCTCTCTTCCTTCCTATCAGAAGGGACCACTGTTTACTGAACATAGAGTAAATGGCTAGTTTCTAGATTGACTCTTTTCAGGATAATAATTGGGATTAGCAATCCTGATCCTGATTGACATAAAAAAGCCATTTAAACTACAGAAAAGCCTTTGTAAAAATCCAAGTCCCTTACCTTCCTACTCTTTTCTGAGGGAAAGAGAGAGGAAGAGGGAATGGTTTCATGGGAGAAAGCTAATCTTCTAACCCCTCTTGTGAACGCACAGTAGGTAGGATCTGTTGATCTTATTGGTAGAAGCAGAATATATTAGCCTTGACAAATCAGTCTCATACTCTTTGCATAATAATGAGTTCCTATTGTGAATTAGAAGCTATACTTGGCATTGGCAGTGGTGTGAACAGGACTGCAAACAAATGCCAACTCTTAATACGTCTGGCACTTGGTTACCAGAGTTACCAACCACTTATCAGTGTAGAGAAAATTTGAACCTAAGTCAGATAAAAATTTTAGTCCTTTGGCCAAATTTCTCAAGATTGCAAGCCTTACAATATGATTTCTTTTCTTTTCTGTTTTTTTTTTTTTTTTTGGCTTATATTACCATATGTTTTCTGTCTTCACAGTACCTCCTCGAAACACGACAATATCAATACATCCATCTAGCAATGTTAAAGAAGGGGAAAATATCACAATTACATGTAAAACTTTTAGTCATCCGCCTGCAGTGATTATCCTGAAAAGAGTTGATCTTGCCAATGAAATTACTATGTGTTCAAAGAATGGAACATTTACCTTATACCATGTCACTCAAAGTGATACAGGGGTATATGTAATCAGAGCTTCCAATGAGGTTGGGGATGATTCTGGACGGATTGAGATCTCAGTTATGAGTAGGTTGAAATTCCTTCATTCCTATTTTCTTTGATCCATGATTCCACCAAGCCACCTTTAATTGGGCCTACCCCCAAGAAATCAGACTGCTAACATTTCTGTAATGCTGTTTATAACTAATTGTTCTCTTGTAAAGACACATCAAAACTTATTCTCCACTTTTTAACTTTTTCCCATACATAGCTGTTTTTCTAATTGCTTTATTATATTACCTCTTACACATTTGCCACTGTTTGCTCATATTTACATGAATAACCACAGTCTATTAGACACTGAGCTACACATTCATGCCCCTAAACTGAGTATGGTTGAAAATATCTAGATGTGAATAGAGATTAAAAAAAACCTGACATTTTTCTGAGTATTTTAGATAATTTTCCTTTATATATGGCTGGGCTTATTATTCATTCTGTTTTGTTTTCATTTAAGTATATTACATTGATAGAAATGGTTAAGAATCTAGTATTTGCTGTGTTTATACAACTAGTAGCAAATTATATTTGAAGGTTGCCCTGGCAACTGACTCAACAGAAAATTTGTGTTTTTCTGAAGATGGCTAAGGCAGAAAATGAAAGACAAAAAAAGTATATATATATATATATATATATATATATATATATATATGTGTGTGTGTGTGTGTGTGTGTATAAATTGAAAATAAAGCCATGGGAATTGAATACTATTACCCACCATGTCATGTCATCAATATTGAAAATTAACCACAATTATGGTGATGGATATCTCATTAAAATACTACCCTTATACTTTGGCTAACTGAACTCTACCAATGGAAAGTACAAAATGAGACAATAATGCTTAGGGTAATTGCTTTTTCTTTAACAACTTTGAATAAATTTACTTCACATCATCTGATGTTAGTGATTCCTTTCTACCTGGTAGATCTCTAGTGATTAGAAAACTCCAGAAGGAATGTAATAATCACCAAACTCAAATGATTTATTCTTGCTAGAACTGAGGCAACAATATGCCACTTCATAAAACTTCACATTTGTGAGGTCATACAAAGCTGTGAAAACAAAGGAGAAAGAGAAGCAAGTTTGCAAAGAATTCTAAGCTGTATTCTTCAATGTTCTTGTAGGGTTCAAGTGTTAAACAGCATTGAAGCTGCCTGATTATGTTTTAGATTAAATAGAAACTGATTTGAAATTTTATGTTTATTGGTACTTTCTGAACTCTATTTTAAACTAAATCAGAAAATGATAGGATGTAGAAAGAAAAAAAAAACCTGTTAGTAAGTTGCCAGCTATGCCAAGCAGTGTGTCAGGAACTGGGTGTTCAGTGGTAGATCAATGAGAACGTAGACACACATGTCTTTTTGTAGTTTATAATCTAGAGGAGGAAACATGATTTAATAATTATAAGGACAGGAAGTGCTAAGAGCTATGAAGGGAAAAGGTAGTAGTAGGTTTTGAGAGTATGTTTGGATTCTTTGTCTGGACTGGGGAGATGTGGTTTGTAGGATGCATCTCTGAGCAAGTAACGTTTAAGCTGAAACATGATGTATACTATCCAATGAACCTTAGTTTATCATGAGATTATATTAAAGCAGAAGAGGAGTAACCTGATAAAATTGCCCACTTCAGACATAAAAAACAAGGTTTTCTGTAAAGCTCTGAAAAAGTCATCAGCAAGAATTCTTTCTGTTACTATATTATTTATAGTGTTTACCTATAATGGTGACAAACCGCATGTTATAAGGATTGCTTTAGAGAAATTATTAGTCACTTCAATTCATGGTGATCAGAGCCTCAGTTCTTTAGTAGATTTTTCTATTTCCCTATGAAAGCACCTCTGTTCAACTCCTGCTCTCGTAAATGAGCCCTAAAGGTTGTACCTTCCCTTCCTCTCTGCAACTGAACCTGAATATATTAGAATCAAGTTCGTAGAAGTCCACAACTGTCATCTTTGGATCCATCAAGACCATAGCAATCAGCAGCTAATGCTTTGAATAATTCAGAAAAATATGCATTTGGGGTCCTCTCAGTCCTTATAGCTGCTTTGTTTTGCTTCTCTTTGGAGAACTAGTTGTACTATTACAATAAAACATGCTACCATTATTAAATGATTTCTTTTTGTACTAAACATTAATAGCATCTATTCTGTTATTTTCCAGGAAGAGAAAATAGCAAGGATTATTTTTCTCCTGAACTTCTAGTGCTCTATTGTGCATCCTCCTTAATAATACCTGCCATCGGAATGATCATTTACTTTGCAAGAAAAGCCAACATGAAAGGGTCATACAGTCTTGTAGAAGCACAGAAATCAAAAGTGTAGCTAATGTTTGAAATGTTCATCCAGAGATACTATTTATCAATCCTGAATATGGCTCATCATTCTGCAAGAAAAATGAGCTGAGGGTATAAACTTCCATGAATGTATTCAATGTGGAAAGAAATGGCTGCCTATGTCCCTTGCTGTGACCAAGAAGCCGAAGGAAAACTTTCTGCATGAAAAATGGTTACTGCCATTGAGATGAGAGGACTGGAGAAGTTCCATGATGTGTATATAAAATAGCATTATCTGTATATATGTAAAATACAATTAATCCATAATTGTTTAAGTTTGCTTGGAATAGCAACACTCAATATTCAGATTGTTAAAATAATTAAATAGTATTGCTTAAACTGTTATAAGTTAATGTATCTTGGGAAAATGTAATGTTAACATCAACTGGCAGCTTACCGAAGTCATCTTTTCATATTTTATTTCCTTTAACAAAATTTTATTCCTATGATGTTTATTGACAATAATTTTATGTCTTATAAAGATGCTAGGGCTTTATATTTTTTATAGGCAAATGATTAACAAAGAGAACAGTGGATTGACTTTCAGGTACTAAATACCTCAACCTATGTTATAATGGTTGACTAGGTTTTTCTGTATGGTACTGTCATGGTACGGAGAAGTTTTATAATTTTGTTTCTTATTCAGATGCTTGTGTAACTTTACCAATATGCTCTAAAGGTGGAATTTCTTTTGATTGTTTTTGTAAAGGTTTAGTTTTTTTGTATAGTAAAGCAATAATTTCTGGAATTGGAAATGTTGTGTGTTTGTTCATTGTAAGTTTCCTCCTTTAGTAATATTGCAGCTCTTTCTGAAATGCCAGGTTATAAGAGTGAGAAGTTCAAACTCTGGAAATAATATAGATTCTCAAAATTTGGCCCCTGGACTACTACTTATCACTGAGGGAACTTGAATAAATTAATATTTCTTGATGCCATCCAAACCTATTGAATACTTGGAATCTGTAATTGTTCAATAAAAAAAAATAAGGTGTACACAAACAATGTATATAGATAAACATGTACATGTTAATGGGGAACAAATGAACACCTGTGTGTTCCACCAAGTCTGAGAGATAGAACATTACTGTTTTTCAGAGCCTCTTATATGCCATGTACTGATAGCAACTCTCTCTTCTCAGTGAGCAACAAGCACTAAGTATCTTAAATGATATACATTGACTGTTCCCTTAATTTCTTTGGAGGTCTTACATCTGTATACAGGAGTCTTAAAAAGTTCACGGAGATGGATATTATAAAAAAACCATGCATGAGTTTCAAATAATCTTTGGACCAAAATAAACTTATTTTTAAATTCAATGTGCACAAAGTTTTAACAGTACACTTATGTATATATTCCTAAGTAATACATTATTTCATCTTTTGATTTTTATATATTCAAATTACATATTTGCTTTGTGACTTTGTTCTGTCAATTAAATTACATTCTTACATAATTCATCATGATGTGGGTAGTTATACATCATTCATTTTATTGCTATATAGTATTCCATTATAAGATTTTTGCCACAATTTCATCATTCAACTCTTGATGCACATGTGAATTTTTTCCAGTTTATTTTTCTATTATGAAGAAAGTTTTTATAATTGTTGTACATGTTCTTGGCTAACATGTGCAAGAATTTGCCTAAAGTACAATTCCTGCAGAATCAATACTACTAATGAATTTGATGGATTGTTGGATACATACATACTGAAGTTTATAGGGAAAGCCAAAGTGATTAAAATAATTTATATTTTCATTAGCAGTGCATCAGTTTTCAGTACTGAACAACTGACAAATGTGATGATATCTAACTTTTTTAAAGATTTTCCTCCCTTATATTTGTAAAATAAGTTCTTAATGTTTTAAAACTGCATTTCCCTGCTTATTAAGAGAAACTGAGGGGCCGGCGCCATGGCGTAGTAGGTTAATCATCCGCCTCCAGCGTCGGAATCCCATAAGGGTGCCAGTTCTAGTCCTGGCTGCTCCTCTTCCAGTCCAGCTCTCTGCTGTTGCCCGGGAGGGCAGTGGAGGATGGCCCAAGTGCTTGGGCCCCTGCACCCTCATGGGAGACTAGGAAGAAGCACCTGGCTCCTGGCTTTGGATCGGCGCAGCTCCGGCTGTTGCGGCCATTTTGGGGGTGAACCAATGGAAGGAAGACCTTTCTCTGTCTCTCTGTCTATAACTATACCTGTCAAGTAAATAAATAAAAATCTTTAAAATAAAAAATAAAAAGGCCGGCTCCGCAGCTCAGTAGGCTACTCTTCTGCCTGCGGCGCTGGCACCCCAGGTTCTAGTCCCGGTCAGGGCGCCGGATTCTGTCCCGATTGCTCCTCTTCCAGTCCAGCTCTCTGCTGTGGCCTGGGAGTGCAGTGGAGGATGGCCCAAGTGCTTGGGCCCTGCACCCCACTGGACACCAGGAGAAGCACCTGGCTCCTGCCTTCGGATCAGCGCAGTGCGCCAGCCGCAGAGCACCAGCTGCAGTGGCCATTGGAGGGTGAACCAACGGCAAAGGAAGACCTTTCTCTCTGTCTCTCTCTCTCACTGTCCACTCTGCCTGTCAAAAAAAAAAAAAAAAGAGAGAGAGAGAGAGAGAGAGAGAGAGAGAGAGAGATTGAACATATTTTGTGTTTAGGATCACTTGAGATTGCTCTGAAACACCTGTACATTTCTTTTGCTGATTTTCTAGAAGCTGGACATCTTTTTCTTACTGTTTTTTTAAAAGATTTACTTTATTTGAAAGAGAGACTTACAGAGAAGTAGAGGGAGAGACAGAGAGAAAGATCTTTTTCATCTTCTGGTATACTTCCCAAAAGGTTGCAAGGGCCAGGGAAGGGCCAGGCTGAAGGCAGGATCCAGCAACTCTATCTGGGTCTTCCATGCGGGTGGGAAGGCTTGGGTCATATTTTGCTTCTTTCCCAGGCACAATGCAGGAAGCTGGATCGAAGTGAGCAGCTAGGACTTGGACCAAGGCCCATATGGAATGCCAGTGTGTAAGGCAGCAGTTTAACCTGCTGCACCAGGACACCATCTGATTCTTAGAAGATAATGATGGGTACTATTCCTTTGCTGGATTTCAGTTTTACAAACATCATTATGTAGTTTGTACCTTATATACTCTACTACCCTACTGTGACCTATTTTTTCCTTTTTCAGTATATTTTGATTACTGTAATTCAATTTTTAGCAAATTCAAATTTATTAGCCTGTCCATTTTGGCTTGTGTTTTGTATCATAACTAAGAAATACTTTTATACTTTGAGTTATCGTTTCTATCATGCCTCTCCAAAAAATATTTTTTATTTGCTTGTCTGTTTCTCACTTATAATAGGTTTTTTTAAAATCTGTGGTGGAGATAGAGAGAACAAGTATCCATACCACTTGTTAAAAAGCCAATGATTCCTGCCCATGACTCTGCAACGCCACTTTATCATGCATTTAGATTTCCTTGTGTATCTGTTTCTGGGCTTTCTATACTTTTTCTAAGATATTTGTCTATTCTTGTGCCAAAGCTATCCTGTATGAATTAATACCTAATAAAAGAAGTGCCTCTAACTAATTCTTTTTCTTCAAAATTGCTGTGGTCATTGCAGTTTTTGTACTTGAATACATTTTCCAAAAGTTATTTGGTTAAGTTACACAGAAAACATTGTTAAGATTTGAATTTACAGGACACTTTGGAGAGAATTGACATTTTAAAAATACAGAGTCTCCAATCCATGAACAATGTGTAGTTCATAATATGGCTACATTATCTTTGATGTCTTACAGAGCTTTTCATTATTTTCTTCATTTCAGAAAATTCTTATTCCTCTTCTCAGTTTATTTCTGGGAAATTTTTTGTGACATTTATTTTAAAAGCTCATGGAAAATAGATATTGTGGAAGTCTATCTCATGGATTTTAAAAAAGTCTGCACCAAAATAAACTTATGTTTTTATTCCATGTTTACATGAAAATTCTGAAGTACCTTTTTTGCACTATTACTGGCATTCTATAAATTGTATTTATTGAGGTATAATTTTATACAGTAAAATTTCTTAAGGACCAACACAATGAAGAAATAAAATATTTCTATCACATCAAATTTCCTTCATGCCCCATTGTAGTAAATCATCTCTACCATTTCTGGTTCTTGGCAAACAATAATCCAGTTTTTGTCATTATAGTTTAGATTCTTATAGAATTTTCTATCAATGAAATCATGCAGCATGCAATCTTTTATGTCTGTTTCCCTTCACTTAGTTAATACTCCCGAGATTCATGTATATTATTATGTGTACCAAGTTTGTATTGTTAGAGCTTACTACTGAGTGGTTACAGCAAAAAGTATTTAACCGTTCATAAGTTGAAAAATTGGTAGACAACTAAGTTGCTTACAATTTGGGGATATAATCAATAAAAGGCTATAAACATTCAAATAAAAATACTTAGGTGGATATAGGTAGAGAGGGTGGTGTGGACTAGGCTTTAATGTCATTTACTCCACATTGGCATATATGTTAGGTATCAATATTTTAAATTTTAGCTTAGTAGTGTGTCATAATATCTTATAATTTTAATCTGGATTTTCCCAATAGCTAATTTTGTGGAGCATCCTTATCTTCTTTGAAGAAGTGTCTATTCAAAACCTTTGCCTAAATTTTTATCAAGTTCTTTGTCTTCATACTATTAAATTCTGAGTTATTTTATATATTCTGAATAAAAATCCTTAATCAGATACATGCTTATGAATATTTTCTCCTAGTAATTAAAATATTGTACTTTCAGATCTGTCTCTGCATACTCCAATGTGACACTCTCATGATTATTGCAATTTTATTTTAAGACTTTAAATCAAGTAATATAAAGCCTTCAATTTTACATTTCTCCATTTTAAGTCCTCCCAGATTCCATATAAGTTTTAGAATTTGGTTATCAATTTCTATAAAACACCCTCCAGGTATTTTGATTGGGATTTCATTGAATCTATATTAATTTGGGATGAAGTGCCCTCAATAACACTGGGTCTTTGAATATATGCACATAGATATCTATTTTTAAAAATTTTTGTACTTTTTTTTTTTTACCAGTGTTTTCTTGTTCTCAGTGTGCAGGTCTTATATATCCTTGGCTAACTTCATCTTTAAAAATTTCATAGTTTTTAACGCTATGGTAAATGATATTGGTCTTGGTTATCAGTTATTTATTGCTAATACATGGACATATAATTGATTTTGTACAATAACTAGATATTCTGCAAACTTGCTAAACTCTTGTAATTCTAGTAGCTATTTTGGTAGACTCTGCTTCTGTACATAAGATTACATCTTCTTGGGTAATTTTATTTCTTCCTTTTTATATTATATTATCTTTTATACTTTTATACTTGCTGCATTGTCTAGAACTCCCAGTACAATGTTGAATAAAAGTGGAAAGAACAGATATCCTTGCTTTAGTACTCCTACCCTTTAGAAAAGGGCATTCGATATTTCACCTTTAAATATGGTATGCTACTGACTATAGATTATCTTAGATGTTATGTATGTGCTTGAAATATTGTCATAAAGAGATTCTAAATTTTTTCAAGTAGTATTATGCATCTATTGAGATGATCATGTGGTTCATTTTCTCTTTGTGTCTGTTATTGTGAATGACATTAATTTTTTAATATTAAATAATTTTTAATCATTGAAATTAGCCTATGTTATTGTGGTATATTAACCACTTTATATATTGCTGATGGGATTTGTTAAGGTTTTGTTAAGAATTGTTGAATCAGTATTAATGAGGCCTGTTCATATGAAGTCTTCTTTTCTCATATATATTGTCATAGTTTTATTATCAAGGTAATGCTAGCCTCATTTAATAAGTTGTGAAGTATTTTCTCCTATTCAATTTTTCAGGAAGAATTTCTGTAAAACTGGATCATTTCTTTTAGAAATATTTAATAGAATCCACCAATGAAACCAATTGGAATTGGAGTATTCTTGGGAAAAATTTTAACTATAAATTCAATTGACCTTCAATAGATCATGGACCTTTTCAACGTATTTTTTGGTGAGCAAACTTGTATAGCTGACCTCTTTCAAGGAATTTGTCCATTTTAATCTCATTTGAGTTTATTGGCATTGAGTTGTTTATATAATAGTATAGCTTTTTAATAGCTCAAGAATTTTTAGTTATATACTCTCTTAGAATCCTAATGTTGGTAGTTTCTAGCTCCTACTTATATAGTCAGTTAAAACAGGTTAGAATTTTGTCTATTTTAGGGATGCAGCCAAGGATCAGCTTTTGGTTTCTTTGATTTTTTTTTATCTACTGTTTTTTTTTTTTTCCTGTGCAACAATTTCCCTTCTTTGCTTACTTTGGATGAAACTATTTTTATTAGATTTTTTGGAAGAGAGTTTAATAATTTAGAATCTTTCCTCTTCCTTATTATAAGCATTTAATGTGCTAAATTTCTCTGTATTACTTCAGTTGCATGTCACAAATTTTGATATGTTGTATTTTATTATCACTGAATTCAAAACATATTCTAAATTCTCTTGTAATTTCCTCTTCAGCAAGTGGGTAATTTAAAAGTGTGTTTCCAATTCATAACTTTCAGTTATATTTATTTGTTTATATTTAATTACATTACAGTTCGAGAACATGCTTTGTATCATGCCACTCTTATCAAATTTATTGGGATTTGTTTTATTGTTCAGAATTTGGTATTGATTAATATTATAGGTATACTTGTAAACAATGTATGTTCTTTTACTGTTGGGAGGACAGGACTGTAAATGCAAGTACACATATTAATTGTTGACTAGTGCTGTACAAGTCTTTTATAGCTATACTTATTTTCAGCCCACATCTACAATCAATCACAGACACAACAATTTTTTTTAATCTCCATTTATAATTGTGGAATTGTTGCTATTTTCCCTACTAACACCAAAGAAAAATATAGATATATCAACTGAGGTTCAGCAGTCACAGCAATCAGACTGGAGAGGTAGGAAATAGTCGTCGTTGGAGTGCAAAGGCAGTGTACTGGAGAGCTAGGTAGAGTTGCTACTGTAAAGGAAGCCCCAGCACAATCTGCTAGAGAATTACCTCTTGCTCAAGGCTTCAACTGAATAAATGAAGTCAACTCCGGTTATTGAGAGCAATATGCCTTATTCAAAATCAACTGATTTAAATGTAAATCTCAAGCCAGCACTATAGCATAGAAGGTTAAGCCTCCCCTCTCAGTGCCCCCATCCCATGTGAGCTCCGATCAAGCAAGTCCTGGCTGCTCCACTTTTGATTCAGTTCCCTGCTAACATGCCTGGGAAAGCAATGAAAGATGGCCCAGGTGCTTGGGCTCCTGCACCCACATGGGAGACATGGAAGAAGGTCCTGGATCCTGACTTCAACCTAGCCCAGCCAAGGCCATTGTGCCCATTTAGGGAGTGAACCAGCATATAGATCTCTCTCTTTTCTCTCTCCTCTCTCTATATCTCTGCCTTTCAAATAAATATTTTTAAAAATGTAAATCTTGGGACTTTACACAATGTGCACATCACAAAGTATCCCATAAATATGTACAATTTTATATGTCTACTAAAATCTTTCAATTAAACATATTTTTAAAATGTAAATCTTGCTGGAAAAACCCTCATAAATATGCATAAAATTATATTTCAGGAGAGATTGACAAAATTAAACATCACACAATTCCTTTTAAATAGTATTAGACTAAAAAATGCAACATTATCAGCACTTTAAAAAAACTGAAAAAGGAGCTGAAAAGAAGATCTATATTGTGTTCAAAGTTTGTGTATTTCAGTACCATTAACACGACATTGCTCTTCCAATTTATAGTGAACACAACCTCAATAAAAATCCCCTGCAGTCTTTTTTGACAAGCTTCTCCTAAAATTTACATGGGGATGCAAAGAATAGCCAAAAGCAGCACTGAAAACAAAAATACGGTTGGAGAGTTTATATTACTTGATTTCAAGAATTATAGTTAGAAAACTTATAATTTTTTATATTATAAAGTTAGAGTGAATAAAGAAATATATTGGTATAAGGATAAAGATCTCTTGATCAAGGGATCAGAGTAGAAATATAGAAATAAGCTGGGGCTGGCACTGTGGTGAAGTGGGTGAGGCTGCCATTTGCAGTGCCCATCCCATATGGGCACCGGTTCATGTCCTGGCTGTTCCACTTCCAATATAGCTCTCTGCTATGGCCTGGGAAGACAGTGGAGGAGAGCCTGGGTTCTTGGGCCCCTACTCCCTCGTGGGAGACCTGAAAGAAGCTCCTGGCTCCTGGCTTCAGATTGGAGCAGCCAATTGTGGCCAACTGGGGAGTGAATCAGTGGATGGAAGATATCTCTCTCTCTCTCTCTCTCTCTCTCTCTCTCTCTCTGCCTCTCCTTTCTCTGTGTAACTCTGACTTTCAGATAAATGAATAACTCTTTATAAAAAAGAGAAAGAAACTATTCTTTCATATTTAACCCATCTCTATACATCTAGTTTTCTATCTATAATTGAATATATACAAACTTACTTTTGATAAAAATGAGAAAGATAAAGTGCTAGAAAAGTTGGATATTCAGACTGAAGAGAGAGAAAAAACATTCTTTACTTTAACTGCCTATAGCACACAAAAATTAACATGAAATGGATCATAAATCTAAACATAAGTTAAAATTATAAAATTTCTGAAACAAGGCAGAGAGACTACCTTGGTGACCTTGAGTTTGGCAAAGATTTCTTAGATAAGCACAAAAGAAATACAAACTACAAAAGAAAATATCGAGTCTTCACACTTTATCAAAACTGAAGCTTGTTTTACTCATCAAAATACATCTTTAAAAATAAAAAGTAAAGCTATAGACTAGGAGAAACTATTTGTAAGCATATATCCAACAAACCACTTGCTACGATGAATAAAGAGCACTTACAACTCAATAATAAGAAGACAAGAAGCCCAAGAAGAAATGGACAAAGTGTTTGAACAGACATTACACAAAAAAGGACCAGATGGTAAATTAGCACATGAAAACTTGCTCAATATCATTAATCACTGGAAAAATACAAATTAAAACCAAAATAAGATATTACTATATCTCCACTGGAAAAGCTCAAATTGAAAAGACTGACCATATCAATTACTACTGAAAATGTGAAATAACTGAACTAATAACAGGCAGCTAATAGGAAAGTAAAACAATACAACCACTTTAGAAACAGCGTGGCAGTTTCCTAAAAAGTTAAACACAGAGTTTCCAAAACCCTGCTATTTTACACTGAGGTTTTTATCCAAGAGGAAAAAAATATATCCACACACAGAATTATACATGAATGCTCATATCAACTTTATTGGTAATAGCCAAAAACCAGAAGCCACCCAAAAGTTTTTGCCCAGATGAATGGATAAACAAATCACAGTATATCCATAAAATAGCATTAATAGGCAAAGAACTATTGATATACGAAAGATTAATGAATCTCACAACCATACTGAATTAAATAAACCAAAAAAGAATGCATTATATATATATATATATATACATTCCTGCATGTAAATGAAACATATACATTATTATATATAAATAAATTTGTATGGACAACTGTTCATACAAATTTATTTATTTAAATTTCTGTTAAATGGAGCTAGTCTTTAGTAATGACAAGGAAGAGATCAGTAGTTGGTTTGGGTCAGGACAGGCTGTAGGGAGGGGTGGATTACAGGGAGCCTGAAGAAACTGTTTTGGGGATGATGAATGTATTTTATAATTTTAACTGTGTTGATGTTTTTATGGATTTCACATATGTGAAACTCATCAAATTGTATACTTCAACACAGCCAATTTATTGTATGTAAAGCATACCTCAATAAAGTGGTAAAAATACAAAATTCTAAAAGAAATTATGTGATAACATATGTAATAGTATATCAATATTTAAAGCAAGGAGCAGGCATTTGACACAACTGTTAAGAGGCTACTTGGGATAATGATATCCCATATCAGAATGCTTAGGTTTAAATCCTTGTTCTTCTCTCAATTCGAACTTCCAGCCAATGTACACTCTGGGAAGCAGCAAAAGATAATCTGAGTAGTTGGGTCTCTACTGCTGATTTCCAGAAACCTGGATTGCGTTCCTGGCTCCTGGCTTTGGCCTGAACCAGAGCCAGCTCTTGTGGACATTTGAAGTGTGAACCAGCACTGTTTGTTTCTTTGCCTTTCAAATAAATCAAATAAATTTTAAAATACATTTAATACAAGAGGTAAAATTATGTGTACTGTCGGTATATTCCCAAATAAATTGAGCTATTATTTTGAAAGATAAAATCTCACCTTTTAGACTTTCCTATTACAATAAAATATTAAGATGCTAATTTTTGTTCTTTTCTTTCTTTGTGTTTTTTTGGTACGTCCTCTCTTTATCAAAGCTATCCACATTTCTACAAAATTTTAGGTTGTTATAAAAATGCAAATAGAATAGTTAATGCTCTTTTTTAACTTCAAAGGCAGTTTTTAAACTATAAGTATATACAACAACTTGGCTGGATCTCATTAAAAGAAAATTGAGTAAGAGAAACCATTTATAGGAGAGTACATGGTATGTGATTTTGTTTTTTTATAGTTCAAAACCTGGCAAAACTAATACGACGTTAGAAGTCAGGTTTTTAGTAACCCCTGTGATTGCCAGAGACTGGAAGGGGCACATGAAGACTTTTTGGGTTCTGTTGCTTGATTTGGGTGTTTGTAGTTTTAATAAAATTTTTATTTAATAAGGCAAAGTCTTGACAATCAAAGGCCTAGTGGGAAGAAGGACACAGAGCTTATGCACTGGAAAAAGAACAAAAAGAAACAAATGACCTTGCCCACTCCATTCCCCACCCTTCATCTGCCCCGAAGTAATGGTAACCAGCCACGAGCAGGCCTCAGGTGAAGAGAATTCATCATGGAGAGACGACAAACACCAGGAAGCCTTCTGGAAGCTGAGCCAAGACTTCCAGAGGCTGTGCTTGGCATTCACCAGACCCATCATGACACCTTCATGGCAAGTCAAGTCAGCTGTCCTCTTCACTGCCTGGAGATGCTGTCTGTCCAGCAGCTGTTTGCAGGCTGCTCATTTTCCTAAGGATGACTGTACGTGACGGAGATGTTGGCTGAGCTCCAGCCCTTTGAAATATACCAGTGAACTGTAAATTCCCCATAAAAATAGAATTGAATTTACTGTCTCCAGAAGTTCTATGATAGTGTGGAGGAAAAAATAGCAGCTCATTATCCACTAGAGATGTCCCTGCCTCCTCTTCCTGATCTTTGTTAAGAGACTATTTAAAGAGCAATAGAGAAATTAGCTTGAAGATGAGGAAAAGAAGATAGACAAGTCTCATACCTGGATGGTAGTCAACAGATATTGGAGAAAACAAGATTATCTTTCCTGATTCTCCTGTTTTCTGAAGTGGGTAAGATCTGTATCAGAGCTACTGGCAGTTTCTCTGGATGACTGGCATTAGAGGGAAGCATGGAGGACAGCTGCTAGGGCTTTTCCTGGGCAGTAGATACTCTCCATAGGGGCTTTAAGCTGAACGTGAAACTGTCTCAGTTGTTGGCTAATATTTTAATACGGTAAAAGTAAGTAGTTCATCTAGGGAAGATAGAAAGCACTTTTATGATATTAGTAAATTTTCACTTCCTTTATATATTTCACAGTCTGGTTTTCTTAGAATGAATTCCAATATCGCTGTTGATTTTCAGTAGTATTGATTCTCAGCTACAAAAACATTTTCTGAATTTATATTACTGGCAACTTTGCCATCTCCTTCTCTGATACTGTGAGAGTCAAATCAATACTAATTTATAGGTTGAAAAACTACATGGCAGCCTGCCTTGTGCAACCACTACTATCCCCTTTTCTGCTCTGGATGAATGTTGTGGGAAAAATATGAACCAGAACTCAAGATTACTTGTAAACAAAGAAAAGCTGTACAGGTCCACAAAAACTTCTTGAGGAAACATGGATTCAAAAAGAGGTGTAACACAGAAATATTGTGTGATCTGCTTCTCATGTTAAATGCTCTGAAGTGCCTCTTTTGCTTTGCCAACTGTGATTTTTGGGAGATGTTAATACCAATCTAAATGACTACCACAATTCCTGGGGAGCGTAATAGTTAGAAACATTCAGCCTAGATAGTAGTAGCTTCAGCTTTTGTGAGTGTAAAATGAGGAATCTGAGCCAGCTCTCAGTAAGATCCATCCCTATTCTTCTTCTTCTTTTAAAGATTTTCTCCCCTCCAAAAATCTTTTTATTTAAGGGATAAACTTCATGCATTTCATAAATGCAGCTTTAGGAATATAGTGATTCTTCCTACCATACCCGCCCTTCCACCCACACTCCTACCCCACTTCCTTTTCCCTCTCATTCCCATTCTTATTTTTCACTAAGAGCTATTTTCAATTAACTTTCTATGAATATGATTAACTCTATACTAAGCAAAGAGTTTAACAAATAGTATGAAAATAAAATTAAAAAAAAATGATCCTCAACAGTTGAGACAAGAGCTGTTCAAAGTCATTGCATCTTGAAGTGTGAATTTCACTTCTATAGATTACCTTTTATGTGCTCCATTAGTTATCACAGATCAGGAAGAACATATGGTATTTGTACTTTTGGGACTGGCTCATTTCACTAAATGTGATGTTTTCCAGTTTTATCTGCTTTGTTGCAAATGACAGGATTTCATCTTTTTTTTTTTTACCTCTATGTACTATTCCATGGTGTACATATCCCATAATTTCTTTATCTAGTCTTCAGCTGATGGACATTTGGGTTGATTTTATATGTTTGCTATTGTGAATTGAGCTGCAATAAACATAAGGGTACAGATAACTCTTTCACATGCTGATTTCATTTCCCTTGGGTAAATTTCCAGAAGTGGAATGGCTAGGTCATGTGGTAGGTTTATATTCAGATTTCTGATGTTTCTCCACACTGTCTTCTACAGTGGCTATACCAGTTTACATTCTCACCAACAGTGGATTAGGGTTCGTTTTTCCCCATATCCTTGCCAGCATATGTTTTTGTTGATTTCTGTATGTAAGCTATTCTGACAGGGTGAAGTGAATCCTCACTGTGATTTTGATTTGCATTTCTCTGATGGCTAGTGATCATGAATATTTTTTCATGTGTCTGTTGGCTATTTGGATTTCCTCTTTTGAAAAAATGCCTGTTTAAGTCCTTTGCCCATGTCTTAACCGGGTTTTTTTTTGGTTGTTGAGTTTCTTGATCTCTTTATATATTGTGGTTATTAATCCTTTATCAGTTGCATAGTTTGTAAACATTTTCTTTCATTCTGTCAGTTGCCTCTTCACTTTGCTTAGTGTTTCTTTTGCAGTGCAGAAACTTCTCAATTTCATGTAATCCCATTTGCCAATTTTGGGTTTGATTGCCTGTACCTCTGGGGTCTTTTCCAAGAATATGCATGGTATGATTTTTATTTTTTTGAATTTGCTGAGAGTTGCTTAACAGCCTAGCATGGGGTAAATCCTAGAGAAAGTTCCATGTACTGGTGAGAAGAATGTGTTTCCTACAGCTGTAGGATGAAAAGTTCTGTAGATATCTGTTAGGACCATGTGGACTATAGTGTTGATTAACTCTGTTGTTTCCTTGCTGATTTTCTGTCTGGTTGATTTGTCCATTGCTGAAAGTGGAGTAATGAAGCCCCCCATTGCTACTGTATAGGAGTCTAGGTCTCCCTTCAGATCTATTAGCATTTCTTTTAAATAGCTAGGTATCCCGTAATTAGGTGCACAAACGGTTATTATGGTCACATCTTCCTGTTGAATTGATGCCTTAAGTATTACATAGTGCCCTTCTTTGTCTCTTGTAACAGTTTTTATGTTAATGTCTATTTTGTCTGTTATTAGGATGGCTATACCAACTCTTTTTTGGTTTCTGTTAGCATGGAATATCTTTTTCCATCCTTTCCTTTTCAGTCTGTGTGTATCTTTGTTGGTGAAATATGTTTCTTGTAGGCAGCAAATAGATGAGTTTTATTTTTTAATCCATTCAGCCAGTCTGAATCTTTTAACTGGAAAGTTAAGGCCATTTACATTCAAGGTGACTATTGATAAGTAACGGCTTGACCGTGCCATTTTCCCATAAATATTCCTATTTTTTACTTTGGATTTGTTTCATACATTTACTGGGAGATTTTCTGCCTTCACATTCTTTCATCATGATGATAATGTTTCTCTGTGTAGTACATCCTTAAGCATCTTCTGTAAGGCAGGACAAGTTAGGACAAATTCTTTCAATTTCTGTTTATTATGGAGGGTCTTTATTTCACCTTCATTCATAAATGAGAGCTTTACAAGGTACAGTATTCTGGATTGATAGTTTTTTTCTCTTAAGACTTGGAATATATTTCATCATTCTCTCCTAGCCTGTAGGAATTCTTATGAGAAGTCAGCTGTGAGTGCAATTGGAGATCCTTTGAAATAGTAATCTGTTGTTTCTCTCATGCACATTTTAGGATCTTTTCTTTATGTTTTATTGTGGAGAGTTTAACTACAATGTGTCTTGTTGAAGATCTTTCTCGTCATGTCTTTTAAGAGTTCTACGTACTTCCTGTACTTGGGTGTCCCTCTCTTTCTCCAAATTAGGGAACTTTTCTGTAAGTCTTTCACTAAGAAGACCTTCTAATCCATTCTGTCTTTCCATACCTTCAGGAACTCCTAAGACTCATATGTTGGGTTGTCTGATAGTATCCCATAAATCTCCAAAACTTTTTTTTTAATTTTCTAATTTTTTTTGTTCTGACTGTAAAATTTCCAGAGATTTGTCTTCTAACTTGGATATTCTTTCTTCTACATCACTGAGTCTGTTCTTACAGCTTTCTGCTTTATTTTTATTTGTTCTATTGAATTCTTTATTTCCAATATTTTGTTTTGATTTTGCCTTAAAATCTCAATTTGATGGGAAAAATTTTCATTCATGTCATGTAAGGATTTCCTTAAGTAAATCAATAGAACAATATAAATCAACAGAACAAATAAAAAATATGGTGGAAATGATTACTTCTAAGTAATCCTACAATCAGTTTTTTGAAGTCCATTTCTGGCATTTTGTCAGTCTCTTCATCTTCACAATCTAGTATTGAAGTGTTGTGCTCTTTTGTGGATGTCATGATCTTCCTTATTCTTGTTTCTTGAATTGCTGCCTTTATTATTATGCATTTGTGGTGAAACTTTCTTTCCACTGTGACTGCTCTTTTCTTTGGACCATGCCTCTGTAGCTTAGTGGAGTGTCTCCTCTTTCAGTGAATAACCAGAGGTGTGTTCTGGGTGTGGTGAGGGAGAATTGTTCAATGCCCCAGGGTGAAGGGAATGTCCAAGGTGATACCCAAGTTGGGCGTGGTAATTTTTTTTTTATTGGAGGGGAGGTTTTTTTCTGCTCTGTTGGCATATTCTTATATCTCCTCCTCTCCTCCAAGGAGACTGATGCCTGGGCACTAATCCCAGTGGGTACACTTTTCATCTATGCTGCCATAAGAACAACACAAAGGATCCATGCAATCCTCAGTGTGAACATAGATCCTTCAGCAATGACCCTCACCAGGGAATCAGGGAGCCCTGAGCATGTGGAGCTGCCCACAATAATTGCCCCTACACAGCCACACCCTGTGCCCTCCCACACAGCCACAATATTTTCACAGTCCTGGCACACAAGGATCCCACAGTCATGAGCACCCAACCCTAATTAATTCCTCCAGTTAGACTCAGGCATCTCCTCTGGACTGGTTGCTGGCCACAGGGACACGAGCTGCCAGCTGTTTTGTATATCCAAAATGGCATCTGCTCTCTCTCAGCTAGTTACGGAGCACCGGTGCTAGGTGTTTGGGAAGAGAGAAACATGCCACCCCCCTACTTTTTCCCTCTAGTTTGGCAGGTGCACTGTCCCCCACAGAGCTCCAAGCAAGGCCAATGCCAGGCTTTTCCTGTAGCTTTATTGCCAATGGCTTGGGCTACTGCAGTCTGGTCTCACTTCACTCCAAGCTGGAGCTGAGGCTCTTGACTGCTGGGGTCCTGAGCTGTTTGTGTCTACTCCCTCCACATAGCTCCACAGTGTTCCCAATTTTCATGGAGTTTTCTCTGCTGTTTTCTCCCTAACTGTTCACTGAAATTGCACTTTCTCCACTTTTTTTTTTATTTATTTGACAGATAGTGTTAATAAGAGAGAGAGAGAGAGAGAAAGGTCTTCCCTCCATTGATTCACCCCTCAAATGGCCGCTACAGCTGGAGCTACGCCGATCCAAAGCCAGGAGCCAGGTGCTTCCTCCTAGTCTCCCATGCAGGTGCAGGGGCCCAAGCACTTGGGCCATCCTCCACTGCCATCCTAGGCCACAGCAGAGAGCTGGACTGGAAGAGGAGCAAACAGGACTAGAACCCAGAGCCCATATGGGATGCCAGCGGCGCAGGCGGAGGATTAACCAAGTGAGCCATGGTACCAGCCCCTCTCCATTTTTTTTTTTTTAACTATCCTCCCCTAGACTAGAGCAGTAAGCTCCTTCCCCATTCTGCCATCCCACATCTCTCTGTTCTTATTCTTTTTTTTTTTTAGCTTTTATTTAATGAATATAAATTTCCAAAGTACAGGTTATGGATTACAATGGCTTCCCCCCACCCCACAACTTCCCTCCCACCCGCAACCCTCCCCTTTCCCACTCCCTCTCCCCTTCCATTCACATCAAGATTCATTTTCAATTCTCTTTATATACAGAAGATCAGTTTAGCACATATCAAGCAAAGATTTCAATAGTTTGCCCCCACATAGCAACACAAAGTGAAAAAACACTGTTGGAGTACTAGTTATAGCATTAAATAACAGTGTACAGCACATTAAAGACAGAGATCCCACATGATATATTTTTTAAAAATTAATTAATTTTCTATGCAATTTCTGTTCTTATTCTTTTTTTTTCTTTTGGCAGGCAGAGTGGACAGTGAGAGAGAGAGAGAGACAGAGAGAAAGGTCTTCCATTTTGCCGTTGGTTCACCCTCCAATGGCCGCCACGGCCGGCGCATCTCGCTGATCCGAAGCCAGGAGCCAGGTGCTTCTCCTGGTCTCCCATGGGGTGCAGGGCCCAAGCACTTGGGCCATCCTCCACTGCCTTCCTGGGCCACAGCAGAGAGCTGGCCTGGAAGAGCGGCAACCGGGACAGAATTCGGCGCCCCGACCAGGACTAGAACCCTGTGTGCCGGCGCCGCAAGGCGGAGGATTAGCCTGTTAAGCCACGGTGCAGGCCTGTTCTTATTCTTAAGCACAGTGATTCTATTAAAATTGACATATATGCCTTATATCCACTTTATTTTAGAAAAAAACAGGTAACTTTTTCCACTTTATTTTAGAAAATCTTTTCATGTTTAGTCGAGCAAATGCTTAGGGGCCTTCTTTTTATCCCTGTTTAATCAACTTTATCAGAATCTTTAGATGAAAATAAAATATTTAAATTAATCCCTACCCTAGAAGAGGGTTTCTGCTAGGGTTTTCATCATAGCCACTCTTCCCTGCTGAGGGGAAGGGAATCTATAATGTCTTTCCAAAGGCTTTTATTTCAGTCACAATGATAGAAAAAATTCACTTCTGAAAAAGAAATATGTTCAGTGTCTGACTTGGCTTAGCAACTAGTAAAGACAATCGTTCTTCTCAAAAGGGGCAATCGGTAAGGCTTGCTTGATTAGCCTGTAACGAATTGAATGGATCCAAATGTCTAGGTTACTTGATGAAAGACAATGCTGTTGGAAGAGCATTTTATTGTTCTTAGTTCATTGGCAGGGACTTTGCAGGCATTGTGGAGCAATAGGGCAAGTTGATTCAGTAATTGAAAGATACTGTTTCAGTTTTGAAAAGAAAAGTAATAAGGAGATGACATTGACTTTTGGGACAAGAAGACATGGTTAAATCACTCTTAAAATGAATTGTATTGTTCAGAATTTCAACTAACTTTCTCAAGTGGAAGTTTCAGTATGTGCTAAAGGATATTTTCTTTGCTTTTTTTTAAATTGACACATAATTGTATATAATTATGGGGTACTCTGATAACTCAGTCTTGTATATAATGAATAAAGGTCAAATAAAGTAGTTAGTATTTTCATGTCCTTAATAAATTATCACTTCTTTGTGTTGGTAACCTTCAAATTTATCTCTTCTAATTTTTATATAGTATATAATAAACTTTTGTGAAGTACAATCACCTGTTATGTGGTAAAATTTGAGAACTTGGGGTTGGCATTGTGGCATAGTGGGTAAAGCTGCTGCTTGCAATGTCAACATCCCATATGGGCACCGGTTCAAGTCTCAGCTGCTCCACTTCCCATCCAGCTCCCTGCTAATGCGCCTGTGAAAAGCAGTGGAAGATAGCTCAAGTGCTTGAGCCCCATGTGGGAGATCTGGAAGAAGTTTCTGGCTTTGGCCTGGCCAAGCACCAGCCATTTTAGGAGTGTACCAGTGGTTGGAAACTGTCTCTGTCTCTTCCTCTCTCTGTGTATCTCTTTCAAATAAACATTAATCTGTAAAAGAAAAAAAAAACTTGAGAATTTATTTCTCCTGAGTAGATGTATAAAATCAGAATTTGTAGTGAATACTGGGGGGCTAATGTTGTGGGACAGCAAGTTAAGTTGCTGCTTGTGACAGTGGTATTTATAGCTGAATGCTGGTATAGGTCACAGCTACTCTGCTTTTTTTTTTTTTTTAAGGATTTATTTATTTTATTTGAAAGTCAGAGTTACACAGAGAGAGGAAAGAAAGAGAAAGATAGAGAGGTCTTCCATCTGATGGTTCATTCTCCAATTGGCCGCAGTGGTTGGAGCTGTGCCAATCTGAGGCCAGGAGCCAGGAGCTTCTTCTGGGTCTCCCACACGGGTGCTGGGGCCCAAGGACTTGGGCCATCTTCTACTGTTTTCTCAGGCCATAGCAGAGAGCTGGATTGGAAGTGGAGCAGCCAGGTCTTGAACTGGTGCCCATATGGGATGCCAGAGCCTCAGGCCAGGGCATTAACCCACTATGCCACAGCGCTGACTCCAAGGCTACTCTGCTTCTGATCCAGGTCCCTGCTAATGTGCCTGGTAAGGCACAGAAGATGTCCCAAATGCTCAGACCCCTGCCAACCATGTGGAGGACTTGGATGAGGTTCTTGGCTCCTGGCTTCAGCCTCGTGCAGCCCCAGCAGTCATGGCCATTTGGGGAGTGAACTAGCAGATGGCCGATCTGTGTGTTTTTGGTGTGTATGTCTCCCTCTCTTTGTTACTCTGCCTTTCAAATAAATAAATAAATAAATAAATCTTTTTTTTCTTTAAAACAAATGTGCCTACTTTTCTTTAATGTAACTGGCTTCCAATTAAGACTCATTCGAGTCCAGGACATTAGTATTCTCATGCTTAAAATCCAACAAGAAATGCTATTGGATGCTGTGAATGCAAGATGATAATGATCAGTACTGCTTTGGATTGAGGTATGTAGAAATTTAGGAATGCTCATATGAAACACAATTCAAAAGCATCAACCTCAAGGAGCTGCTTCTCACTGGAGATTTTGTTGTCTTTCTACATTGATGTGAGAATAATTTCATGCTCCCCAGCAGAAAACTGAGCAAACCAAGGTCATTCTGCCTTGTGATAGTCCCATGAAGCCTTTTCCTTATTTGTTTAGATTCTTCTTATCTAGATAACGTAAGCATTTTTCAGTTATTGCTTAATGTCACACACTTGTAGAGTCCATGGCCTTTTAGCAGAGTCCTGGGAGTATTTCCTAAGCAGTCTTCATCATGAGAATTTCATGTGATAAAAACAAAAAAATAGAGATTCCTTTGCTCTCTCCCAGGACTACTGAGTGGAGTCTCTTAGGTGAGGACTGAAAATCCAAATTTTAAATCAATATATTTGATGAATCTTATTTCTGTGTTGAGGAAACATTGTTCTTATAAAACTAACTAACTGTTTGGTATTTTGTCCCCAGAAGGCATTGACTGAGCCTTGGATTTTGGAAATAGCCTTTCTGTATGAGACTAATCTTTCCCTTTTAATCCTCAGTCAACTTCTCTTACCTTATCTGGAAATTTAATATTGCAATCAAACATTTTTTTCTGTCTTCAACCTCCTATCTCTACCAGCACTTTTAAGACTCCAATTTCTTCCATCATAAAACAGAAAAACAAAACAAAACACTAACCAACAATTCTTAATCACATACTCCCTTCTAGTTATGGCCCTATTTTAACTTTTTCTTTCTCACAGCAAGGTTCTAGAAGGAATAGCCATATAGTTCACTAATTCTGAATCACTGTGCAACACTCGTATCTCCTTTCTGAATCTGTTACTACTAAAGTCAAGACTGCTGATTTAACTATATTATAGGGACTATTTTGAAATATGAAGCCAACATATTTTCATTTCTGATAATCTCTAATTTCTATGAGTATCACAGTTCTCCACTCATTATTCACTGTTTTGTGCAGGCCTGGGAAGAGTCCTCATTATTTTAAATTTGAAGCCAGGGGAGACATTGGCTTTAGGAATTAAGATGCCAGTTAGGATGCCCATATCCCCCATCAGAGTACCTGGGTTCTATGCCTGCCTCTGGTTCCTGACTCCAGCTGTCTCTGAGGCAACAGTGATGACTCCAGTAGTTGGGTCCCTGCTACCTATGTTGGAAGCCCGGATTATGTTCCTGGATCCCAGCTTTGGCTTTGGTCTCAGCACAACCTCAGCTATGGCAAGTATTTTGGGGAGTGAATCAACAGATGAGCTTTGGTTCTCTCTCTCTCTCTCTCTCTCTCTCTCTCTCTCACCTTCTACCCAAATCCAAAATAGAGTCAATCTAGACTTACTTGAATCCACAGGGAGATGATGGTTCTAAAAGGCAAACTACATAGACACAATAAAGCACTTTTCAGTGTTCCAAAGCCTTCCCTAGTATAATCAATTATTTTGAGGACTGGGAGGAGGAGCCAACCAAGAGGAAGAAATGGCAAGATGTTAGACACAAAGGTGGCTGCCACCCTCTGCTTTGGGTCAACATTATGGAAAGAACACTGCAACAGAATCATTCATGCAAGTTTGGAGGAACTGGAGAAGCTTGAGCTCTCGTAACATCTTCCCTAGTGGTTTTGGCTCCTCAGAGAGGATTGGGGGCCAGCAGATTCCACCACTGTGTAGGAGCAATGGTGCACACTGGAAAAGAGGGTTGATGGATGAGTGG
The DNA here is from genome assembly GCF_033115175.1 of Lepus europaeus. Lineage (NCBI taxonomy): Eukaryota > Metazoa > Chordata > Mammalia > Lagomorpha > Leporidae > Lepus > Lepus europaeus. The sequence goes on from NC_084831.1 coordinate 94,843,014, forward strand.
GCCAGAAGTGGCCAGGAACTGCAATTAGGAAACCATCACAGTATGGGAACTTTGGAATTAGACGAAATGCCAGGTCTGCAGTTCTCAGCAGTTAGTGACATAATACCTAAGAGGACTGGGCATGACCAGCTAACCAGGTTACACTGAGCAGGACAAGGGTCATTCTTGGCAAGCACAAGACTTCTACTGCCTTCCTTGAAAGACTTACTAGTGTGAAACTATTCTAAACTAAAGGAAATGTTTTCAATGCATCAAAATACTTTTTCCTGATTTAGCAGAAGTGGTGACTTGAGAACACAAGCAAATCAGTATCTGATAATAAAATTACATTTTTATACATAAGACTTATAGTGTGGCATTTCCAACCTATGATAGTACCAAATGGAAAAACCAGTTTTCTACTCTTATTCAACATTTTTTTTTCCGTATCAAAAGTTCATCACTACTTATCCTTAAGAATCTTTCTTGATTTCTGTTTCATCACCTTATACTGGATTTTCTCCTGCTTCTTTGGCTCTTCTCATCTTCCTACAAAATCTTCTCTTATATGTTGTTTGAATGTTGTTTTACTTGGTTTACTTTAATTTTAGATACTCTCCCTGATAATCATGGCTCTTATGACTTCTATAGATCATAGGTCATTTCTCGAAACACCTCCATTTCCATGTGTCTCAAACTCTTTACCATTTGTTCACAGAATAATTAGGGCAAGTATTTCCTTTTCTTCAATTTTCTGCACGAGTTTATAGAGAACTGATGTTATGTCTGCATTAAATGTTCTGCAGAACTAATTAATAATCTACTTGGACTCGGAAGTTTCTTCTTAGATATAGGACTATTCATACTACCAATGTCTTCTTCAATGAGCTTCAGTAGTTGTGACTTTCTAGGAATCTGCCAATTGGGGGTCAGTGTTTTGGCAAGCTGGTTATGTGCTGTAGCCGGCTATGCTGGCATCCCATATGAGTACAGGTTTGAGTCCCAGCTGCTCCACTTCCTATCCAGCTGCCTGCTAATGTACCTGAGAAACCAGCAAAAGGTGTGCATGGCCCTCATCCACCCTTGGGGGAAACCTGGATGGAGTTCCAGGCACCCGGCTTCAGCCTGGCACAGCCTCAGCCATTATAGCCATATTGTAGCCATTTGAGAGTGAACCAGCAGATGGAAGATCTCTCTCTCTCTTTCTCTCTCTAATTATATCTTTCAAATAAATAAATAAATAAATGTGTCAATTTTATGTTTTCAAAATGTATTGCTATTAAGTTACTCATTTCATTGTTATCATTTTAATATTTGTTTTTTTTAACTTTTATTTAATGAATATAAATTTCCAGTGTACAGCTTATGGATTACAATGGCTTCCCCCTCCCATAACTTCCCTCCCACCCGCAACCCTCCCCTCTCCCGCTCCCTCTCCCCTTCCATTCACATCAAGATTCATTTTCAATTCTCTTTATATACAGAAGATCAATTTAGTATAAAGATTTCAACAGTTTGCACCCACATAGAAACACAAAGTGAAACATACTGTTGGAGTACTAGTTATAGCATTAAATCACAATGGACAGCACATTAAGGACAGAGATCCCACATGAGGAGCAAGTGCACAGTGACTCCTGTTGTTGACCCAACAAATTGACACTCTAGTTTATGTCACCAGTAACCACCCTAGGCTCTCGTCATGAGTTGCCAAGGCTATGGAAGCCTTCCAAGTTCGCCGACTCTGATCATATTTAGACAAGGTCATAAAAGACAGAGTGAGGATAGTAACCAATGATCCTAAGAGTGGCATTGACCAGGTTTGAACAATTATACAGCATTAAGTGGGGAAGAGGACCATCAGTACACACAGATTGGGAGTAGAGCCATTGGTGGTAGAGTAGAGGTTATGATTACAAAGGAATGTTTGTAATACCTATAGTAATATTTCTTCTTTTTTCTTGATCAGACAGGCAAGAGATTCATCAGTTTTATGAATCTCTTCAAAGAACAAGCTTTGGTTTCACTGATTATTATCTGTTGCCAGATTTACCGATTTCTACTTCAAGTTTTAACACTTTTCTAATTTCTTTAAATTTAATTTGCTCTTCTTTTTCTATTTTCTTAAATTGGAAGTGGAAACTATTTATATGAGAGTTTCCTTCTTTTATAATGCCAGTTGTTAATGCTAAATATTTGTCTCTGAGTATCACTTTGGTTATACAGATTTTGAAATGTTGAGTCTTCATTCTGATTCAATTCTTCAAAGTATTTTCTTTTTATAAAAGAGTTATTTATTTACTTGAAAGGCAGTTACAGAGAGAGAAGCAGAGAGACAGAGACAGAGTGAGATCTTCCATCTGCAGGTTCACTCCCCAAATGGCTGCAATGGCTGGAGCTGGGCTGATTCGAAGCAGGAGCCAGGAGCTTCTTCCAGGTCTCCTACAAGGGGCAAGGGTCCAACCATTTGGGTCAACCTCTGTTGCTTTTCCCAGTTGCATTAGCAGGCAGCTGGATCAGACTCAATCCAGCACCCATATGGGATGCCAGCATTCAGGCATTGGTTTTACCTGCTACGCCACAATGCCAGCCCCTTTTATTTTTTTAAAGATTTATTTATTTGTTTGAAAGGTAGAATTATAGAGAGAGAAGAAGAGAAAGAGAAACCTTCCATTTGCTGTTTCACTCCACAAATGGCTGCAATGACTGAGACTGGGCCAGGCTGAAGCTAGGAGCCAGTGGTTTTCTTTGGGTCTCCCATGTGGGTGCAGGGGTCCAAGCATTTGGGCCTTTTGTAACTGCTTTCCCAGGAGCATTAGCAGAGAACTGGATCGAAAGTGGAGCAGCTGGAACTCAAACCATTGCCCACATGAGATGCTGGTGTTGCAGGTGGCAGCTTCACCTGCTATGCCACAATGCCAACCCCACAAGTATTTTCTAATTTCAATTTGGATTTATTTTTGATTTGTGAGTTATTTAGAAGTGTTATTCAGTAATTACACATTTTGTGATTTTCTGTATTTTTTATGAATGATTTCTAACTTAATTATATTGTTTTCAGGGAATATACCTCTCATTAATAGAATCATTTTATATCTACTGAGATTTGTTTTATAACCCCGAATATAATATGTCTTGGTAAATATTCTGTGTGCACTTTAAAAAATGGAATGGATAGTCTGCTGCTGATAGAGCATTATTCCATAAATGTCTATTAAGTATGGTCTGATGATAATATTTTTACATTTTTTTTTGACAGGCAGAGTTAGACAGTGAGAGAGAGAGAGAGAGACAGAGAGAAAGGTCTTCATTTTCCGTTGGTTCACTCCCCAAATGGCCACCATGGCTGGCATGCTGCAACAATCTGAAGCCAGGAGCCTGGTGCTTCCTCATGGTCTCCCATGCGGGTGCAGGGCCCAAGCACTTAATCCATCCTCCACTGCCTTCCCGGGCCACAGCAGAGAGCTGGACTGGAAGAGGAGCAACCGGGACAGAATCCGGCACCCCACCCAGGACTAGAACCCGGTGTCCCGGCGCCGCAGGTGGAGGATTAGCCTAGTGAGCTGTGGTACCGGTCTATTTTTACATATTTATATTTCTATCTTTTAGATCAATCATTGAGGGAAGACTATTGAAATATTCAAATATAATTGTATTTGCATATTTCTCCTTTCAGTTTTATCAGTTTTGCTTCACATGCTTTTAAGTTTGCTTATAGGTGTCAAATTATTTAAAATTTTTAGATTCTGTTGATGAAATGACCTTCTAATCATTGTGTAAGTTCCTCATCTTGATGTGGGTAGGCACATCCATCTACAAAGTGAAAATCTGTCAATGAGTCACTGAGGACCATACACACCATATGGTGGCTAGCTACCATACACACAGACAGACAGACAGACAGACACACACACATATTGTATTTTTTTGATGAGTATAAGGGAGATAGGTAAGGGAAGTGCTACCCAAACAAGGACACAATGTGACAAATAAGTAGTACATTTATTCCTTGGAGGGGTGGATAACCTTTTTTACCCAAAATGCCACTGAGCTATTTATAACATCATTTGTGGGTCATACAAAGTTATCAACTTAAAAACTAGCCTGCTATAAACTTATTGAATTCCAAGTTCCACCTGCAGTTGCCTTGGCAGGGCCAGACCAAATGCTCACCGGCTAGATGTTTTCCACCTTTCTGAGTATACCAATAAAAATGAAAATGCTCAAAAGGATATTATGACATGAAAAGATCCCAAACCATTCATCAATCATCTAAGCGGGATGACAAGATATATGCCCAAATAACCATAATTTGACCAAAGCTTGATTCCTAGGTAGATAGGAGAACTGAGAAGAGGAAAACATTAACTTTGGCCAAGAGGTATTGAACAAAACCCAGATGACTCCGTGAAGAAGCAGCTGTTCCAGCCGTGTCATGCGTCAGTGCATGCCATCTAGATGAGCTGGTATGAGGAAGGGCACACACATTCAAAGTAATGAGGAAGAAGCTGGCATTGTGGCACATAGCCACATAGCAGGTGAAGCTGCCACCTGTGACACCAGCATCCTCTATGGGTGCCAGTCCAGGACTCCATTTTCAATCCAGCTACCCATTAATTGTTCAGGAAAAGCAGCAGAAGATGGCCCAAGATGCCTGGGACCCTGATATCACATGGGAGACCTGAAAGAAGCTCCTGGCTTCTGGCTTCCACTTGGCCCAGCCCCAGTTGTTGTGGCCATTTGGCCACAACCAATAGAAGATGGAAGATCTCTCTCTCTTTCTCTCTTTCTCCCCCTAAACAAATCTTCAAAGTAAAACAAAACAAGGCAAGGTAAAGAGGAAAAAGTGAGTGTAGGTAAGAAGTAGCAGAAGCACATGGGAGAGGTAGAGTCCAGTGAGAGCCAAGGTTGGAAAAATGTAGAAGGCCTGGAATGCCAGACACGGGAGTCTGGGCTTTGTACAACAGTAAATTCACTGAAAGAGACTCACAGGATCAGAGTAGTGCCTGAGCAGGCTGGCACCTCATGTCTATTGGTTATTTTCTGTCCATACCTCTACCTTGACTGGTATCCCAGCTTTTCCTCTTAGCCTACTGCCTTTAGCGATAATTATTTTTTTTACCAGGTATTTATTTATTTGAAAGGCAGAGGTAGAAGGAGAGAGAGAGAGAGAGAGAGAGAGAGAGAGAGAGAGAGAGAGAATGAGAGAGAGTCTTCTATCTGCTGGTTCACTCCCCAAATGGTCACAATGGCCAGAGCTGTGCTGATCTGAAGCCAGGAGCCAGGAGCCCGGAGCCAAGAGCCAGAAGCTTCCTCCAGGTCTCCCACACACGTGCAGGGGGCCGAGGACTTGGGCCATCTTATACTGCCTTCCCAGGCCATAGCAGAGAGCTGGATCAGAAGTGAAGCAGCTAGCACTCTAACTGGCACTGCAGGCTGTGTTTTTACCTGCTATGCCACAGTGCCGGCCCCAATTACCTTTCTTTTATTTAGTTCCAGGTATACCATATTAGTAAGAAACAGGAGAACCACTTTTTTCCTGCTGTACATAGGTACAATAGAATATTATTTAGTTGTTAAATAATGTTTTCCAAAATTACTCATTAACATGGGGAAATGTCTATTTAATAAATTAATAAACTTGAAACAGAAATTTATAGGATTTAACCAAAGATTACATCAATTATAAAGTGCACCATTATTTTGTAATTAAGAAAGAAAATGTTGCCATCCTTTAAAACACCATTTAAACATCACGGGTTTAATAGACATCCCAATTTCGGAGATGCTGTATGGTAAAAAAAATAGAGATCAACATATATCAACATGGCAGAAAGAAATAAAAACTGTATAAAATTTGAAAGCATCACAAAATCTGAACATTTTGTCTCTATGTGCATGTATATATATAGAGAAAAAGAAATCAAAATGTTAACATTGAAAGTGGTATTATAGATATTTTTATTCTATTTATACAATTCTTCAATTACCAAATTAGAATATACATCAGTTATAGTCAGAGAAGCAGTATTTTTGTGTGTGTTAGCCATAACAAGTACATCTTCAAACAGCAACCAAGTACAAACAGCATTCTACCTGAACTTGGGAACTGGAATTCTCAAAGACCTATAAACATTCCGAGCTTTGTGACCCAGATATGGGGTTAGACAGCTGCTTTGGCTCTTTGAGTACGGGAGTGTTTGTTTTGAAGAGAATGAAATGAGAGGAAAGTACTTGAGAAACTTTCAACATGAAGCGCCTCTGTAGATTTCTAAATAAGGCCTTGTAGGGAGAGAAGATGATATGAACAGTCTGCACACCATCAAGCCACACTCTCGCAGGACTTGGAGTCAGGAGGACCTGGTCAAGGCTCTTTGGTAAAAATGTCTCATGGAAGGGAAAGATAGGGTGTAAACCTCCTGGTACGGTTGCCATTTCACCAGCGAATGTTGTTGCCCTAGTAACTAATGCAAATTTTAACTCCATATCTCAAGAATATTTTGTTCAATATTTTATATTATTGCATATCTTATTACAAGGGAAGCTGCTTATACTTGAGCAGATCAGTTAGGATTGAAGGAAATCCTGAGAAAGAAGAAAAATTGCCATATTATTATTTTAAGACATTGTATTTGAGCAACTGGATTTATTAATTCATTCATTAGACCAGAAATCTCCACCAAATAGTTCTAGAACTTTGTCTATGTCTTTGAGACAAGAAAATTATTCTCCCACCTGTCTTTCCCAGCTTCATGCTTGCTTAACAGCCTCTGCTTTTTGGATCGTCTTTCTTCCATGTGAAGGGAATATGGGTTCCTCCAGGGTTTATCCAAATAAGAAGTCCTAATTTTTCCAACTCTCCAAATCATGCACAGGAACTTAAGGAGTCTTTTAAAGTAGTATTATAGTATTTGTCTTCTTCCAGAAAAAGAAAAGGAAAAAAGTGACCAGTAGGAATAGAAAATTCTAGAAGACCAGACCTTTCTTTTTCCTGTTTCCCTTTGAAGAAAAGATCTTAAGCAATGGCAATGCAGCCAGCTTGTCTCTTTTTAATTGCTAAATAAGATTGAGATCCGAATCATGTAAAGTATGGGAGAATAATGGTCTCAAAAGTGTTCTTTGGTGGTCCTCTTTCTCCAGGGTTGATGCTGTTTTAACAGTTCCTTGGCATGATCAAAGTTGAAGAACAAAATCTGAGTTTGATGTACCTGGCATATTTTTAATGGACTTGACTAAAATAATTGATAGCTAATATTTATTGAGAACTCACCATATGTCTGTCTTTGATGAAATGTTTTCCAGAAGTTATTTTATTTACTACTCATTAGAACCCAGCTGAAAACTGTTATCTGACCAACAGAAAAAAACCTAGGTTCCATCACTTCAAAAATTTCCCTAAGGTTTGTACAAGATGGTGCTGTAGCTGACCATGGCTCATGGTTCCACAGCCTGCACTATTACTCTATATGCGTGCTGCCTTTAATTCGTATTCATGAAGTAGACTTCTACAGCTTAGACATCATTGAAGGACAGATGGCGTGTAATCCTAAAAAAAGAAATTCATGTTGGGCCCTCAGTTTGTTATGGGAAGGAAGAAGGACCGATAATGTTGTCCAGATAAGTTTTGCTATGTGTTTTTCTGAAAAGCATGAGAATCCCAGATTACTTCTACATCCAGGACTGTTCACTGGACACTTATCTTCTTTCTGTTGAATTTAAAAGAACCATATGGGATACTATGTTTAAACAGCCATCTGCCACCATGAGCAAATTCTTGAGGAAATTGCTTTGGACTGAACGCATGGCACATGTTTTATCTTTATGTATATCATGATTTCGTATTTGGAAATGTTGAAAGAAAGAGGTTAAAAGAAAGCAAGAAGGAAAATGTAGAGAAGAAATATTTAAAAAGAATTATTTTAAATGGTAAAATGAGTGTCTCATGGCATTCTGCACTGCGGAGAGAAGGAATGAATTTAGTGACTCAAATAGACACTGCTTGATACAAAATCAGTAGTATTAGAGAAGGCAATAAGAAAGGGAAGACAGTCTTGTCAATGTGTGTTTAGCAAAAAAGAGAGATAGCTTACATTTTGTGCATAATAAAGTGGATAATGACCCTACAAAGATGTCCATGTCCTAATCCCTGGAAACTGTGACTACGTTCCCACGTAAAATGGACTTTGCAGATATGATTAAGTTAAGGATCTTGAGATGGGAAGATTATCCAGCACTGCTAAAAATGTAGGAGAGGGTGGAGGAAGAAGGATGGGGGTGTGGGTGGGAGGGCGGGTAGGGTGGGAGGAATCGCTATGTTCCTAAAGTTGTATTTATAAAATGCATGAAGTTTGTATACCATAAATAAAAGGTTTCTGGGGAAAAAAAATGTGTCCAGTGTGATCACAAGGGTCCTTATTGGAGGGAGGGTGGAGGGACAGAGTCTGGAAAGGAGATGTGATGGGGTGGGTATTTGACATAGTGGTTAGGATGCCCCTTGGACCGCCTGCAGTGCCTTGATTCACTGGTTCCGCTTCCTGGTTCTAGCTTCCAGGTAAAGTGCACCCTAGAAGGAAGCAGGTGATGGCTCCAGTTCTTGGGCCCCTGCACCCACGCGGGAGACCAGGATGGAGTTCCAGGCTCCTAACTTTGGCCCAGCACCACCCTGGCTGTTGAGGGCATTTAGGGAGAGAACCAACAGAAGGAAGTGCTTTCTATCTTTGCCTTTCAAGTTGAAAAAACCTAAAATTATAAAGAAAGAGAAGGAAATGGGTCAGAAGAAGCAGAATGCAACACTTTGAAGTTGAAGGCCATAGACTTGGTGATCTCTGTGTTTTTTTTTTTTAATTTTTTTTTTTGAGTGGACAGTGAGAGAGAGAGACAGAGAGAAAGGTCTTCCTTTTGCCGTTGGTTCACCCTCCAATGGCCGCCACGGCCAGCGCGCTGCATCGGTTGCACCACGCTGATCCGAAGCCAGGAGCCAGGGGCTTCTCCTGGTCTCCCATGAGGGTGCATGGCCCAAGGAGTTGGGCCATCCTCCACTGCCTTCCCGGGCCATAGCAGAGAGCTGGCCTGGAAGAGGGGCAACTGGGATAGAATCTGGAGCCCTGACCGGGACTAGAACCCAGTGTGCCGGTGCCGCAAGGCAGAGGATTAGCCTGTTAAGCCATGGCGCCGGCCCGTATTGACCTTCTTACTGAAAAACTACAAAACACTAAATTTGTGCTGCTTCAATCCTCTCAGTGATAATTTGCCACCGCAACAATAGGAAACTAGTACCTATAATTCAAAATTCTAGAGATTCACAATGGAAAAGAAGCCACAAATCCTTCCAGTCTACAGCCACTGCCAGGCTACCACTTGCAAATGCCTCTGTCAAAAATCTTGCTGGATACGTATTTCATAAAGATAAAAACCCCACTTCTTTACAATGGCATCCTGAATTTTCTGCATCTCTACCCACTCTGTAACAACATGCCCTCCAGTGTGTTTCATCCAGGCCTGCCTCCAGGTCTACGCATTTCTGTGCAGATACTGCGACTCTTGTCTGGACCGCTCCTCTCCCTTTTAGTCATCTCAACTTGTCACACAAAATGCATCAAAGTCCCAGTGAAGTCCCACCTCTTCCATAGCCTTTCCTGACCATTGCAGATCTCTGGTTTCTTATGGCACTTATCTTTTGGCATTTAACCTGTTGAAGTGGGAGCCTGCCTTCCAGGATTATCCCACATACTGCCTCTGCCTTAAAACTTTCTCAGATTTCTCACCCAGACATGTTATCACTCTCATCTTTGCTTTCCAACACATTTGCTAGCAAATCTGTTAAAGCATTTATCACATTCTCTCTTTTATTACCCCATGCATAAATTTGTCCCTTATATAAGCAATTAAAAACAGGGAAAGATCTCACACATTATTGCCTTCTCTTCAGAGCCTTGTGTATGCAATGTCTGATAAATTCTTGCTCAGTTAAATCACTGCATTTTATGAACTTTGGGGAGATAGTGACCCATTTACTACTTTTCCTCTTCCAGCTTCAGTTTATTTTTACATTTGGAGCCAAAATCTCTTAAGCCTGATGGAGATCTGGTTGCAAGGAAGTCTCAGAGATCAGGGAGAGTTGGTGTAGAGGTTCCTCGCTTGTGAGCAGGGCAGGAGCACCAGTGAGCCCTGAGAAACTCAGGAATATGTCCCGAAGCCATAAGGGAGAGTAATTCAGAGGCCTGAGGCTTTTGGTGGGGGGAGAGTACAATAGAATTGAGAACAGAGAGGCGTCTCGCTGATATCTTGCAAGGTCCTGGCAATCTTGCCTGTTGTGGCATCATTAGCACCAGGAATAGAGCTTCATCGACCTTCTACCATTTATGGAATCACCAACATGTGAAGAACTCCATCAGCCAGATCCAAACCCCAATAATTTAAGAAGAATGGAGAATCAGTCCCATTTGAGGCCAGCACTGTGGCGTAGCGGGTAAAGCTGCCGCCTACAGTTCCGGCATCCTAAATGGGTGCCGATTTGATTGCTGGCTGCTTCACTTCTGATCCAGCTCTCTGCTATTGCCTGGGAAAGCAGTAGAAGATGGAACAAGTCCTTGGGACCCTGCACCCACGTGGGAGACCCAGAAGAATCTCCTGGCTCCTGCCTTCGGATAAGCACAGCTCTGGCCATTGCGGCCATTTGAGTGTGAACCAATGGATGGAAGACCTCTCTCTCTCTCTCTCTCTCTCTCTCCCACTCCCCCCCCCACCTCTCCTCTCTCTGTGTAACTCTGACTTTCAAGTAAATAAATAAATCTTTAAAAAAAATCAGTCCCATTTAAAGAGGTTCCAAAGGACAGAGAAATAGAAAGAGGAAAAGAGAGAGAATGCCTGATTTAGAGAAGACAGCTGAGAGAGAGAGAGAGAAAGAGAACCTAAAGATACCAAAGTACAATACACGCACCAAAAATATTTTCTGAATTGAAAAAATATACGATTTCCCAAGTAATTAAATAAGTATTTGAATTAAAGAAGAGCCTAATCACTGTTGACCAACTGAAGTTAGGACCCTATATGGCTAAATGGAAACAAATCTTAAAGTCTAAAACCAAAACACAGAGTGAGAAGTGACCATGAAAGAAAAGATAACAGACTTGGAGTGAGGGGAAGCCATGATCGAAAATAAATAGCTAGAACTTCTGAATTTCTTATACAAGAATATATAGAAAAGAGATAATAACTAAATAAGTACTAGAATACAGATTTGTATTAATCAGGTTTTCATTACTTCAAAATATTCAAGAGGGATTTCTTGGGAAGGAAAAGGGTTATTTTAGCTTCAGTTTAGAGATTCACAGTTGAGGATTAGGTGATCCCATTAGTCTTGCACCTGTCTAAATTTGGCTTAAATAACCAATCTCTCATGAGAACTACTTTCTGAGGTCAAATTCCTGAAGACCTAAAGACTTCCCATCAGACCCACCTATTCAACACCATAATTATATAGAGTTTCCATCTTTAATCCATCAACCTTTAACATAAGACTTCAGAGTTTAAATATTTGCATGAGCTTGGGGAGCCAAGTTATTATGTTCAGCCGAAAACATTCTGCCCTGGACTCCCCAGAATTCATATGCTTGTCACTTACAACATATTATTATTCTATTCCCTAAAGTCTCAATGTCTTAATTCAATCCAACATTAATTCCAAAGTCCATAGCCCAAAGTCTCATCTGGGGCTCGTGGAAAATTCTTTTAGCTGTGAATTAGTATACAGTTAAAAGCAAATTACTTACTTTCAAGCTACAATTGCAGGACAGGCACAGTGCATACATTTCCAATTCAAATGGTAGAGACAAGGGAATATAAAGGATTAACAGAGCCAAAGCAAAACCAAAACCAGCAGGACAAATATTAAATCCTAAATTTCCATGTCCAGCATCCTGGGCCCACTTTTGTGGTAGAGGGTATGTTCCAAATGACTTGGGCAGCCTAATCCCTACAACTTTGCTATTACAGCCTATGCTTCAGCTCTCACAGGTTGGAATATCATTCAGACAGCTCCACTAGGCATTGCGCTGGTGGGGACTCTCCCATGTTTCCATTTGGTATTGCTCTACTAGTGTCCTCTCTGTGCCTCTACCCCTACAACTAATCTCTATATATGAGTCCCCAATTTGTCCAAAACACTCTTGGAAATTAAGCTGGAAGCCCCCATGCCTCCACAGCTCCATTGGTCGTTGCCCGTGTGGTTGCTCTCTGAAGATGTACACTGATGTCTGTGGCTTTCCCAGGCTGGCCTGGGATACTGCTTTCAGCTTTATATGTAGGTATTTCATGTTGCTGGCACATCAACTTTTCTGATGTCTCCTCTATAGCTCCACTCTCACAGCTGTACTATGCATTATGGCATTCAGGGATTCCTTAGTCTCACAGCAGTCTCAGAGCTCTGCCTGGTCTCCTAGGTTTTCCTTTGTAATTGGGTTGGAAGCTGCCATGGGCCAATAACCCTTGTATCCTTCCCATCTCCAAAGTCAGCAGTATGTGGCCAACACCAAGGCCTGCTACCAGCAAGGGTCACATTTAGACTTTGAAAGCCTACCTGTGGACCTGAGCTGGGTGCCCTGGAGCTCTTTCCTGAACAGATTCTGTCCTGAAGATCTTTGAAACAAATGTGTATTTCTAGGCTTCTGGATGGGTCAGTGATGGGAGGGTCTACCTAGATCTCTGAAATGCCTTCAAGGTCTTTTTTCCATTGTTTTGACCATTAACACATGGCTCCATTTATTTGCACTAATCTCTTCAGCAAGTGGCTTTTCCAGCTCACTTTCTGAGCCCAAACAAGCCCTTTTTTCATCTTTTCTCTTGATAAGCTGTGGATTTCCCAAATATTTCTGCTCTGTTCCATTTTGCTCCCAATTCTCACTGTAAAACTTGCTTTCAGCAGCCAGTAACACCTGTGCTGCAGCCTGAATGATTTTGTGCCAATCAGCACACCATCTTTAAGTTCACCTTCAAGTAAAGATTCAGGAAAAAGTCATGTTCTTTGACACCATGTAACAGGGTTGGCTTATTGTCCAACTCCAATAGAGTTCTCATTTCCATCAGTACTTTCCACATTTTTTCCAGCATCCTGTTCTGAGTCCTCATCAGAATCACTCATAACTCTCTGCTTATAGTATTCCAGGCTTTCTCTAGTTGGTTTCTCCAAATTCTTCCAAACTTTCCCCAAAAAACTAATTCTATAGACTGTTCCTCATCTTTAAGTATAATTATAGTTATAACCCCACTTCTGGTACCAATTCTCTGTATTCATCACCTTACGGTTATTTTAACTAAAGTACCTGAGAGGAATTACTGGGGAAGGAAAAGGTTTAATTTTGCTCACATTTTGGAGGTTCAGAGTTCAGGATCAGGTGGTCCCATGATTCGGGCATTTGGTGGAGAATGGAAATGAAGCAGGTGCAGAGCAATGATGACGTGATAAGCCAGAAAGCAATGGGCAAAGCTAGGTCAAACTCAGCTTATAATCACTAATCTTGCAAGAACTACCTCTGAGGGCAAGCTCCCAAAGACTTAAAGACTTCCCACAAGACTACCTCTTAGATGCTATATTTAGAACAAGTCACCACCCTTAATACATTAATCATCGATATAAGATTTCAAAGTTTAAACATCTGCATGAGCTTGGGGAGCCAAAATCTGTTCAATCCATAACATATCTAATGTGAAGGAGGACCTGACTCTGAAGGTGGACAAGGCACACTCAGTTCCTGAAAGGATTGGTAAAAAGGAAGAGACATATTGAGGTATATCTTAATAAAATTGCTGAAAATACCAAATAGAGATAAATCACATAAGCTTCCAGATAACAAAACAATTTTAAGGCAAAATCATAGACTGGTAATAAAGTTTTCACTTGCAACTTAGGAAGCTAGAAAATGACTGAACACATTTATAGAATTCTGGAAATATACCGCAATACCAAATGCCTATGCCCCACTAAGATGCCATTTTCCTTCAGGCAAAAGTAAGCCATTATTGGATAAGCAGTACTTCAGAAATCACACCAGTAATTAAATCATTTGAGGAGAATTATCAAGAAGGTTGTAATCAAATACCAAATGAACTGGAAAATGTCCTCATGATAACAAAGTATCATGATATGTATAATATACACAAAGGACTATTAAAACAAATGTTGAGTATCCCACATCCAAAACACCTGAGATTTAAAGTATTTTGGATTTCCAGTATATTTTGAAACACTCCTTGCAATGCTAAGGCCTAATAGAGAATAAATCTCATTAATACACAGTTTACAAACTGTTAAGAAAAGACAAAGAAGTGAACAGAAAAATTAACAAAGTATGTGACAAATCACACAAACAAATTCACAGAAGTAAAAGTAAAAAAGATTAAAATTTATGCAAAATCAGTAGCAAAGACAACAGAAAATGTAATGATGAGGTATTTTTTTAAATATATAAGCCTGTCAAAGGTTAGAAAGAGACTTGAAGATATATGAGAAAAGCAGTGTTCTCATATGTGACTGGGAGAAATGTGCCCTAAAATCTTTTGGGAAAAGAATCTAGCAACCTCTGCTATTTAAAATATAAATGATTTCTTTATAAGGATTTTTTTTACCATAGAAATAAAAGTACAAATATATAGGGCATATACGCTAAGATATTCTTTACAACAATATTCATAGTGGAAAAAGCTAAAAAAAATTCAGTGTACTTCATTCATCCATTCAGAAAGTATTTTTATGAACTTGTGCTAGGTACTTTGTTCTGGGCTAGATACTATCAACTATAATAAAGGGCTCCCACCTGCAGAGAACTCTGTAGCCAAGGAGTCAGGCATCAAGACACAATAATACTGATTTAAGACAAACAACCCAAAGAAGCAAAGGTGAGGGGCAAGAAAAAGCTGAGTGCTCTGGGACGGGAGGTGATCACACCAGAGAATAGAATCACATCCTAATTATTAAAGCAAACAAACAAAAACCCAGATCCTGTGTAATCTTGGAGAATGGAAGTAGAGGAACTGCCAAACACCATAAAACAGGGGGCTTAACATGCGATTTTTAAAATTTGGAGTAACAATGGGACAGTAAAACTAGGACTGAAAAGGGGAGGAAAGTTGTGCTAAGAGTTATGGATTGAACAGGATTTGACTGACCCAGCTCATGTGATGTTTGACTCCTGAAGTCCTGTGTTAACAGTTAATGGATTAATGCTAATGGTTGGTGGGTTATGGTATAACCTTGATCTAATCATGGGAGCTAAAAGGTGAGCCAGTGGGCGGTCTCTAGGTCACTGGGTTTGACATCAGAAGGCAGTTCTTGTGAGAATGCTGGCTATATAATCCGAGTTTGTCCGAGCACTTGCTCTGCTTCTTGACTCATGATGTGATCATTTCTCTGCACTTGCTCCCCATGTCCAGCCTCTGCCAGCTGCCAGACTAATGGGCCACCAGTCCCGACCTGCGAACTTGCAAACTGTAAGCCAAGATAAGCCTTTTCCTTCCCAGGAAGTTCCTCTTGGGTGTTTAAAAATAATGCAAAGCTGACTAATACACCTTGCTCAATAAACTTTCATTTTTCATGAAGCCTCTAAATAAGGGTAAGAGATAGACACGCTGAAGTCAGAATCTGGAGTTAATGTGGGGTGCTTATAACAATGGTTACATGACTATACCGCATGCACAGGGGGGAAAGGGCCATTTACTCAAAAGGAAATTTCAGTGTGGGGGAATCTCAGCTGGAGTAGGCATGTGCAGGTGTGTCAATCAGTTATACACGATAAGGAATTTGTTCCCAGCAAATTAACATGAATTGGAAGTTTTCCCTGCAATAAATGTCTTGCTCATTGGCAATCAGATGGTTCAGGTGAATGGGGGAGATGGAAAGGGAGTTACAATTAACAGTAAGAAACATGTGGAACCTGCAAATGCTCTTAAAGCACCCAGCTGTAGTCCAGCAATATGTTATATGTCCTACATGGCTGCAGAGAAACTACTGAAAACTGCTGTCTTCTAACCAGGACCCTTTTCTTTGATCCCAACCTCATGATGTGAATCAGAGATGAGGCTAAAGCTAGATATACCTAATACATTGATTCCAGAACAAGGATTTTAAAAGATTCCAATCAGTGTCATGAATAGGGGTAGACAAAAATTAATTCCAAATAATATAAACCATATTCTAGTCCAAACCAGTCAGAACATAGTTGGAACATTATTTTAAAATTCTGTTAATTAACCATTGTAAAGGGGGCTGTAATTAAATGAAGCTAATCTAGAGGGTCAATCAGGCTAGAGATAGTGATTGAAGGAACTGGGATGCTAAGATTAGATAGGGGAGATTTAGAGATATGAAATCTGCCTTTAAATATATGAGGGACCAGTATAAGAATGGCAAAGTTACTTTTCAGTAACATATGGCTTTTTACTGAGGTAGGAATTGGACTGTTACAGAGTTTAGGGTTCCTTTTATACTTGAAATTCTAGGAAATGAACAGTATGATTTTATAATAAATCAGATGCATTTGGAATGCTCAGGGCCCATTCTTCTGGTATCAAAGCCAAAGAATAAAACCCCAAAGGCTAGGACCATTGCCAGTAGGCCTTCCTGTAGTGGTAACTCTGAGGAGGGCATCCAGAGGCCAAGCCAAGGGCTAGTTAGCAAACAGGAAAACTGGCCAAACGCCACAAGGATGAAGACAGAGTTCCAAAAAATAAGGCGACAGAGACAATTAGGGCAGGTAAAAAATCGGATGCCACCACGGGAGGGACTGCTGCTGAGGGAAGTAAAATAATGAAGCTGGTGATTGGGGTGACAGAATGACAAAACAAAAGTCAGATTAGGACAAAGCTTAGTTCAGGTCAAAGCTTGTGGCTATTCTTTTAAGGAGGATTTCTGTTCAGCAGAGAGTAAACACTCAATAAACATGATGTATTATTGTTGGCAACTGAGTTAGAATCACATATACAAAATGACCAGGACATGCCAAGTCAGAACCGCATCGTGGAAGGCCTCGAATGCCACCCTAAGAGGATGGAAGTTATTCTACTGACAAAAGAGCGCACACAAAACTATTTGAACTGGGCTATGCCTTAGGAACACTACTTACTCAGCAAGGTGAGGGCTTCATGGGTCTTAGAAGATGCAAAGCCATTAAGTAAGGCTTCTTGCAAAACCAAAAAAGGAAGTAATGGTAGCCTTAATGAGGGTGTTGGGTAAGGAGAGGGAAATATGAGAAGCAATCCAAGAGTGGCAACTAAGGGTGCATTGCCTAACTGAATCATGGAGTACCTAGAGCAGAAAAACATATATCACTATATATCCTGAATAGGACAGAGCAGGTCGAGAACAACAAACCCATTAAACACTACTCAGTCCCTGAGGGCCCAGTGCTGCGCCGGCAATCCCGTATCAGCACTGGTTCAAGTCCCGGCTGCTCCACTCCCCATCCAGCTCTCTGCTGTGGCCTAGGAAAGCAGTGGAAGATGGCCTGAGTCCTTGGACTCCTGCACCCACGTGGGAGACCTGAAAGAAGTTCCTGGCTTCCAATCAGCACAGCTCTGGCCGTTGCAGCCAATTGGGGAGTGAACCAGCAGATGGAAGACTCTCTCTCTGCTGCTCTTTCTCTCTGTGTGTGACCCTGACTTTCAAGTAAAAATAAATAAGTCTTTAAACACTATTCAGTCCAGCTATCTCAAACCAAAGGTAAATCTTCAGTGACTGAAATTTCAAGCAATTGAAATTTAAAATTTTAGTTCCTTTCATGGCTTCTCTCATTATTCATATGCATGATAGAATAAAGTTAAATTTAAAATTCTGTTTGAAAAAACAGACATTTTGCAGAGTGGTTAAGAAGCTGATTGGGATGTCTGTTTCCTGCTAATGTGCACGCTCGGAGGCAGCAAGTAATGGCTCAGGTACCTGGCTCCCTACCACTCATGTGGGAGACTGGAGAGAGTTCCTGGCTCCTGGTTTATCCTGGTCCAACCCTGGGTGTAACACTCATTTAAGGAGTGAAACAACTGATGAGGGATCTCTCTATGTATCTGTATCTGTGTCTCTGCCTTTTCCAAATAACTGAAAATCAATATAAAAAACTAAAAATAGATACATAAAAATAAAATTTTAAAAAATTCTGCTTGAACCTTAGCTGATGAGGAATTATCAATAGAGAGACAGAGTGTTAAAAAAATGGTTAAGTTGTTTTCACAGAAAGTAAAAGAGGGAATTTCAAGGATGGAATGTTCCACAGTTTCAGATGCTGCAGAGTTAATAATCCAAGGATTGAAAAATGGCCAAGAATTTAAAATCAAGGCATATGGCCTACAGATTTGTTTATTAATGGCAAGATCATAGGAAACTATGTGAACTTTTAACATGTGATGCTAAGTGGATTCTTGTAATTGTTATGAAGATTGGACAGATAGTATTCAATACAAGATTATAATAAAGGAAGGATATTTCAAAATATTGTTATAAACTACTTGATAGGGCAGGTAAACTTAATTACTAGTGAAGAAAATCTTGCCAAGAAGATACATATCTGAGTAGATACTTGCACCTGCAGATCTATAGGTGGAAGAGATTATGGAGACTATTTGGATGAGTACAGTGATAATAACTGATTTAATAATATGTTGGCCCCTCCAGCTCTCTGCTGTGACCCGGGAGTGCAGTGGAGGATGGCCCAAGTACTTGGACCCTGCACCTGCATGGGAGACCAGGAGAAGCACCTGGCTCCTGCCTTCAGATCAGCGCGGTGCGCCGGCCGCAGCGCGCCGGCCGCGGCGGCCATTGGAGGGTGAACCAATGGCAAAGGAAGACCTTTCTCTCTGTCTCTCTCTCTCTCACTGTCCACTCTGCCTGTCTATATATATATATATATGTTGGCCCCTGACACATCCTTAATGAAAATAACAAAGTGAGACTCATTCCCCCTTGTATTCATTCAATAAATTGCATCTGATGCTGAAGATTGAAATATTCCATTTTATCAGAACACTCAATGCCTACCAAAGATTCCAGAGAAAATGTCCCAAAGGTTCCAACATCTCAGTTGGGTCCTGAAAGAAGGCTAAGTGTTACTAAGCTGAAAGGGGCTAAAAAGAACCCTCAAAACAGGAGTTTCAATGTGAAAAAAATGGATGGGTAAAAGTGGGGTTATACTAGTGGAGTCTCTTTTCTTTGCTGCTGGTAGACAACCAATTGATTCTGGTAAAAGAAGAATTTGTTGAACCTACATATCTAAACCATAGATAAATGCAGATCATTGGAATCACAAACTCCAAACTCCTTTGTTCCTTCTTTCATCTTTGTTTCTGTCTATGGGCCATATTTTTATTCTCTGAGAAGATTCTCCATGAGATGGGAGAAGGGGCTTGGTTGATGGAAGCGCTTAGCTGAGTGGTTTTCGATCTAAAAAGACATTCTCTTCCTTGACCATTAGTTTGAAAACTCCTGAGAAAGGAATCTGATTAATTCAGATTAATTCAGATTAATCCTTCCCTTAGCAGTATCCTAAATCAGGAAACAGAGTCTTTTTTTTATCTGATGCATAACTACGGTGGGAAATGTTACTGGTCCCTGAAATCATCCTGACCGACATCTCTGCCTCTTTCTGTACCAATGGCACATTCAGGGAATTACAGGTGATCCATTGTGACCAAATCTTAGGGAAGACTGAGAGTGGATATTCTTTTTTATTTATTTATCTTTTTTTATTTAGTAAATGTAAATTTCCAAAGTACAGTTTATGGATTACAATGGCTTCCCCCCCCCATAATTTCCCTCCCACTCACACCCCTCCCATCTCCCGCTCCCTCTCCCATTCCATTCACATCAAGATTCATTTTCAATTATCTTTATTTACAGAAGATCCATTTAGTATATATTAAGTAAAGATTTCATCAGTTTGTAACCACACAGAAACACAAAGTGTAAAAATACTGTTTCAGTACTAGTTATAGCATTACTGCACATTAGACAACACATTAAGGACAGATCCCACATGAGATGAAAGTACACAGTGACTCATGTTGTGGACTTAACAATTTGACACTCTTGTTTATGGTGTCAGTAATCTCCCTAGGCTCCAGTCATGAGTTGCCAAGGCTATGGAAGCCTTTTGGGTTCGCCAACTTCGATCTTATTGAGACAGGGTCATAGTCAAAGTGGAAGTTCTCTCCTCCCTTCAGAGAAAGGTACCTCCTTCTTTGCTGGCCCCGTTCTTTCCATTGGGATCTCACTCACAGAGATCTTTCATTTAGGTTTTCTTTTTTTTTTTTTTTTCAGAGTGTGTTGGCTTTCCATGTCTAAAATACTCTCATGGGCTCTTCAGCCATATCCGAATGCCTTAAGGGAGAGTGGATATTCTAGTAAAGAAGTTGTTGTACAAATTCAGTAAAAACAGTGATGGCGTGAACTAAGCCAGTGGTAGTTCAGATAGAAACAAAAGGATAGATATGAGACAATTTAAAAAATAGAACTTAGGTACATAAGTATAAAATATAACTTGGTTATAAGATATAGTGTAATAAATGGGTAAGAAATTGAAATACAGTATCACCATATTTTAGGAGCATAGTATCACTATATATATGAAACTCATGATATTTGTTCACCTTATATAAAATTTTTTTAAAAAGCAGAAAATGATTTCATCAAAAAAGAAATTAAAGGAAATATCCAAGGGTCCTTTAAAAAGGGAAGACAGACAAAATAGTCATCAAAAGAGGAAATAAATAAGATTTATTCAGCTGATCAGGAATTATATAAAGATGTCAACTACAAAGATGCATTTTCAGATCAGAATCAGGAAAAGAATAGAGCTGGAGACAGAAACTGGAGTCATTGGCACAAAGGTTGTGGGAAGTTAGAGAAATATGTGAGATCACCAAGATAATGCACACAAAGCAAGAAGGGAAAACAGTGACACCCTAAGAACACTTTATTGAGGACGGATCGGGGAGCAGATGAATCCTGCAAAGAATAAAAAGAAGTAGCCTGGAAACCAGAGGTAATAATATCAACAGTGAACAAAGGGAAGAAGATTTCAAGTGGTGAAACTGGCTAGTGATGCCATGTGCTGCAGTGAAATAGAGCAAAACAAAGATTGAAGAGTAGTAATCATATTTGATGACCAAGATATTGTTGGTGAGCTTTGCCAAAGCAACTTCAGGGGAATTAAGACAATGCTGTTTAACAACAATTATATGAGTAGTAGGAAAGAGCTGTGGAGTGGTGATAGCAAGTACACGTAATCTTTTAGAAAGTTTTTTAAAATGAAATGCTTCTTAAATCAGAAAGAGCACCAACAATTGTATTTTCATTTCTCTTAGATAACATAAAAAACTAGGAATAAAATTGTTGGTAAATGGGGTAGGAATTTTATAGGAAATTAACAACCTGTCTTCCTAAATTTTCATGCCATTTCACATAGCCATCACCAAAGTATGAGAGTCCCCTTGCTCTATATCTTTCTCAGCACTTGGTGTTGATGGTCCTTCTAATTCTAAACATTCTAGTATATGGGGAGTGGCATAGGAGGTACTTCAAACAGCTTATAGAAAATAGAATTAAAAGATGTTTATTTAGTACAAAAAATTTTACAGTGCATGCACATAAGGGATCTTCAGAAAGCTCATGAAAATGTGTTATGGAAAAAATACACAAATATCAAATTTTTGTACCAAAGTAAACTTTAGATTTATTTGTCCGTGGATTTTTTTCTGGTATTCTTAAATCATGCACCTTTAATTTCCCACCTTTAATTTCCCTGAAAACTGGTAATGTTGAAACCCTTTCTGTTTATTGGTCATACTCCTTTTGAAATTGTCTCTTTAAATCTTCTTGCCATTTAAAAGAACTGAGTTGATTTTTTAAAGTATTTTTTTTAAGATTTATTTATTTAGTTGAAAGGCAGAATTAGAGAGTCAAAGGCAGAGAGAGAGAGAAAGAGAGACAAATAGACAGAAGTCTTCACACTCCCCAAATGGCTGCAACTGCCAGAGTTGGGCCAATCCAAAGCCAGGAGCCAGGAGCCTGTTCCAGGTCTCTCACATGGGTGCAGGGGTCCAAGGACTTTGGCTGTTTTCTGCTGCTTTCCCAGGTGCATTAGCAGGGAGCTAGATTGGAAGCAGAGCAGCCAGGACTCAAACCAGCGCCCATATGAGATACCAGCATCCCAGGCAGTGGCTTTACCCATTATGTCACAGAGCTGGTCCCAGTATTGCTGTTTTTAAGTATGATAGTACTTTATATGACTTCAAAACAAGTCATTGGTCAGATACACATAAAAATCAATTAACTTTAAAAATACTAAAAAATACTTTAAAATGTATGTGCTTACTTTTGTTCTGTTAATCTATTTATGTTTTTATCAATACCTCTTATTTTGATTACAAAGTTTTAAATAAATTAATAAGTTTTGGAGTCACTTAGTGTAAAGCAATTTTAAGTCTCTATCTCAGGCCTTGCACATTTTCATAAATATTTTGGACTTCTATCAAATTAAAAAAAGTCTATTTAGAATTTAAATGATATCCTCTAGGATCTGTACATTAATTTATGGAAGACTGTTAATAATCCACATATCTCTTTTTGTATCTCTCAGAAAAACTTTCAAAATATGTTAATTTATTACTTTCATCTACTTCAAACCAGAGTGAGAGAACAGAGAGATAGACAGAGATTTTCATTATCTGGCTAATTTCATTTAGCATAAATCTTGCAAGATTCATTCATGTTGCAATATGCATTAGAGTTTCATTCTTTTTTTATGATTGGACAATATTCCATTGAAGATACAGGACACCTCAAAAAGTTAATGAAAAAAATGAAACAGAAATATAAGTTTATTTCAGTACCAAAAAGTTTGAAATCCATTCATAGTTTTTTTTCACAGTATGAATTTTCCATAAAGTTTTTAAAGACCCTTTGAATATTCAACATTTTGTTTAGCCATTTATTTTTTGGTAGACACTAGGGTTGGTGCCATCTTCCAGCTATTTTAAGTAGAGTTAAATAATGTTGGTGAAGTAACTATTTAAGTCTAGTTTTCAATTTTTTTTATATATACCTAGGAGTGAAATTGCTAGAGCATACAGTAATTCTATGTTTAGCTTTTGAGGAGCAACTAAGCTGTTCTCCACAGCAGCTGCCCCATTTTATTTTCCCCAGCAATGTAAGAGGACTTTAGTTTCTTCACATTCTCTTTCTTTTTTTAAAAATATTAATTTATTTATTTGAAAGGCAGAGTTACAGAGAGGCAGAGGCAGAGGTAGAGGGGGAGAGAGAGAGAGAGAAAGAGAGAGAGAGATAGATCTTCCATCCGCTAGTTCACTCCCCAAAAAGCCGCAATGGCTGGAGCTGGGCTAATCCGAAGCCAGAAGCCAGGAGCTTCCTCCTGGTCTCCCTAGCAGGTGCAGGTGCCCTAGCACTTGGGCCATATTCTGCTGCTTTCCCAAGCCATAGCAGAGAGCTGGATCAGAAGTAGAGCAGCTGGGACTGGAACTGGCGTCCACACCAGATGCTAGCACTGTACGTAGCAGCTTTACCTGCTACGTCACGATGCTGGCCCCCTCTCACATTCTTGCCAGCACTTATTTTCCTCCTAATTTTTGTTTGTTACAGATATCCTAGGATGTGAAGGGCTATTTCCTTGTGATTTTGATTTAAATTTCCCTAATGATTAATTATATGGAGCACCTTTTCATGTGCTCACCAGCCATCTGTGTGTCTTCTTCAGAAAAATTTCAGGTCCTTTGCCCATTTTAAACCTGGGCTGCTCGTCATTTAATTATTTCTTAATCTATAAATAATCTATAAATCTATAAATAATCTATAAATAAATATTTCTTAATCTATAAATAAATACACACACAGATGTATTTTTGATATTAACCTGAAATGGGTATATGATTTGAAAATATTTCTGTCCATTCTATTGGTAGTCTTTCTACTTTCTTGATAATATCCAATATCTTTCAGTTTTGATGAAATGAAATTTGTCTTTTGTTGCATTTGCTTTTTATCTTTTGGTGTTATAGTTAAGAATCCATTGCCAAATATAAGTCATGAAGATTTGCCCCTATATTTTCCGTTTCCTTCTGAGTTTTATGGTTTACCTCTTGTATTTAGATCAATGATGCATTCTGAGTTAATTTTTATATATGATGTGAGGCAACTTCATTTTCATGCTCCATGTCCCAGAACCATTGATTGAGGAGACTACTGGTTATTGAATGGACTTGCCACCCTTTGGACAATCAACCGGCTATAGACGTATCAGTGTATTTCTATCCCATTGGTCTACAAGTCTATCCTTATACCAGCACCCTGCTTTGATTACTAGAGCTTTGTAGTAATTTTTAAAATCATAAAGTGTCAATCACCTGAGTTTGTTCTGTTTTTTGCTCTAATTTTTAAGGTTTTTATTTTTTTGCTATTCAAGGCACCATTGCAATTCCATATTAATTTTTAAAAATCTGGCCAACCCCTGGCTGTTGAGGCCATTTATCTCTGTAACTCTTTTAAGGCAGAACAACAGAGAAAGAGAGAGATTTTCCACCTACTGTTTCATTCCCAAGATGGCTGCAATATCTGGGTCTGGACTGGGGCATAGTTGGGAGCCAGGAGTCAGGAATTCCATTTTGGTCTCCCACACGGGTACCAGAAGCCTGCTGTAAAACTAGATAGAAGTAGAGTAGCTGGAATTCAGACCAGCACTCTGATACGGGATATCAGCATCTCAGTGGTGGATTAACCCACTATGCCACAATGTTAATGCCTCCATATGAATTTGAAAATCAACTTCTCCACTTTTTTTTAGAAAAAATGCTGATAAGATTTAGACAGGAATTGTGTTGAATGTGTTGCTTTCATTTTAAATGTTTAGAGTAATTTCCTAAATATAGAATTCTAAGGTTTTTTTCCTTTAGCACTTTAATCATGTACGTCCATTATCTTCTAACCTCCAATGTTTCAACCAATTTTCTTACTGTTATTCTGACATATTTAGCATATATTTCATTCTTCTGGATACTTTTTAACTTCTCCAATTTTCTGCAGTCTGGCTATGATATGCCTACATGTATTTTTCTTTGCTTTTCATTTTGCTTGGGTTTACAGAGATTCTCGGTGTGTAGGTTGCTTCACTTGAGTAAATTTAAAAAAAAAATTGAGCTAATATTTCTTTCTGCCTTTTGTATGCCATGTGTGCTCCCTCTAGTTCCTCTCCAATATCCTATTATGTAAATATTTTATTGTTTGCTACTTTTAGTATTTTATTGTTTGCTCTTTTAGTATTTGTTCATTTTTATTTAAATTTTTCTCTTTTTTTTTTTGACAGATAGAGTTAGACAGTGAGAGAGAGAGACAGAGAGAGGTCTTCCTTCCATTAGTTCACCTCCAAAATGGCCACTATGGCCAGAACTATGCCTATCCGAAGCCAGGAGCCAGGTGCTTCTTCCTGGTCTCCCATGAGGGTGCAGGCGCCCAAGCACTTGGGTCATCTTCAACTACCTTCCCGGGCCACAGCAGAGAGCTGGACTGGAAGAGGAGCAACCAGGACTAGAACCCAATGCCCATATGGGGTGCCAACACTGCAGGCAGAGGATTAACCAAGTGAGCCACGGTGCTGGCCCTAAATTTTTTCTTAATTTGCTTCAGCTTATATGCTCTCTGTTACCCCGTCTTCAAATTCACTTATCGTTTCTCCTGCTATATTCAAGGTATTGATATTCAACATATATTGATCTTATTAATATCATCCAATTTTTTATTTTAGTATTTGTATTTTAATGTCTTACATTTTGATTGTGCTCTTTATTGCAGTTCCTAATCTCTTCTGAAATTCTTCATTTCTTTGCCCACTATACTCATCTTTATTTACATACTAATATATTTATTATAATTATTTTGAGCAACTTTTCTATTAGTTCCAACATGTGGGTCATTTTTGTTTATGACTTTTCTCTTGCCCAATTTTAGTTTTGTATTCCATTAATTTTGATTGTTTATTGTACCTTGTGAATAGTAGTGTAAAGATTCTGCTATATTCTTCTGCAAGGTGTTTAGTGTGCAGTTAATTGCTTTAACTCATAGAAGATTTATTGTACAATTTTGCAGGGGAAATCTACTAAAGTTTAGCCTTTAGGCTTAGAGCAGATCCCTTTGTCCTGGGATATAGTCTTATTCTAAGGCATGGCCCTTATGAGGTTTCATTTGAAAGCCCAAAATGTTTACTAAGGTCTTCTAATTTGATGGGGCTTGAATCCCAAACAGTGTTTGGAGGGGTAACAAAATATGTATTCTGTTCTCATAGCCTTCATGCTATTATTGGAATATTGTTATGCTTGTGTCATCAGAATGCAGCCAGTGACTTGATTTTCTAATCAAATTTTGAGGCTACACCTTTGTGACTCACCCCAACACACACTCTTTTTTTTTTTTTCCTGGAGTTCACCTTTCTCTCAATTTTACTTACTTTGGGGGTCCCAAACTCCTACTTGAGTCCTCAGACTGTTAAGTCTTCAGTTTTCGTGCTTGAGTTCTAACCACCCCATATTTTATGGGCATAGGGAATAACCCCCAAAAGAAAGCTGCACAAATGTGTATATGACCTAACTCATTTCCTTTCTTACCAGAGTCAAAACTCCATCTGAGTTTGGCTTTTTGTGTTGATTCTTATTTTTTATATTAATGAAAGGTCTCTCCTTAGGTAGATGCAGATCACTGATAAGTATGTCTGAGCAGTATCTTTTGGACCTGCTGCCTCTGATGGTTAGGAATTCAAGCACTAGAGGTTAATGCTTTGGCACAGAAGTTGAACTGCCACTTGGGATATCTGCATCCCACATCGGAGTGCCAGTTTGAGGCCTGGCACTTCTGCTTCAGATCCAATTTCCTGATAATGCATCAGGGAGACAGCAGATGATGACTCAAGCACTTGGGCCCCTGCCACCAATTTGGGAGACCAGGGTGGAGTTCATGGATCATGGCTTCTGCCTGTCACAGCCCCAGCTATTGCAGGCATTTGGGAAGTGAACCTGCAGATGAAGACTGATCTCTTTTTCTCTGTCATTCTGCCTTTAGGTAGATGAAAAAAATAAATAAACTTTTAAAAAATTAGAGAAGAAGATTTTTGACAAGGAATTTGAGCTTTAGAGGAAAAGAGGCCTATTTTTGAATCTTGTTCTTTCTTTACTTTTGACAAACAATATATCTCATCTTAGCTTTTTATTGTAGTAAAAATGACAGTACTACCTATCCAAGGAGTAGTTCAGTCAACTTTGGTAAGCCATTTAGCCAATGTGACAATACCTGTTACTTATAACTCCCCTTTTCCTTTTCTTTTTTATTTTTGCCATGATCTTGAATATTTTAGAACTGTAGTGTTTTATTTTTTATTTTTTAAGACCTATTTATTTATCTGAAAATCAGAGTTACAGAGACAGAGGGAAAGTTAGAGAGATCCTCCATCCACTGGTTCATTCCCCAAATGACTGCAATGACCAGGGCTGGGCTGATCCTAAGCCAGGAGATAGGAGCTTCCTCCAGGCCTCCCATATAGGTGCTGGGCCGGGTGCTGGGCCCAGGCACTTGGGCCATCCTCCACCATCCTCCCAGCAGGAAGCTTCTATCTCCCAGCTTCTCAGATTTCCATACCTTCTGTCCCCTAACATATGGAATAAATCTTATTCAACAAAAAAATAAATCTTTTGTCGAATAAATGTTAAAGAGTTTTTTAATTATTGAAAATAACATTTTTAAAATGGATAAAGTATTACATTGTACATCAACAGTCAGGACAAGAGCTGATCAAGTCACTGTTTCTCATAGTGTCCATTTCACTTCAATAGGTTTCCCCTTTGATGCTCAGTTAGTTGTCACCAATCAGGGAGAACTTATGATATTTGTCCCTTTGGGACTGGCTTAATTCACTCAGCATAATGTTTTCCAGATTTCTCCATCTTGTTGTAAATGACCAGGTTTCATTGTTTTTGACTGCTGTTTAATATTCTATAGAGTACATGTCCCATAATTTCTTTATCCAGACTACTGTTGATGGGCATTTGGGTTGGTTCCAGGAACTCTGTAATTAACACACAATTATCTTAGGTGTTTAAATTTTAACTGAAAAGTGATCCCTGTTAAATATAAGAGTGGGAATAAGAGAGGGATGACATGTACAATTTGGGACATGCTCAATTGGACTTGCCCCAAATGGTGGAGTTAGAAACGTGCCAGGGGATTCCAATACAATCCCATCAAGGTGGCATGTACCAATGCCATCTCATTAGTCCAAGTGATCAACTTCAGTTCACAACTGATCACACTGATAGGTCTAAGAGTCACACAAACAAGACTAGTGTCTGCTAATACTAACTGTTAGAATCAAAAAGGGAGCGAACAATCCAACATGGGAAGCAGGATACACAGCAGACTCATAGAATGGCAGATGTCCTAAATAGCACTCTGGCCTCAGAATCAGCCCTTAAGGCATTCGGACCTGGCTGAAGAGCCCATGAGAGTATTTTAGGCATGGAAAGCCAAGACACTCTTGGGGGGGGGGGGGAGGAAGAAGACCTAAATGAAAGATCTCTGTGAGATCCCAGTGGAAAGAATGGGGCCATCAAAGAAGGAGGTACCTTTCTCTGAAGGGAGGAGAGAACTTCCACTTTGACTATGACTCTGTCAGAATAAGATCAAAGTTGGCGAACTCAAAAGGCTTCCATAGCCTTGGCAACTCATGACTAGAGCCTAGGGAGATTACTGACACCATAAACAAGAGTGTAAAATTGTGAAGTCGACAACAGGAGTCACTGTGTACTTACTTCTCATGTGGGATCTGTCCTTAATGTGTTGTCCAATGTGAAGTAATGCTATAACTAGTACTGAAACAGTATTTTTACACTTTGTGTTTCTGTGTGGGTACAAACTGATGAAATCTTAATATATACTGAATCGATCTTCTGTATATAAAGATAATTGAAAATGAAAACAAAAACTTGGTTTTAAATTGGAAATTGCATAGAAAATTAATCAATTTTTAAAAAATATCATGTAGGATCTCTGTCCTTAATGTGCTGTACATTGTGATTTAATGCTATAACTAGTACTCCATCAGTATTTTTCACTTGGTGTTACTATGTGGGTGCAAACTGTTGAAATCTTTACTTAATATATACTAAACTGATGTTCTGTATATAAAGAGAATTGAAAATGAATCTTGATGTGAATGGAAGGGGAGGGGGAGCGGGAAAGGGGAGGGTTGCAGGTGGGAGGGAAGTTACGGGGTGGGGGAAGCCATTATAATTCATAAGCTGTACTTTGGAAATTTATATTCATTAAATAAAAGTTTTAAAAAAAAGAAAATAACATTTCTAATTATTTAAAATTTTAACTCTAGTAATAATTGTTATTAATTATTGAGAATCCTTATTCTCAAGTGACATCATTCCAATCAACAGGCACACATACCCTAGTATAATTTTTCTGTATTAAAAATAAGTATGTATATTTAAAAAAACACCCTAGAGGCACTTCCCCATTAAACTACTCCTCCTTTTCTCCACTTTCCCACAGAACAAAACTCTCACACTAAGAGTTGTCTATTTCTGCTATATATACTTCCTTACTTCTGTCATCTTCTAACCCACTGCAGGCCATTAAACGCCCCCTTATTCCACTGACTTCCCTCCTTAAGTGCAACAGTGATTATTGTATTGTGTTGACTGTATTACCAACTACAAGGATCACCTGACCTCCCACCAGCCTCCTTCTCTTCTCACTTAGCTTCCTAGATACCACCCTCTACCGATTTGCCTTTTACCCAGTGGGGACTCCCACTGCTTCCTCATTGTTACTCCCAGTGATTCCTCATCATCTATTCAACTTCCTCAGCCAGCTTCTCTAGATACACTTACTTCCTAAGTAATCTCCGTCAATGGCTTTAAAACCCATCTATATTCTGATGACTCCCACGTTTCCTGACCACTTCCTTCATTCCTCTTCCCCTTTGCCCTATGCCTCCCTTAGCACTCCACATCTAGGTGAATGACACAGGAACCCTGGAAATAACCCTTGACCCTTCTCCTTATCTGATATGATACATCCAATTCATTAGCACACATATTGGCTCCAGTCTTGTTATATGAAGGTTCTTCAAAAGTTTATGTGGAAAGTATTAACAAAAGATACCTTTTTGAGGGAAAAATATGTTGAGATCCTTGCATTTTTTTAATAAGACGTGTTTTCATGGACTCCTTATATACATGGATTTTAAATGTTTTGCAGTAAAATAAGCTTGTCTGTGTTGTCATTCTCACTGATGTTTGCAGTCCCTCTGTATTAACTCAGGTCTCATCATTCATCACCACTTCCATCCCTATCACTCTAGCTCAAGCCACCATCACCTCACATCTCAACTACTACATTAATAGCGCCTTGAATAGTGTCCCTACTTCTACACTTGTTCACATAAAATCTTTTCTCCTCACAGTGTAAATTGGATCACATCAGTCCCTCTCTTAAAGCCTTCCAATGGCTTCCCAATGCATTTGGAATGAAATCCAAATCACGCCTTTCAGGCTCCAAGGAGTCCGGCCCTTGCCTGGCTCTCCCGCCTTTTCTTTCATCCTGTCGCCTGATCTCTCTCCTTTGGTCATTCTTGTTCTTCGAGGTGGCATTGAAATTTTGCACTGACTATTCTCCCTACCTGAAATACTCTTCCTTTGGAAAATGTGGTTTTCTTTTTCATGCTTCCTGCAGAAATCAATAAATTAGAATTCCTATGCTTAACTGCACCTACTCTGAGAGGTCTCTCCAGTGCACATTATCTGCAGTAGGTCAGAACACAGCCATGTTTTGTTTTAACCCTTTTCCTGGTTCATTTTTCTGCACAGCATTTATGACTCTAAAATTTTTACATGAATTTCTTATTTACTTATGTACTTCCCTGCTAGAATGGCAGCTCCTTGAGAAAAGGAATGCTGAATTATGTTATTGTTATCTGTCTAGATCCTGGAATAAGTGCTCAATTGTTGCTTATGTGACTATAAATAGACACGGTTTCCCCACTGTTTGATCTAATAGATTAAAATAAGAAAATAGAAAGTAGAAGAGCTTTAAGTATCTTCATTTTTACCAAATAAAGTTTTGTTGTATTTTATATACTCAACTATCAAACAGTGTTGGAAAACACTTGGAAGAATGAACCCATTTAACCTAAGGAATAAATATGTGAATTCTTTTTTGTCTTTTTTGTCTTCTGTGGAGAATGCTATTGTCAAGTTCAGCTCTCGTTAACTTCATATTGGCTCTTTGCTCTTCAAATTAGAAGGATATAGAGATTTTTCTGCTTTCTCAGTTTATATTGTGCTTCTTGTTTTCAGAACACTGAATTCATCCTGAAATCTGTACACTAGAGCATTACTAGGTTAGCTGCCTAATCACTGGACTTCTAGCATTTTATGCAGTCTGCTCAGTGTGAAAGGTTCACAGGTGAGTCCATAATCAATTTATCTAAATGTGAATCTTTATGTGACCCTTTTTTAGGGAATATATAATTTATTTCATTTACATAATTTAGAATTTAAGTTACTTAAAAACCAAAGATTCTAATCACTGTTAAAGTACTTGTTAAAATACTTTTTGATGCCAGCATTAGTAAGGTAAGTATTAGATTTTTTAATCATAGTGCAATAATATTTTAAATAGAAGAGCCTAATTCATTGTAACTTTTGGACTAGTAATATTTTTTCTGAGTAAATTAAAATAAATACAAATGGGTACTCTTTTTCATAGCATAGGTAATTGGACTTATATTTTTTTCTTTCAAGATTTTTCACTGGGCCTACAGGTGAAAACTGTTGTTGTTTTTCTAGAGTAATTAAGTATTCAAGTCACATTTCCTGTACTAGTGAAAGGAAATTTGGTCAATATTATTAAAGGCTACATTATACTCCATGGCATGAAAGTACTATAATATTCCTATGCAATCTTCTGATGTTTGACAGTTGATTTTCCTAAGTTTTCAATATTCTAAATGATATTCAAAATAGTCTTTTTATGCATAAATATTTACTAAAGGCTCTAATTGTTTACTCGGAGGAGATGAACAGCTGGACGCCCTGGCAGAAAACGTCTTGTTTCAGACTTCCAAACTGCTTCCCAGATCAGCTTGAAGCATTCTCCTTCTAGCAGGATTTGTTAAGAGGGGTCATCTCCATGCAGTATCCCCAGGACTACCTCTAAGAAAACTCCTACGTGATGCATATCAATGATGCTTCATTGTTATGCTGATTACTTATTTTTAAAAAATGAACATTATTCTATTATTCAATTTTCTTTTGTATATAATATTAGTCTTTTGCCCAATACTGTACCAAATACTCACTCTTAATTTTATTTATGTAACTAGAGGTACAGCCTGTAAGTGGGATTTTGGGTATCTTTTCACCCCTTTCTTCTCCCCATAGGTATGAAGGAATTCAACTTAAGTTTGAGAATTGAGGGGATTTGAGAATAAATAATAGAGAAAGAGAATAGGGAATAAAAGGAAGTGATGAACTCTGTTTTCGCTGTGAAGTTCTAACTCCAAAGGGAAAGACAAAAAAAGCAAATTTTGAGGCAAAGTGTATCTCCTGGGGCCAATGTTGTTACTTAACAGATTAAGCTGATGCTCAGGACACCAGCACCTCAAGTGGGAACTAGTTCATGTCCTGGCTGCTCCACTTACAATCCAGTTCCCTGAAAATGTGCCTGGGAAAGTAGTAGAAGATGATCCAAGTTGTTGGGCCTCTGCTATCCATGTGAGAGAACCGGATATAGTTGCTGGTTCCTGGCTTTGGTCCGGCCCAGTCCTAGCCTTTGCAGCCATTTGGGTAATGAACCAGTGGATGGAAAATCTTTCTATAACTCCCTCCTTCTAACTCTGTCTTTCAAATAAATAAAATCTTTTTTTAAAAAAAGAGAAAATCCTTTAAAAATATATATCTCCTGAATGATTCACACTGTTGATTCTCAGAATTAGTAGTTTATTTTGAATGGATGCATGCCTCCTTGTGTGTGTGTTTGTGCTTGGCTTAATGTTCAGTGTGAGGTCTTCCCATATGAAGTTGTAATCAACTTATTTAAATCAATGACCATGTAGCGACTCATTTGTGAAAATTCATAGGAATGAATAGACATCTTTAATTCTCAATCTTGAAGAGGGATAAATTTAGAGCATTCACATGATCTTCTTCACCAGGCTTGTTGTGTGGGACTTTGTATGTCAATGTCCTGGGAAGCATTACCCTGTGATGAATAATTCAGTTATATGACCATGGTATTTTTCTAAAAGGAAGAGAGAAAGATTCCAGCTGGAGGTTAGAAGGTGTTTCCAAGACAGTTAAAATATGAACTCAAGGGGGCCAGATTAGGAATGGAGTCTTGCATGTAGACAGAATCCCTCTGATGCTTTTAATTCCTTGGTTGGTGTTTCCCCTAAATGTTGCAGAGATCATACTTAGTCTATGGCATAACTTTATCGCTTCAGTGAAATCTATAGCTGTGACTGTAGTATTGTGGAGGGAGGGGGATGGGTGAGATGAAATACAGCCTTCTCGTGTTCTCCATGGCTCATCTATGGAAAACACACAGCATCCTGCTGCAGGTTACCTGAGTTTCCATAGGGTGTTCAATGGCCACATACAGAGATGCACAACATGCTAAGGTTCTCTGCTGACTGGATATTTCTCTAAGGAAACTTTCATTAAGGAAAATCTCTTCTTCCCCTACATGTGCTGGTAAGAGGCCAACCTTGAGCAAAGGGAGAGATGTGGGGCCATTGGGGGTGCTTGTGCTATGTGTGTTCACCACGAATAGGAAAAACCTCTCTACATGCACAGAATAATGGACAGTCTCAAGTGCAGGTCATGGTGGGGGAAGAGAGGCCACTTTCACTTTTCTGTATGTATTTTTGTTAATCACTCAGTTTTTTTTATAATTAGTATTTATTAGCTTGACAGCGATGAAGTGTGTTGTAATTTAAGACATATCTTCCTCCTAGCTTTGTGCTGTCTTTTTAAACTTTTTATATGCAAAATTCTTTTTTGTCATCTTTTTATTTTTATTTGTGATTTCTTGCATTGCATGTAAACTTTCACTATGGACTGATCAGATTTTTAGGATATATCTGTGGTACTATGATAAACTCTGTGCCCTATAAAGATTTTAAATGTAATTAAAAAACATCTGGGATCTGTCAAACAATACATTTAAAGTTCTGTTAGAAACACAGGATGAAACGAGAAAGGTTTTAACAAGTGGACATTTGTGATTATAATGAATGGGTTTTGGTTGTATTCCAGTGGCCAGACAGTACCAATGTGCTGGGAGGGGCCAGTGTTCCCCAGTGCAAGATACTATTTTATGGGCAGTCTCAGAAAGTCCTTTGTCACACAAATCAGGATCCCCTAGGGAAAAGACCTCTAACTTGTCAAAGCTGCACTCAGAAAACTTTAACTCAGGGCACCCAGGTCTATGACTGGAAATTGCTTCTTAGTCTCTTACTAACACAAACTGTTAGTTATTGGGAGCAGAACTCAGGGATGAGCACTGGAGGATGGGAAAAGCAGCACTATTCCAGCTGTACATTCTGCAGAGTCACCTCTTGCTTTCCAACCCTGTGTCTCCCTGCAGAATTTATGAGATCTTCCCAGATCTGGGCTCAAACATTTTCCTGCTCTTGTAAACAATCCCTTCTATCTGGATTCTCTTGCTTTTTATCTCCCATTCCCATAGTTTCCTTTACTTCCATTGTTGTTAATTTGGTTCTGCTGTGCTCCCACCACTCTGCTTTCCTGCACTCACTGTGTTATTTGCCTTGCCCTCTCTTGGCATCCTTTGATCCCCTGGCTTACATCACTAAGGTCCATCAGGGGGAGAGTTTCAAAAAAATAATTTACATTCACAGACAGAGAAGATTATGAAAAAATATCATTGGGGCCAAAATTGTAATGCAGCAGGTTAAGCCTCTGCCTGCAATGCCAGCATCCCATATGAGTGCCCGTTGGAGTCCTGGCTACTCCACTTTCAATCCAGCTCCTTGTTGATGTACCTGGGAAAGCAGCAGAAGATGGCCCAAGTGCCTGGGCCCCTGCTACCCATGTGAGAGACCCAGATGGAGTTTCTGGCTCCTGGCTTTAGCCCAGCTGTTGTAACCACATAGGGAGTGAACCAGCAAATAGAAGACATTCTCCCTCTCTCTCTCTCTTTCTCTCTCTCTCTCTCTCTGTATGTCTCTCTCTCTCAATTTTAAATACATAAATTTTTGCTTAAAAAATAAATATTGCATATTCAGCAAGTATTCAACAAATGAACACCTACTATTTGCAAGGCACACATTTTGGTGCTGGAGATTAAAACAATAAGCAAGACAGAAATGTGTCCTGCTCTTGAAGAGTTTATGTTCTAATAGAGTTTATGTCCTAACAGACAAGTAAATACAAGAACCAAATAATTCTAAATAGTGGTAAATATATGAGATGCTATTTTTTAAATAATAACTTCATTTAGTGATAAGTATATGAAAGAGGCAAAGTAAGTTGATGGGATAGAGTGCAGAGATGGGGGAAAGATAGGGTGGTTGTTGGGCTCAGAGGCATTAATCAATATTGGATATCAATAGGTGTCAAAGTGATGGCAAACTGGGAACTAGATGTGACATTTGAGGTAACACCAGCTTTGTGAAGACCTTGGAAATGAAGGTACCGAGTAGAGGACATAGCAAGTACAAGATGGGCTGGCACTGTAGTACAGAGGGTTAATGCCCTGGCCTGAAGCGCCGGCATCCCATATGGGTGCCGGTTCAAGTCCCGGCTGCTCCACTTCTGATCCAGCTCTCTGCTGTGGCCTGGGAAAGCAGTAGAAGATGGCCCAAGTCCTTGGGCCCCTGCACCCATGTGGGAGACCCGGAAGAAGCTCCTGGCTCCTGGCTTTGGATCGGCACAACTCCGGCCATTGCGGCCATCTGGGGAGTGAACCAGCAGATGGAAGACCTCTCTCTCTCTCTCTCTCTGCCTCTCCTCTCTCTGTGTAACTCTGACTTTCAAATAAATAAATACATCTTTTAAAAAAAAGTACAAGAACCTTGTTGTGATCATGAGTTTGATATCTTCCAGGAACCCAAGGCTAGTGTGGATGGGGCTTAGAATAGAGAGAAGATGGGGAGACGGATGGGCACCAGATATTGTAAAGTTTTGGATCCACAGAAGTTTGGATCTGATTCTAATTGCACTGGAAAATCATTCAATATAGATGTGAGTAGCATAATATGATTTTCTTTTAAGGAATAATGTCTAATAGATTATAGCTTTTGTTGATTTTTAAACCTTCCTCAATTGTGAAATATTATGCATTTAGGAAGAAACATATGAGGCACATATAAAGAGTTTAGTAATAATTTTAAAGCCAATTTCATCTATTTACCACTTAACCAAGAAGTAAAACATCAGCAATCCCCAGAAGTACTCCAAGAACCTGTTCCTTCCAGAGAAAAACCACTTCTCTCCTCCACCAGTAACTGCCATTCCCCCATTTATAATAGTCAGTGCCTTCATTTTCTTCACAATGTCTCCCTATACAACATAGTTTCATTCACTTGTTATTAAATTTTATATAAATATCACTTGGCTTCTGCATTTAAAGAATCAATAGAAACTTCCTCACATTTCTCTCTCCTTATACAAAGATATTTTATTTTACTCACAAAAATCAAATGAAGGCAGAATCTAATATAATACATTTATTTCAGAGAATGAAAATCAAAGGAAACATAAAATCCTCGAGCAAAATGCAAATGCACAGCAAGTCTCAATTTCTAATCTCACTCCCATCTCGAAAAAATCTTTCAGCAAATAGAACAAGTACTCAGAATGTGTACTAATGCCTCCAAACTTGTAGAGACATGAATTTCAGTGAATATCTTTCTATTTTTCCACTTTCAATTAAGAAATGGTGGAAAAATCTGTGGAGGGTGGTAAAGAAGTGAAGTGGGGAAATGAATGGGAGGCAGTTGTCATAGTCCATGTGCACTGCTACAACAAAATTGCATGGACGGTGGGGTTTGCAAACAACAGCAATCTGTTCCTCATAGCTGTGCAGCCTGGCAAGTCTGCAGTGTTGGACAGCTCAGATTCAGTGTCTAGAGAATGTCCATTTTCTGATTCACAGACGAAGCCTTCTCAATGCATCCTCACACGTTGGAAGGGGCAGGCCTCTCTGTAAGGGTTCAGGTGGCTTCACTTCTTAATGCCATCACCTTGCGGGTTAAGACTTTAACCTATGAATTTGAAGGAGATACAAACATGCAGACTAAGAAACAATCAAGTGCTTCATGAGCAATTCCACAACCCCAGAGCATGTGAACTACTGTAAGCTAATCGTGTTCACTCCATTCTTCTTTCAGGGATATGTTTCCGCATGAGCATTTGATATCACTCTGACCAATAAGATGAAAGAGAGGGGAGTCAAGGAGTCATAACGACACAATAGATAGAAGAGCCAAGAAGTCACAGAGGATGGTAAGAGGTCCCAGAGGTCAGTAAAGCAGAATCCGAGGATGGAGGCCATCTTTCAGAGACCAGGACCCAGGGCCATACAGAAGCCAATGATCATGGCTAGAAATTCAGTTACTACTGAGGCTCACTCAAGACATCCTTTGGTACCATAATCCACTGTTGGTGGGAAAGTAAGTGGTGCAGCCACTGCAGAAGACGGTATGGAGATACCTCAGAAATTTGAATATGGACCTATCAAATGAGGAATAAAGGATGATTCCATGTTTTGGGGGCTTGTATATGTTATAAAGTGCTATTTTCTGAGCTGGGGAGCATTGAAGAAGTAGCAGTTTGGGGAAGTAAACTCAGAACCCTTGTTTTGCTGTGTGATGTTGGAGGTGTCTGGTAACTCTGAGTGAAGCTATCAAATGAGTTCAATCACACTAAAAGATTCCCTTGGACCAGAGAAAAAGGGAAGAGAAAAGGAGGAAGAAAAGAGGAGTGGGAAGCAGGAGGAAGAAAGAAAGGAGAGAAGGAGAAAGCACAAGTGAGAGAACTGTGTGTGCCCAGGACAGGAGGACCTACATCTCGATTTCTAGTAGTGCTACAGAGAAGGCTTTCCATAGAGGAAACTGGGTGCCTATTTAGCTCACCAGAATGTTTTATTTCCTAAAATGAAAGCATAGAATCCAGAAAGACCCAAAGGGACTGTAGTGTAAACGGTGATGAACATTCATCCAACAGTTGAGTGAGAAAAGGACCAGGCGCCAAATGGGCTCCTCTGCTCATATCCTCTCTAGATGTGGTAATATTCCACAAATCTGAGATTATGGAGTTTATGGGGAAGAGGTGTGACGAGTAGTAAGGTTAATGTGCCTGCCATTCCAGCTGCATGAAGATTTAGAGACAGAAACAGTTACATCAGAATTCATCTCGTTTCACTACAGACAACTTGTGGCATATGAAATCCCCTACAATGTAATTTATAAAGGTTGGTTTATTAAGTTCATCTGGATCCATTGCTGGAACATTTTTTACAAATGATCTGGAAGGTCTAAGGCTTTGTGAATGTGACCACCTTTTAAATCTTCCCACGGTGTGAGATCCAAAGGGAAACAAGCCTTGTTGATTGTACAGTCTAAGACAACAAGTCAAACGCACACATGGACATAAGCACCTTTCAGAGACACATATTCATACTTGGAAGCAGTGTCAATTAGTTGCAAATATTAATGCAGAAAAGCTCCCCTTACAGAAAACAGAATCTGTATAGATCTCTACCTACAAAAGGAACAATTTTAGAGTATAGCAAAAGTGTTAATCATATCCACTTGCTCATCATTTTGTTTATGATTAACACCTAGGCTGGCCCAGGGATTAATCTGAAAAGGAAGTGGTTGCCCATTTCAAAATGCATCCACTTATCAAAAACAGAAACTTTGAAGTTATGTATGTTAT
Organism: Lepus europaeus; assembly: GCF_033115175.1. Classification (NCBI taxonomy): domain Eukaryota; kingdom Metazoa; phylum Chordata; class Mammalia; order Lagomorpha; family Leporidae; genus Lepus; species Lepus europaeus. Next base: position 94,881,999 of record NC_084831.1, read on the forward strand.
TTATTTATTTGAAAGTCAGAGTTACACAGAGAGAGGAGAGAAAGAGAGAGAGAGAGAGAGAGAGAGGTCTTCCATCTGCTGGTTCACTCCCCAATTTGCCGTAACAGTGGAGCTGGGCCGATCTGAAGCCAGGAGCCAGGAGCTTCTTCCAGGTCTCCCACACGGGTGCAAGGGCCCAAGGACTTGGTCCATCTTCTCTGCCATAGCAGAGAGCTGGATTGCAAGTGGAGCAGCCGGGTCTCAAACCAGTGCCCATATGGGATGCCGGCGCTTCAGGCCAGGGCATTAACCTGCTGCGCCACAGTGCCGGCCCCATAGTTACGTGTTTTGACAACTGTTGGCCAAATATCAATTGAAGGTAGGGTGTATCCCACTCTTCTCTCTGATCTGAGGACAGAGACTTTGCATTCGTGACCTCTGTATATTCACCACCATTAGGGCAGGCGAAGCGGAAGAATTCTGTTCTTACAGTCACACGTGTGTGTGGATGATTTTATCATCTCTCAAAGGGTTCAGTGACAACATAATGACAAACACTATTTTAGGGTCGATCACCTCATTTTAAACCTATGGAATTTTAGAAAGCTAAAGATGCTAGAACCGCAAAATCTCATTTTGCTGGACCTAGAGTGTAGGCATTCTGACTCCCAATCATCTGCTATCGCATTTTGATATAAAATTGGTTTCAGCAATGGTATCTTGGTAACCCAGATTACATAGTAAAATAGAATACAGATTTTTATGAGACAACAAAAGAAACAAATCACTTCTTTTATCTTTTTCACTATGTGCAAGAGAACTTTAAAAGTGAATAATGTCTGGGCCAGTGTTGCGGTATAGTTGATTAAACTGCTGCCTGTGATGTTGGCATCTGATATGAAGCCAGAGTCCTGGCTGCTCCACTTCTGACCCAGCTCCCTCCTAATACACTTGGCAAAGCAGCAGAAGATAACCCAAGTGCCTGGGCCCTTGCCACGTCTTGCCAGGTCTCTCAAGGGAGACCTGGATAGAGTTCTTGGCTCCCGGCTTTGGCCTGCCCAACCCTGGGCATTGCGGCCATTTGGGGAGTGAAGCAGTGGGTAGAAGTTTCTCTCTCTCTCTCTCTCTGCAACTCTGCCTTTCAGACAAATAAATGAATCTTTTTTTTTTTAAAGTGCATAATCTCATCTTCTAATTTTAACAGGGATCTCAAGCTGTCATTACGTGCATATGTGTGCTGTAACAGAAAAACACTGATGAGTCAGGACAGAGTGGGGACATGTTTTTATTTGCTGGGCTGATTAAATGCCCTGCAAAGCATGCCTGCTATCTAAAACTGTGAATATAGGAATGAAGAGCTATAAACATAAAATAAACCATAATCTCTGTTAGGATTATGATAATACTTTGTTCCCAAATATCCCAGCTAAGAATACAATCAGCTAACTAATTTGAAGGTTTAATTAGCTGAGTTAAGGCAAACTGTTGATTCTGAACTGGCTACAACAAAATGAGTCAATCCATATGTTCTCTGTCACTGGAATATGAGTATGTAAACAGACTTGTCTCCAAGGGGGAAAACTCACAGATGACTGATAAATGAATTTTGGAAGTGGCATATGATCAAAATTGGCAATAACTGGGGAAAATATTGACAATGGCAAATTTCAAACCCTTGGAAAGGGTGATTCTGAGTCTATCTCATATTTAACTGTGGTTGAACATTGAAGAAAGCCTCCTGGACCAGAGAGATTTTAAATTGGGCCTTTGTGGATGCAAAAAAGGATGACAAACTGAAGCAAAAATTTCTAGGAATGTGTCCAAAATAAATGACTCTAGATGTGTGTATTTTCTCATTTTTACTGTATATTTCTGGTTCTGAGCAGAGCTTGTGTTGTGTGTGTTGCTGTTGATGAATATTCATGCACCAGGAAGGAAAGGCTTCTGTTAACCTGGAGCTATAAAGCTTACTTATCAGAATCCTACACGAGGACTGCGCCATCTGTCTTGATTTGCTGTGAATCAGGATGCCTCGCACCATGCAGAGGGCCTTCTCAGGGGGCTGTGGTGGCGGGAAGATGCACAGCAGTGGCAGCTCACGAAGCTTAAATTCCTAAGTCATCAGTGCCAGCACAGAGTTCATTCTACAGTTGTTCTGGAGACAAGTGGGAGATGACAGCATGCCCAAAATAGCAGTGCTGCTTACTTAAGTATTTGTGTCAAAATCCTGTTGGAGAACTGCCTGTTTTGTTTCAATGGAACACTTTCAAAAATTCAGCTATCAGAGGCACAAATTATTTTGATGGGACCACTGTGTCTGTTTCTTTTGGTTGAGTTATCACTTTAGACTAGACTTTTACATGGTTATATACTACAGTAAAATGACTCCTTGTAAACAGCAAACGTTTTGGAGCATTTTCCATATGGCAAGGACTATCCATGTCACAGGAAACACAAAGACGAGTACAATATTATAGGTCATGCCCCCAGTCTAGTAGAAAAGAGATATATGAACAGATCAGTTATAACACGATGAAGTTCAGGCTACGAGTGGGAGCAAAGTGCCTTGCTGGTCCCATAAAGAGGCTGATGGATTTTGCCTGCGGCAGCTGGGAAACGCCTTACAGAAGAGCTAACATTTGAACTGGGTTTGAAAAATAAGTAGTTTTCTAGATGGAAAAGTCAAGAGAATCGGAGGCAATGGCTGTATTTATGGCACAGATTGTGGTGATACTTTCACAGCTTTACATTTTTGTAAACTCACCCAGCGGTATACATTAAAACACACAACTTCGTACCAATCGCACTTTAATAAAGTGTTTTTGTAAGTCAATGGAAAGACAGTCTAGCCATGTTCTGTATCATAGGGACTTGCAAAATAATGAGCTATTCCGAGAAGAGAGGGATGTTGTGTGATTAATTTGCTGAGGCACGGGGTGGGTGGGTGGGGAAGGAAAGGACTGTGGGAGGGAGTGTTAGAGAAGGAGGATTAAAAACACTGGGACTGTAGTGCAAGGGATCTTGGACACCAGCCTGTAATGCTGGATTATTCTCTCCCTGTGGGTAGCTTTATAATAACAAACATTTATACGAATGAAAGAAGCATGATTAGGTTTTTTTAGGTTGCAAATTCAAACACAATGCTAAAATTAACTAAGTGGGAGGGATTCTAACCCCTTTAGGACCTTGAGGACTGAAATCAAGCAAGTGGTGCTAAGGATGGAGAAAGCACTAAACTTGAAAAAGAGTTGGTACAAGTTGTTGTGGAACAGTGTACCTACAGGAATAAATATATTTGGAAAATAGGTTGCCAAAAGCTCAACTAGGGGTACTGAGTTAAATAAATGGAAAATATTTTGCTCATGTCAAGAATTCACTCTTTTTTATTTTAATTATTTTAATTTTAAAAAATATTTTATTTATTTATTTGAGAGGTGGAGTTACAGGCAGTGAGAGGGAGAGACAAAGAGAAAGGCCTTCCTTCCGCTGGTTCACACCCTAAATGGCCACAACAGCTGGAGCTGTGCCAATCCGAAGCCAGGAGCCAGGTGGTTCTTCCTGGTCTTCCACGTGGATGCAGGGGCCCAAGTACCCAGGGCATCTTCCACTGCTTTCCCAGGCCACAGCAGAGAGCTGGATTAGAAGAGAAGCAGCCAGAACTAGAACCTGTGCCCATGTGGGATGCCAGCACTGCAGGAGGAGAATTAACCTACTGCGCCACTTTGCTGGCCCCAATAATTCATTCTTTTACCTTTATAACCCTAGCATCTCTCAAGTCTATGTTCTAAATTAATTTTCAGAGGAACTGAGTTATAATTGCCTGCTTACATTGTATGGTCTAAATTTAGTTAGGATACACAGTTACCTGAAAGTAAAGATGAAGTGATACCCTTTCTCTGTTCTACAAAAAAAATGTTCTCCTATGACTGCATTCTTAGCCTCAATTGCAAGCCCAATAAATCAGATGGAACAATTCAAACACACTGAATATAAGGAGACTCATGGGCAAATGCAAGAGCAGCTGAGATCCACAGCACAGGAAGAAGGATGTAGGCAATGAGCCATTAGATAATATGTAATAATTGCTTGTTAAAATTAGTGGCTACCCACTGATGAGATGTTATGGATTATAAAGATGGACAATGGGGAAAAGTATCAGAAGATTCAGTTTGTGAAACAGAAACTTATTGCTTAGGTTTACTCAGCTTTGCCAAAGTATTCTTGGTTTTAAATCAAGAAGTATCTGCATTATTTAGTCATCTTCCCAATATATGCTAAATTCCTATTGAGCATAATGATCTCCATAGCACCCACTTCAATGCTGAGCAATGACAGACTGAAATTAGACTTGACCTTGCTATTAATCCTAAATCTAACAAGAGTATGCGTCTTTGAAAAACAAACTCTCTGAGTCTCAACTTACTTTTTGTGGACTTACTGAGTCAATGAATAGTCAAGGCATGTAAAGCACCTAGCAGAATGCCTTGCATGTGAAAACAACAAATTGTCAACACCACAATTTCATGGAGATCAGAGTACCTCCCCAGTGGGTTTTAAGGATTCGGTGAGGGGTTGGTGATGTGTCACAGTGGGTTAGGCCTCTGCTGGAGATGCTAGGATTTCATGCTATAGTGATGGTTCAAATCCCAGCGACTCTGCTTCCATTCCAGCTTCCTGCTGGTGTGCCTGAGAAGGCAGCAAATTATTACCAAGTACTTGCGCCCCTACCACCCATGAAGTAGAACTGGATGGAGTTCCTGGCTCCTAGTTTCAGCCTGACCCAGCCTTGGCTGTTGTAGCCATTTGGGGAGTGAACTAGCAGATGAAAGATACAAAAGATCTCTTTCTCGCTCTTTCTCTCTGTTGCTCTACTTTTAAATAAATTCATCTTTAAGGATACACTGAGGAAATGTATTTAAACTCATAGCACAACATACTTAGAAAAATAAGTGACTTTTTTCACTCATAAATTTGAGTTCCTTTGAATGAAGATGCATGGTATGTGATTTTTGTCTCCACCATTGGGCTCGGTGTGAAAAGCACAATTAAATACAGAAATTGCAGTTCACTTCACGGCATCAATGCACTTTACGTACATTATTTTTAGGGCTTTCTATGTTATCTCGCACACAAAACCCTACTGAGGTGTTATCTGAGAAGCATGTTATTAGCAGCACACTTAGTGCTGAAGTATGCCACCACGAAAGGAATTTTAATGGGAGTTTGAGCCAAGCAAAGATCATGAACTTGGAGTAAGATGTCCAACAATTTCCATGGTTGGATATGTGCCACCCCTATGTATTTTCCTTCTCCTTTTATATCCAGCAAGCATGTTTTACAGCTTTACTTCTCTGTGAGCATAAACATTAGTCAAGGTCGATCAGAATGACTTGGAAACCTCAGTAGCTTAAAACAGCAAAGGGTTATTTCTTGTTCCCGTTACACATACTGTTTTACACATTTGGTGACAGATTAGTCAGGGTAGAGATGCTCAGCTGGATCAGAGAGATCCAACGTTTGTGAAACAGCCATTATCCTAAACTTATCAGTCACCATGCAGAGCAAAAAAAGAAAGATTAGAAAGGATGGGATGCAGGTGTCTTGCCTGAAAAACAGTTTTACTCAAAAACTGACATGTTGTATTTTGCTTTTAGCTCAGTGAGCAGAACTAGCAAAACACTCCCATCCTAAGTGTAAGGGTACATGGAAGTGTAAGCCTTTCATGGGTGCACAATGGGGTAGAAATGGGACTATTTGGCAAATAATGATATTGAGCCAGAGAGAGGATTCATTGTCTTGGAATAATGAAAAACTGAATTTTACCACTTGTGACAAACTTCTTTCTTCAGCTAGTGGGTTTGATTCTGTGCTTCTTACCTTGATTAAGTAATCAGACTTAAAAAAAGAAAAACTGTGAGGGGGAAGCCCCAGCTTCATCTCCTACACTCTGCATGTGCTACTCCTAAAAGCTGGCACATGCAGCCTTCTCTGGAGAACTGCCCTGGCCCAGTACCCCAGAGAGCAGAAAGTGCCCAGTAGTCTGTAGCCAGAGACTGCCTGCTGCAGGAGTGTGAAAGCTCAGCTGTTGTTCTCAACATGATCCACTTGACTCTGGCCATCGAAACGCAAGTAAGATAAGACACAAAGCCAGTCAGACTAGGACTGGGTTGTATGAACAAGAATCAACCCAAAAAGAAGGGGGAAAACTAGCAAACTGCACAATTTTTTTAATTTGCCAAAAAAGTTTATTTCTTTTTTTCAACGTTTATTTAATAAATATGAATTTCCAAAGTACAACTTTTGGATTACAGTGGCTTTTCCCCCCATAACCTCCCTCCCACCCACAACCATCCCATCTCCCACTCCCTCTCCCATCCCATTCACATCAAGATTCATTTTCAATTATCTTCATATACAGAAGATCAATTTAGTATATATTAAGTAAAGATTTCATCAGTTTGCACCCACACAGACACAGAAAGTATAGAGTACTGTTTGAGTAGCAGTTTTACCATTAATTCTCATAGTACAACACATTAAGGACAGAGATCCTGCATGGGGAGTAGGTACACAGTGACTCCCGTTGTTGATTTAACAATTGACACTCTTGTTTATGACGTCAGTAATCTCCCAAGGCTCTTGTCATGAGTTGCCAAGGCTATGGAAGCCTCTTGAGTTCACCAACTCCGATCTTATTTAGACAAGGCCATAGTCAAAGTGGAAGTTCTCTCCTTCCTTCAGAGAAAGGTGCCTCCTTCTTTGATGGCCCATTCTTTCCGCTGGGATCTCACTCGCAGAGATCTTTCAATTAGGTCTTTTTTTCCAGAATGTCTTGGCTTTCCATGCCTGCAAAACTCTCATGGGCTTTTTAGCCAGATCTGAATGCCTTAAGGGCTGATTCTGAGGCCAGAGTGCTGTTTAGGGCATCTGCCATTGTATGAGTCTGCTGTGTTTCCTGCTTCCCATGTTGGATTGTTCTCTCCTATTTAATTCTATCATTTGGTATTAGCAGACTCTAGTCTTGTTTATTTGATCCCTTTGACACTTAATCCTATCATTATGATTAATTATGAACTTAAACTGGTCACTTTGACTAGTGAGATGGCATTGGTACATGCCACCTTGATGGGATTGAATTGGAATCCCCTGGCATGTTTCTAGCTCCACCATTAGGGGTAAGTCCGAGTGAACATGAACTGCACAATTTTACCTCCATATCCCAAATGACTTCTCCCATCTGTGTGAGTCATTAAAAATAAAGTATCAAGAGAAGGTCATGAGCACCAAAAAGGAAACCTGTTGAAGTGAAATGGACACTATGAGAAACAGTGACTTGATCAGCCCTTGTCCTGACTGTTGATGAACTACTTAATACTTTATCCCTTTTAGTATTTTTTGTCCTACTTAATACTATTGGTTGAACTCTATAATTAACACACAATTATTCTTAGGTGTTGAAATTTAACTGAAAAGTGATCTCTGTTAAATATAAGTGTGGGAATAAGAGAGGGAGGAGAAATACAATTTGGGACATGCTCAATTGGACTTGCCCCTAATGATAGAGTTAGAAACATGCCAGGGGATTCCAATTCAATCCCATCAAGGTGGTATGTACCAATGCCATTTCACTAGTCCAAGTGATCAATTTCAGTTCACAATTGAACACTCTGATAGGTCTAAGAGTCAAAGGAATCACACAAACAAGACTAGTGTCTGCGAATACTAACTGATAGAATAAAAAGGAGAGAACGATCCAACATGGGAAGTGGGAGACACAGCAGACTCATACAATGGCAGATGTCCTGAACAGCCCTCTGGCCTCAGAATTAGCCCTTAAGGCATTTGGATCTGGCTGAAGAGCCCATGAGAGTATTGTAGGCATGGAAAGACAAGACACTCTGGCAAAAAAAAAGGACCTAATTGAAAGATCTCTGCAAGTGAGATCCCAGTGGAAAGAACAGGGCCATCAAAGAAGGAGGTACCTTTCTCTGAAGGGAGGAGAGAACTTCCACTTTGACTATGACCTCATTTAAATAAGATCGGAGTCAGCAAACTCAAAATGCTTCCATAGCCTTGGCAACTCATGACAAGAGCCTAGGGTGATACTGACGCCATAAACAAGAGTGTCAATTGGTTAAGTCAACAACAGGAGTCACTGTGTACTTACTCCTCATGTAGGATCTCTGTCCTTTATGTGTTGTACAATGTGAATTAACTCTATAACTAGTACTCAAACAGTATTTTACACTTTGTGTTTCTGTGTGGGTGCAAACTGATGAAATCTACTTAGTATATACTAAATTGATCTTCTGTATATAAAGATGATTGAAAATGAATCTTGATGTGAATGGAATGGGAGAGAGAGAGTGGGAGATGGGAGGTTTGCGGGTGGGAGGGAAGTTATGGGGGGAGGGAAGCCATTGTAATCCAAAATTGTACTTTGGAAATTTAAATTTATTAAATACAAGTTAAAAAAAGGAGAAGGTCATGTTTACTAAGAAATAGAAAACAGATTTCCAAGTTCCTAGAGAATCAGGTAACTCATGGAGAATATGCAGTTGACGGCACATTCAAAAGGCCCAAAGGAAGACTCAAGAAAAGGATGTTAAGATCAGAACTAGCATTCTGGCATATAACATTAACACATATACACAATACTCACATACACACATATATACACACACACACATGTTGAGAAAGGGCAGGTATCAGGAGTGTTGGCAGTCAAATGTTCTGAAATTCAAGAAGACAGGCTAGTCAATCCATCAACTCTTGGAAATGAATCTGATTCTGAAGCTAGGTGATGATTATACACTTGACTACTACAGAAGGAAGATATCAAGACATGTGGGAAGACCTGTCCCTCAAACCTTGGGCTCTATGCTGAGGTGACACCTCAACAAGATGCTGCACAATTTCCCATGTTCCAACTATGAAGATTGAATGATAGCTGAATTGCTGGAGATGTGAGAGGGACTCTGCAGATCCAGCCCTTGTTATGGAATTTCAGTATTTGCTCAAATTACAGTTATGTGCCATAGAACATTATATAGGAACTAATATAATATACTACTTATGAATTGATTTGTATGACTATATTTTTATCTAAATAATTTATATTTGAAAATTCCACTTATTTTTTTTCCTGAGAATTACTTTAAGTGCTTAGTATTATAAAGATCAAATTGATACTGGTGAGAATTATATGACTAACAATAATAAATTAATTCCTGTTTAAAATTATATCAAAGCTGTAACAGGACTGGATACAAAGATAGGAACATATGCAGTCTTTGGAAAGTTGTGTACTTTTCTGGATTGAAAGTATGTATATGAATGAGTATATAACCAAGTTCAAAGTCTTATAAACTTCAAATGAACCAGTAAAGCAAGTAAAAGCAGACCATGCAGGAAGATAAACTGAAAGAAAAGAAACAAAAGGAAGGAAATAAGCTCAAAAAAGTAATAACCATTGTTACAATGAAATTAACTGAATATAGAAATAAGAAATTTTGACCCTTTGTATCTAAGATTGAAGTTATCTGTAATCGGCATAAAGAAAACAACTCTAAGGAACTTACTAATATGTATGGAAAATAAGGTTAGACTAGTTCTGTTCATATGAATAGTTTTAAGACAAACCAGCTGACATTTGCTAAATCAATTTTAAGTGAACTGATTATGTGGATTGGAATGAATTTGTTTATAACATAGAATCAACACAGAACAGAAGTAAAAACCATAGTAATAGCTGACTTTGTTGGATAATATGCTGTTTTGAAATGTGTCGAAAACAAGTTAAATAAGCAAAATCAGTGAGATACTTTACTAAATAAGGCCAACACAAAACAAACTGACAAATAGAAAAACTGATTTCATATATGCAGTTTATTATTATGAAAATTTAAAATATAAGGAGGAAGTATTGAGACAAATTTTGAGTCCAATAGGCTAATTTATTTTTTTTCTTTGTATATATCTTATAAATACAACATTAGGGACCAGGATAATTTCTTTTTTTAAATTTTTATCAATATTTTATTTTTTTATTTTTTTTAACTTTTATTTAATGAATATAAATTTCCAATGTACAGCTTATGGATTACAATGGCTTCCCCCTCCCATAACTTCCCTCCCACCTGCAACCCTCCCCTCTCCCTCTCCCCTTCCATTCACATCAAGGTTCATTTTCAATTATCTTTATATACAGAAGATCAATTTAGTATATATTAATTAAAGATTTCATCAGTTTGCACCCACACAGAAACACAAAGTGAAACATACTGTTTGAGTACTAGTTATCGCATTAAATCACAATGGACAGCACATTAAGGACAGAGATCCCACATGAGAAGCAAGTGCACAGTGACTCCTGTTGTTGACCCAACAAATTGGCACTCTAGTTTATGGCGCCAGTAACCACCCTAGGCTCTCATCATGAGTTGCCAAGGCTATGGAAGCCTTCCAAGTTCGCCGACTCTGATTATATTTAGACAAGGTCATAAAAGACAGGTGAGGATAGTAACCAATGATCCTAAGAGTGGCATTTACCAGGTCTGAACAATTACACAGCATTAAGTGGGGAAGAGGACCATCAGTACACACAGGTTGAGAGTAGAGCCATTGGTGGTAGAGTAGAGGTTATGATTACAAAAAAGGAATGAGTCCCAGTTGCGCTAGACAGGGTCTAGAACAAAGGACAGAGTCATTATTAGAGGAGCTAAGAAAGGTGCTGTCTAAGCTACAATTAAGTTTTCTGATTGAGAGGCAAATAGAACCTGATAGAAGGGGCTTGATAATAATCTGTTGAGCTTTAGGCCTTGTAACTTAAGGGGCCCAGACCTATCTATCTCTTTGCATGGGGTACATCCTAAGGGAGGTGTGAACCTCCTAGGGGAAGGCACTCTGTTGACTTTCATTACTTAGCTGGCCTGGGAGGAAAGCTGGCCAGGTAAAGGCAGGTGACATCTCTAACAAGAAATTTACAGTTCTGCCTTTAATGTTGCTGACCCTACTTGGCCGTCCCCTCAGCTGCAGTGGTCACTTTGGAAGTTGGGCTGAGTGAAGGGCTTTTCAGCTTAGAGCCAATAAGATCTGTGGCTCTGACCTGGGACCAGGATAATTTCAAAAAAATACAATTTCAGACTTTATTTATTGTAACCATTCTATTAAAAGTAACCAATACAATTTAAATGGAGAAATATTTATTTTTATATTTATATACAGCTTTTGTCTTATGTAATCTTTTTAAAAGGAATTTATTAATAAATTAGATTCTGAGGTTCACAGCAAATATATGATAACTACTACAACACAGTTCTCATTAATTCGCATGTTAAAGTGATAGTAATACAAAGAGAACAGATTCAATGTAGTCTATAGATACATAATGATCTAAAACATAATGATACTTCCCTTCTTCTCTTTCTCTCTCTCTCTTTCTTTTTAAATTTTGAAATAACAAAATTTTAGTTTACAATAAAGTCAAAGGCTCATTACTCCACTAAATGAAGAATTCTACAAGTATAAAGCAAAAAAGCATAATTCAGCAGGAATATAAAAAGGGCTATAAACAATAATTAAATGAAAAGATGCCCATTTCCCTCAGATACAGAAAATTTTTAAATAATCACAGATCATTAAAACTATAGTAGTATATCATTGTTAACCATTGGTTGGACAAAGACTATAAAACAAACTGGCAAAACTATTTGCAGCAATACTGATACACACAGGCATTTCTTCCCTTTCTTTTTTAATTTTTTTAAAAATTTTAGCTTTTACATAATAAGGGAGAACATGCAGTATTTGTCCTTCTATGTCTGGTTTATTTCACTCAAAATAATATCCTCCAGTTATACCCACTTTGATGCAAATGGTAGAATTTCGTTCATTTTTATAGCTGAAAATTTCTCTCTGTCTCTCTCTCTACACACACACACACAGACACACACACATGTATATATACCACCTTTTTTAAAGATTTCTTTTTTTAAAGATTTATTTATTTATTTGAAAGTTAGAGTTACACAGAAAGAAGAAGAGGCAGAGAGAGAAAGAGAGAGAGAGAGAGAGAGGTCTTCCATTTGCTGGTTCACTCCCCAATTGGCCACAATGGCTGGAGCTGGTCTGATCAGAAGCCAGGGGCCAGGAGTGTCTTCCAGGTCTCCCATGAGGGTGCAGGGCCCAAGAACTTGGGCCATCTTCCACTGCTTTACCAGGGCATAGCAGAGAGCTGGATCAGAAGTGGAGCAGCTGGGACTCGAATCGGGGCTCATATAGGATGTTGGCACTGCAGGAGGCGGCTTTACCTGCTATGCCACAGCACTGGGACCAGTATTTCTTTATTTATTTGGAAGAAAGTTACAAAGAGAGAGGGAAAAACAGAGTCAGAGCCAGAGAGATCTTCTATATGCTAGTTAACTCCTCAAATGGCCCCAATGGCCAAGGCCGGGCCAGGCTGAAGTCAGGATCCAGGAGCTTCATCCAGATCTCCCATGTAGGTGGTAAGGTCACAACTACTTGTGTCATCTTCTGATGCTTTCTCAGATGCATTAACAAAGATCTGGAACAGAAGCAAAGCAACCAGAACTCAAACCAGCACCAATACATTGCAACACCAGCCCACATACCACATTATCTTTATTCATCTGATGATGGACACTTTGCCTGATCTCATATTTTGGCTATTATGAACAGTGCTGTTATAAACATGGTGGTGTGGTACCTCTTTGATAGAATATTTTCATGCCTTTTTGGTATATACCCAGTAATGGGATTGCTGGATCATATGGCAAGTCTATTTCTAGTTTTTAAAGATATCTTCATACTGTTTTCCACAGTGGTTGCACTAATTTGCACTCCCATCGGCAGTGTATTAGAATTCCCCTTTCTCCATATCCTACTCAGCTTCTGTGTTTTGGATTTAAGCCATTCTGACAGGGGTGAATGGGTATCTCATTGTAGTTTTGATTCACATTTCCCTAATGGATAGTGATGTTGAGTACTTTTCCACACATTTGTTAGCCATTTGTATTTCTTCTGTTGAGAACTGTCTGTTGATGTCCTTTGCCCATCTCTTCAGTGGATTGGTTTTTGTTGTTGAACTTTCTGAGTTCCTGCAATATTCTGGATATTAATCCTCTGTCAGATAAGCAGCTTGCAGATACTTTTCTGCACTCTGTTGGAAGTCACTTCACTCTGTTGTGTTTTTGTCCCCTCAGCCAAGCACATGAACCAAATGTCTGAACCTGCAGAGCTTGACTCTACTGATTGTTTGTTTTGCTGTGCAGAGGCTTCTGAGTTTGACATAATCATATTTGTGTTACTTTGCTTTTGTTGGCTGTGCTTTGGGGCGTTTATCCAAGAAGTCATCACCTACACCAATGTCTTGAATAAGCACAGTGAGGAAGAAGAGCAGGGGAAGTTGTGAGGCTGGAAAGCAATGGCCCTCTCTGATGGTGCTTTTAGCTCCCAAAGCTACACAGAAACATCAATGCTTGGTAAAGCTGTGTGTTTTCTGCGTAAACTCTGCTTCTGAGGAAGACTCCTGGACTCCCTTTCTAGATTACCACCCCTAACATAATTTTAGGAAAACCATGGCCCAAAATGTAGGCAGAACTAAAGGATATCAAAGGCTCTGCAAGTATTTCAGTTTCTATTGTAATAGCACTGAGAAGTCTTTAAAGTGTTTTAAGCAGTGATATGAAGTGATCAGGGTTGGACTTTGAAATCATGTTAGCTTCTGTGTAGAAAATACATTAGAGGGGGCATAAGTCCGATAAGCATTTCTGCAAGCAAGAGATGATAATAATGTAAATAAGGTTGTGGTTGTAGAGCTGAGATAAATAGATTAAATGGGCTGGCGTCGTGGCTCACTTGGCTAATCCTCCTCCTGCGGCGCCAGTACCCCAGGGTTCTAGTCCCAGTTGGGTAACTGGATTCTGTCCCGGTTGCTCCTCTTCCAGACCAGCTCTCTGCTGTGGCCTGAGAAGGCAGTGGAGGGTAGCCCAAGTGCTTGGGCCCTGCATCCACATGGGAGACTGGGAGGAAGCACCCGGCTACTGGCTTCGGATCAGCACAGCACCAGCCATAGCGGCTATTGGGGGAGTGAAGCAAAGGAAGGAAGACCTTTCTCTCTGTTTCTCACTCACTGTCCATAACTCTCTCTCTCTGTCTCTCTCTCTCTCTCACTGTCTAACTCTACCTGTCAAAAAAATAGATTAAATGTATTTAAGACACAAAAGAATAGTTGACAGGACTATGAAGCTAGGAATATAGATGAATTTTAAGTATCTTCTGAAGTTCCTACAATGTAAAGACTTATGATTTATCAAATTCTTCGCTTATATTAATTAATTCAACATATACCTCTTGAGTGTCCAACAGGAATAAAGCATGATTCCATCACTCCACACTGGTATTCATTGGCTAAACTTATGGGTAGTAGCCACTGAATCAGTTTAAATTCAACATCAGAAATATAGGTCACCAAGGAAAAAAGCATTAAGCAGCTCCATTAATTTTGGAATGGAGGAAGGAGGAATTTCAAAAGCAATTTTGGGCCAGCGCCATGGCTTAACAGGCTAATCCTCCGCCTTGCGGCGCCGGCACACCGGGTTCTAGTCCCGGTTGGGGCACCAGATTCTATCTCGGTTGCCCCTCTTCCAGGCCAGCTCTCTGCTATGGCCCGGGAAGGCAGTGGAGGATGGCCCAGGTCCTTGGGCTCTGCACCCGCATGGGAGACCAGGAGAAGCACCTGGCTCCTGGCTTCGGATCAGTGCAGTGCGCCGGCTGCAGCAGCCATTGGAGGGTGAACCAACGGCAAAAGGAAGACCTTCCTCTCTGTCTCTCTCTCTCACTATCCACTCTGCCTGTCAAAAAAAAAAAAAAGCAATTTTTACCCATTTTACCAATTTGAGTTGGGATTGGAATGATAAGCAGCTATGAGTGGTCTCTACCCAATAGTTCCCTCTACAGAACAATCCTAAAAATAAAATGTGCCTTCTGAAAATGAAATTTTTGTAAAAGGTCAATAACTTCCACTTCAGTCTCATTACTATCCAAATCTAACCAAAATATATTAGTCATACAAAGGACTGATTGACGATTGGTTTCAGTTTGGATCTGTTTATCTTAGAGAGCAACAATAGATTTTATTGCATTTTATTTGTTATAGATTGACAAGCTAAAGATTGATTTTAACAGGTAATATTAAATGGATGTCTCTAACATCTGGCTGCCAAAATGGAAGTTAAGTTAGCCATAAGTCTCTTCCTTGGACTTTTTTATCCTTGAACTTCTCTTTCCAGGTCTAAAACTCTGTCGCCAAGCCATTCACTATTGTACTTGAATGTGTGAATTTTCTTATCTGGGGCCACTTTTCCTCCTAACAAGAAAGAAGTATACTGTGCACAAAGCTGTGCACATTGGGAAGATTTTCACTCACTGTTGAGCTTAAGGGCTACCCCTCAATGGGACCGCAGTGTAGCCGCAGTACATTTTTGCCTACATTCACCCATTCAGCCAAACTATCCATAAACCAAAACTGATATTTTTTCCCCCACTAACTTGCTATGAAGGGACCCTCATCCTTGTGATTTAAATGTAAGCTGACAGTGAGGGTCTGTACCACAATGCCTGGTGGTGTGTGCATCTGGGACCCTGGTGTGCATGCAGCTGCTTGCATTCTTTGCTGTGTTCATTCCATTTCCACTTTACAGTGAATTGTTGCTGGACTCATCTAAACTTATGACTTGGTAGATCTGCCAGAACTCTACTTATGATAAGAAGTGCGTAGCATGATCTTGCCCTGGAATTCTAGGGTTCTACATAATGGTTATTTAGTGGAATAACCAACCAGAATAGCCTTAAAGAATATTTTATGAAAATGTCTTTCAAACCAAAGTGTGTATGTAGGTGGTAAGCCTTTTTTTTTTTTATCAAATTGGTGGTCAAATCATGAATCTCCTATTTCATCCTCCCATAAGAGCTCACCCCTTTATGGTTAGTAGAAAAGGTTGGACATCTCTAATCTGAAAATTCAAAATTTGAAACGTTCCAAAATTGAAATTTTGGGGTTCCTACATGAGGCCACAATGGAAAATTCCATACCATGAAACTTTGTTTTATGCACAAAATTTCTAAAAATATTGTTTGAGATTACCTTCAGCATGTATGTGTGTGTGTGTGTGTATGGAACATATGGAACATAAATTAATTTTGTCCTCAGACTTGGGTTCAATCCCTAAGATATTTTGTTATGTTTAAGCAAATATCCCAAACTCTGAAAAAAGAAATCCAAAACACTTGTGGTTCTATCACTTCAGATAAAGGAAACTCGACCAATATTTCAATGCCTGGATTTTATCATTTTGCACTGAATTTTAACTTTTGCATACTGAATTAATATTCATAGGTGCCACCGGTATATATTCTCTTATCTTTTCTGTTTTCCTCTTTTTTATCCTATCACCTACCACTACCTACCACTGACATAATTTTATATATATATACATATATATATATATATTTGCAAAAAGTGATTGGAAGATATGTTTTCATCCTGATTTTGTGCTCTAGAAGTTACAAACTGATTTGTCATTTTGTATTTAACATAGCAATTGACATGAAAATTTGATGTTACAAGTTAATGGTATTTTTTTCTTTCTATATGTCTATGGTCTGATGGTTGCTATAACAACAGAGCAAGTACTAGAAACCACAGCTTTTTAATATTGCTGATATGTATGTGAACGAATTACAGAGCAGACTTTCAAAAAATAATTCATAGAGTTAATTATGTAAATTGTTTAGTATTTGTAGCAATATAGGCTATGACTTTATTCCAGAAATACGCAGTCACTAATCTCTCTGTCACTAAGGGTTGAGTACCTTTGACTCCATTTTAGGTTTATAATTCCAGAATTATTTTATACAATGTGAAGAATTTCAGTGATTTAATGTTGATTGATCTCTATTCATGGATCTTAGGATCTTCCTAAGTGCTGTTCAAGGATTCTAACAGGACAAGATGAAAGAAGGGATCTCCCTAAATTTTCTTCAGAAAAAAAAAGATGACTTTTCTAGAAATGCAGAAATATAGAAGAGTTTGGGGCCAACACTGTGGCATAGAAGGTTAAGCCACCACCTGCAGTGCTGGTATCTCATATGAACATAGGTTCAAGTCCTGGCTGCTCCTCTTCCAATCCAGCTTCCTGCTAATGTGCCTAGGAAAGCAGAGGAGAATGGACCAAGTGCTTGGACACCTACACCCATGTGGGAGATCTGGATGAAGCCCCTGACTCCTGGCCTGGTCCAGCTCCGGCCATTGCAGCCATTTGGGGAGTGAACTAGCTCTCTCTCTCTCCCTCTCTCTCTGTGTCTCTAGGCAACTCTGCCTTTCAAATAAATAAAAAAAGCAATCTTAAAAAAAAAGAAATATGGAAGAGTTTAAAAATCAGAGCAAAAAAAGCATTTCTTGTTCTAGGCTGACTATGTGACTTAGTGCTGTTTTGTGCTAATTTCCCCATACATGGGTTAAATTAAGAAAAAATACATAGTATTTATATAAAGAAAATAAAAACAAATAAACACATAAATAGAAATAAATAAATATTTGGCATTAAATATCACTATGAGGTTGAGCACTATAGTGCAATGGGTTAAGTTGCTTGGAATGTCTGCATCCCATATCATAGTGTCTTAGTTTAAGTCCTGGCTCCTCGACTTCCAGTTCAGCTCCCTGTTAATGCTATCATGGGAGGCAGCAGATGATGGTATAAATACTTGGGTCCTTGTAACCTATGTGGGAGACCCAGATGGAGTTCCAGGCTCCTGGCTTCGACCTGACCCAGTCCCAGGCATTGCAGTCATTTGGGGAGTGAACCAGTGGATGGAAGATCTATCTCTCTCTTTTTCCATGCCCCTCTCTTTTTCTGTCATTCTGCTTTTAAAATAAACAAAAATAAAGAAATAAAGCTTTTAAAAATAAAATATCAGCATATCCATGCTTTATAAGGCGAGCCATTTGATTTCTCAAGAGACTGCTCAGTAGACTTTAACGTCACTTAGACATTACAATCATTCTTTTCTCCTCTTCAATTACAGACAATAGAGGTGGGGACTTACAAAATATTATAACGTTCATTACATAATTAGTTTTCTTATTTTGATTAGTAATATCATGGTTCTATAACAAATCCTACTAAGATATTATATATCTTTGGGAAATATTCAGTGATATCAAAATGATGTCATTGATTTCATCAAGAAAAATTGTAAAATTTCTATATTCCATCTTCTACAGTGGTGGAACAAAAAAATTAAAAAAGGATGAAATAGAAAACTATTGAAAGACCATAAAATTTAGTGATATTTATTATTACAAAATATTTAAATCACTATTATAATTATTGTAGCATCTATTAGCTGCCCATTACTTAAGATCACATCTTTTTTTAAAAAATTCTTATTTATTTCAAAGGTAGAGTTACAGGCAAAGAGGGGAAGACACAGAGAGAGAAATCTTCCATCTGCTGGTTCCTTCCCCAAATAGCCAAAATGGCTAGGGCTGGCCTGGGCCAAAGGCAGGAGTCAGGAGCTCCTTCCAGGTCTCCCATGTGGGTGCAGGGGGCCAAGCACCTGGGCCATCTTCTTCTGCTACTTTCCGAGGCTCATTAGCAGGGATCTGGACAGAAGCTGAACAGCCAGGACTCAAACCTTTGCTCATATGTAATGCTGGCATCACAGGCAGCTGCTTAACCCACTATGCCACAATGCCTGCCCCTGGAGATCAAATATTAAAGGTACAGGTTATAGTTTTTGAGTAACAAAGTAAGAAAATTTTCTTTAATTTTTATTTTACATTCTAACCTAAAATGGGTAAAAACTGTAGCACACAGTTGAGTACTTAACAAATCCCCAAAGGCCTGTTCTGGAAGGAATGCTACGCATTTAGTTACCACTGGATTCTGAAGCAGAGTCTCCTGCTCAGATCCATATTTGTGAATGGAATGCAAGAAAATGCATGGATTGGAAGGGGAAATGACCAGAGGCAGAGCAGTCAGGAAAGAGCAATTCAGGATGAAAGAGGCTATGAACTAAAGGGTGGCAATAACACTGCAGAGGAGCAAATGAACATAAATAAAATGAGGGGTGAGTATAGGATACATTGTAGTATTGCTATCAATAAATTCACTTATAAATAAGCATATAGCTTACGAACTCTATAAGCATACATAATTGAAACATTGTTATTATTATGTCAGTTATATCAAAATTATAAAAGTAAAATTTTTTATTTTACCTTTACTTATTCTTTTTTTATGCTCTTCATTTATGTATATTTGGGTTTCTGACTTAAAGCATTATACTTCTCTCTGAAAAACTTCTCAACATTTTTGCAATACAGGCCTCCTAGAAGCAAATTATCTCAGTTCCTGTTTGGCTGGGAAAACATCTCCATTTTATTTTTGAGAAAAATTTCACAGGGTACGTAATTCTGTTATAGAGAGGCAGAGGTAGACAGAGAGAAAAGTCTTACATCTACTGGATCACTCTCCAAATGGCCGCAATGGCAAGAGATGCGCTAATCCAAAGCCAGGAGCCAGGTGCTTCTTCTTGGTCTCTCATGTGGGTGCAGGGGCCCAAGGACTTGGGCCATCTTTTACTGCTTTCCCAGGCCATAGCAGAGAGCTGGATTGGAAATGGAACAGCGGGACCTGAGCCCACAGAGGATGCTGGCACTGCAGGCTGCGGCTTTATCCACTACATCATGGCACTGGCCCCAAGGGTACATAATTCTAGGATAGTGGATTTTTTCTCTCTTGCACTTTATGTTACTCCACCTTCTTGCTTGTGTGGTGTATGAGAAGTCAAGTGTGATTTCTAACTTTGTTCCTCTGCACATACATTCCACCCCCTACTCTGACTTGTTTCAGTTTTTTTTTAATTTATCTTTGATTTTCTGCACTTTGAATATAATGCGTAAGTGCAATTTTTTTTGTAATTTATTCTCTGTAGTGATCTCTGGGCTTCCTGGACCTGTGGTTTGTCTAATATTAAATTGGCAAAATTCTCACTCATTAGGGTTTGAAACATTTCTTTTCTTCCTTTCTCTATTTTCCTTCCAATATTCTCATTTATGTTAACAGAACAATTTTTAGTGTCCTAAATTTCTCAGATATTGTTCTTTTTTTCAGTCTTTTTTTTCTCTTTGCTTTCCCATTTTAAATGACATATTGTCAAGCTCAGAGATTCTTTCCATAGTAGTGTTTAGTTTTCTAGTAAGTCAATCAAAGGCGTTCTTCAATTTGTGTTTCTCATCACTTTCATTGTTTTTTGTTCTTAGAATTTCCATCGCTCTTCTTACACTATTTTTGCATGTTGTCTACTTTACCCAGTAGAGCCCTTAACATCTTTTTTAAAAAGTGTTTATTTGAGAGGCAAAGAAACTGAGAGATAAGGAGGGAAGAGAAAGAGAGAGAGAGAGCCCCCATCCTCTGCAACAGGTCCAGCTAGGACCATGCCAGGAGAAAGTAAATCAATCCAAGTATTCCATGGGGGTGGAAGGAACTCAACTACTTGAGCCATCACCACTACTTCACAAGGCCAGCATTACCAAGAAGCTGGAACAAGGAGCTGGAATTGGGAATTGAAACTAGGTACCCTAATGTGGACGTGGGTGTCCTAACAGGCATGTTAACCACTTGTCCAAATGCCTGTTCGGATATCTGAATCACAGTTGGTTAAATTACTGACTTACTATTCCAAAATCCCAGGGAGTCTGAGTCTGATTCTGATGCTTGCTCTGTCTCTTCAGACTAAGTTTTTTACAGTATGCCTTGTAGC
This sequence comes from Lepus europaeus, assembly GCF_033115175.1. Lineage (NCBI taxonomy): Eukaryota > Metazoa > Chordata > Mammalia > Lagomorpha > Leporidae > Lepus > Lepus europaeus. The sequence goes on from NC_084831.1 coordinate 94,902,828, forward strand.
ATTTTCTTGATAGCTAGATGGGTGTACATGGTACACAGGCCTTTATTCAAGGGGTGTGAGGCATGGGGCAATGGATGCATGCTGTAGGCTTGTGGTGAGGATGCAGGCTTATAGTGAGCCTGTACTGCCGGACTGTGAAATCCATGAGTGTTTCTCTGTCTCCTTGGGGTGGGCATAGTAGGATGGATAAAGTGGGTTGCAGTTGAGTATCTCTCTTTCCTTATGCCAGGCAGATTCTCCAAAATCCTCACTAGTTTAGGCTCTGATAAAATGTTAAAGGCAAACGTTTGCAGAACAGAATGCCCTGGAATATTTCAAATGGTTTCTTTTCCTCCCTCCCCATCAGAACCCTGAGGGGATTTCTTGTCTTCAACATTTGTTATGAGAAACTGGTTGAGTTCTTGGAGTCAAAACTCACCAAAGTGTGGGGATCCCTCCATGACTGTGTCCTCTGAGGTTTTTAACTCAGACTTCCTTGCACTGACCCTCCAGCAATTCATCAATGACATTTTAGGTTTTCCTATCTCTGTACTGGTTCCCACAGAGGTTTCTGCTCCAGTAAATTCTGATTCTCTGCATTCATCTGTCAGTCTTTCTAATTTGGGGGGCAGCAGTTTTCCCTGTGACCTACTTCTCAGGCAGATCTAAGAACAGTTATAGATTTTTCCATTTGTTCAGCTTTTAACTTGTTAATGGAGTGATGGCTTCCAAGTTCCTAACATGCCAGAAGCAGAAGTCTTTCCCATGGGATTATTTTGTCTTTTTCCCTCTAATCTGCCAAGTCTATTTGCTATTGAACTGTATTATGCCAGACATCTTAATTCCTTCCAAAACTTATAAGTCCAAATTTACCAAAATAAGTCCAAATAAGCCAAATTTCACACTGTGAACTGTAGTATAGATTCATGGGTTACATGGTAAAAACTGGTTAAATACTGGTGAGCCCAGAAATCCATGGCCCATAACCCAGAGGCTACACAGTGAAAGTCCAGAAGCCCAGGAAAGAGTGCCAGTGGATTAGTTCTTCTGAGTAGTGAGGTGAAAAACAGGGACGCCTACTCTCCCCTTTGGCTGGCAGGAATGCTGGCACAATTTCTCCTCTATTCTCTTTCAGATGGGGAACTGATCTAATTTACTGAGTGACTCACCACTAAAAAATTGGTCACAATTTGGCCCCCTGTCATTAAAGAGGTGCCTGGGTCAACCACTGCTTTGGGAACCAGGTACTAGAGCTGACCTTCCCCATTGCCCACAAGGGAAGTCTATGAGAAGAGACTTAGAGATGATCAAGCTCAGGCTACATGGTGAGCACTAGCTAAGTCTGAAAACCCAGTGGGGGAAAAGCCATTGATTGGTTCCCAAGCAGAAAAACAATCAGGGAGGCCTGACGTGTTGGCCATTTCTCCTCTATTCTCTTCCAGATGGGCAATCTATTACATCCCGCACAATGCTGCTAGGATGTATTCTCAAAAGTTGATCATGATTTGATCCCCAGACCTTGAAAAGGGGGACAACTAATATTTTTTGTAATACTTCTTGACCACAATATAAACTAAGGACCAAAAATCATGGACAGAAAATAAAAGCTTTAATTTTAACACCATTTTACAGCCAGATCTATTCATTTGTGCACACATTAAATGGACAAAAGGCTCCCTTTTCAAAACAATGTAAGGGGGAGATGGGAAGCTTTGCTGATGACCTCAAAATTTTGTGGATGGGTGTATAAGTGATTAACACATTTGATCTTACCAAAAGGACATTGTTCTCTTCATGAGCACCTTCTTAACTCGTGGGAAAGGACAGATGGTGTCAGAACATGCCCATGAGTATACATTTTCAGCTCAGGCAACCTCTGATATCAGAAGGAAGCTTTAAAAATCAGGGTTGGGACCAAGCACCCCCATAGCTGACATCCTAAAGGCTGCCTCCATGGTCCACTTTAAGAGTCCAGGTGAAAGGAGAGTGAGCTAGGCAGAAGGAACAACACGTGGATGGATGGCAGGCCCAGCTGATGGCTGTTTTATGCAGTGATCTGCTGTCAAAAGGACCCAACAAGGTCAGGCCAGTCCACCCCCAAATAGCACCGGTTATCAACATGGAAAGACAGGACAATGGACAAGCAGCTTCTGTGACAGAAGCCAGCCCTTGGGAAAGCCCTGTCAACTCTACCAAAAGCTGGGCCACTAGAAACACAACTCTCCAGTGGTCAAAGGACTCCCAGGTCAGAACTGCAACTCTACTGTCCCTATGATGAGGAAGCCCTTTGTTCTACCTGGTTCCCAAGTCAGAACACCACTATTGAGTGGGTAGAGCCTGGGTCACTGTTCACACATCCAGTGAGACCATAAATTTTCTTTTTGATACAGTAGCTGACTACACTGCTAGCTTGTTATTTAGGCCAACTGTCCTCCCAGTTCAGCCAGGTAATGGGAGACAGTGAGGCTGCCTTCCCTAAAGAGATTCACACCTTCCTCAAAATGTCTCTTCCACTTCTTTATGTGAAGAGATGGATCTACAGGTCAACTCACAGTTCTGGGCCTCACACATAACTGGCCAGGTCTTAAAACCTTCCCTAGTCTCTCCTGTCAGTTCCTATTTGCCTTTGAATGGGTTAGCAAACAGGGCATAAAGTTACAGCTAGCCTAGAGAGTATTGCAACAAAATTTTATAGCTAACCCCCATCTATTTCGAGAGGATCTTGCAGAGGACTTAAAAGACCAATCTCAGCTGGCGCCGTGGCTTAACAGGCTAATCCTCTGCCTTGCGGCGCCGGCACACCGGGTTCTAGCCCCGGTCGGGGCACCGATCCTGTCCCGTTGCCCCTCTTCCAGGCCAGCTCTCTGCTGTGGCCAGGGAGTGCAGTGGAGGATGGCCCAAGTTCTTGGGCCCTGCACCCCATGGGAGACCAGGAGAAGCACCTGGCTCCTGCCATCGGATTGGCGCGGTGCGCCGGCCGCAGAGGCCATTGGAGGGTGAACCAACGGCAAAAAGAAGACCTTTCTCTCTGTCTCCCTCTACTGTCCACTCTGCCTGTCAAAAAAAAAAAAAAATTAAAAGACCAATCACTTGAAGGGGCCACAGAAGGGATCTAAAATGTGGATGATTCTACTCCCCAACCAGAGACTCCAGTTTTGGGCATTTGACTAAGCACTCTTAAATTCCTAACAGAACGTGGCTACCTGATGTCCAAGGAAAAGGCACAACTGGTCTGCTGAGAAGTAAACTACTTAAGCTCTTTCTCACCTGGGGAACATGGACTGGTCCCAGAGGGGATACAGATCATGCAACTTACTACTACAACTTCAAGACAGGTCTCGCATTTCTCATACTAATAGATTATGGATCCTTAGATATGGAGAAAAGTGAAGCTCCTACATCGGACTCTCAAGAGCAAGCCAGAACAGGGCCACTTTGTTTGGGAAAGAAAATGAAACACAGCTTTTGCCCAGTGGAAGGCTGCCATGACTAGGGCCCCTGCACTGGGGTTGCTAAAACCAGTCCTTCAAATCAGGCAGGTATTAGACATGATAACTGCCTCCCAAGGGGCCATTTGTGCCATGCTCCAAGAGGAATGTTGTTTATTGGTCAAACTAGACAGGTACAAAACCATATTCACCATTTCTTGGGTAAAGCCATACAAGCCAGGAGCAGGCTGAACAAGGCTGGACATCTGGTCGTGGAAATCCTGTTTATTGCCCCTCCTTGGCTCTCTAGCTTCCATACTCTTACTGCTTCTCTATATCCATGTGTCTTTAATGCTCTCATTTGTGTCTAACAGAACAAAAGCTGTCACTGCCAGGTGGTTATGAGGCAGATCTTCCAGCTATCCCATTGGATGACATGACCAGTCCTCTGGACCATGCAGCACAATCTTCTCCAAGGCCACCCTCAAATGCCATGGGACAGACAGCAAAAGATGAATAGCCACAACTGGCTCTATGCTCATATTGCAGCTTGAAGAAAATACAGAAGTCAAACCTTCCCACATTCTAACCTCCTAAGATTATGGAAATGGGAACTGCTAGGTAGGAAACAGATAGCAATTAGCCTATGTGTGTGAAAGGCGCCTAAAGAAAACAAAGCACCTGCAGAAAGGAAGGTAACAGCCTCGGAAGCATGCCTTGGAAACAGCCTATTATTTTACACTATAAAATCCTGCCCATACCCCAATGATTTTAGAGGTAGTCCCAGTCTTCCTCCAAGGAAGGCATTCCAGTAGAATTTTCTTTTCCCAGTGCTAAGTGGGCCACCCAGTGCAATAACATTGAATAATAAAACCTTGGGAGGAATTTTAGCTATTTCACACCCAGCAAACTCTTTGTCCAGGAGAAGAAGGCGGAGAAAGGAGGAATGGTGGCAAGATCTGGCGCCCATTCCCTTATAAGCCCCAGTCTGAATGCAGGCTGGGATTTCCACACTCAGTTCTTTACTACATGCCTGCCCGGGCTGTTAGGTGTATTCTCTCTACTAAACTTTGCAACTTTATTTACCTCAGTCTGAACAACTAGACACCCTCAGATCCACCTGGAGAGGTGACCAGCCATTCCAATGGGTGCACTATCTCATTAAACCTTGTTGCCTCACTTACCACCACTTGTCTCACATCTGAATTCTTTGTTGTTCAAAAACAAGAATCTCTTTTCCACTTCTTTCTGGTAGCATTTGCTACTGCATTGTAGTATGCCAAACACCATAATTCTTGCCAAGGTATGGGCTGCTTTGACAGAATTAAGTCTGAAGTTTATAGAGAAGCAGAGATCAAAGTTAGAAAGAAGTGATCTGTAGCCTGGGTATATCTGTCCTCTTAAGTAGTTTTATTATGTGAGTCTTTCTTTCCTTTTTTTTTTTTTTTTTTGGTTTGTTTGTTTGTTTGATAGAGCTACTGAAAACTGAAGAGTCTTAGTTAATGTGATCTCTGTACTGAATGAGCTTATTCTCTAAAATGATTGACATTGAAAAAATGTTATAGACACATAAATACAACTGAAAAATAACTTTTCTAGTGTGTACATTCTCATGAAATCAGTGTCATTCCTCTAAAACATGCTGTGGTACCACATATAAAGGATAAATGACACATAAGGCCTTTACAACCTGACTCCAGCCAATTTTTCCAATGGATCTATATTTATTCTTTTCCACCTACCTTAAAAAGAGTCCCACCTGAGCACTTATACTTTCAAAATATGTCATAAACTGTATCCATCCATGTTAAAATAGAATCAGTTAAATATCAACATGTAATAGTTTGCAAAAATTTTTTGATGGCAAAAAAGGTGAATAATCCAATTTAATTCAAAAATTTTTATAGACATATAATAGTTTCCAAACCCTTTCTGATATTATTAATTAAACAAGTGATAGGGCTGGTGCCATGGCTCACTTGGTTAATCCTCCGCCTGCGGCACCGGCATCCCATATGGGCACCGGGTTCTAGTCCCGGTTGTTCCTCTTCCAGTCTAGCTCTCTGCTGTGGCCTGGGAAGTCAGTGGAGGATGGCCCAGGTGCTTAGGCACCTGCACCTATATGGGAGATCAGCAGGAAGCACCTGGCTTCAGATTGGCTCAGCTCCGGCCATAGCAGCCATTTGGGGGGTGAACCAACCGAAGGAAGACCTTTCTCTCTCTCTCTCTCTCTCTCTCTCTCTCTCACTGTCTAACTCCGCCTTGTCAAAAAATAAATAAAAATAAACAAGTGATAAATAATTAAATTGAATTTAAAAATTGTCATGCTGTTCCTTGAAGAAGGTCACTATAAATACAGTTATCAAACAAAGACTTGTGGAAATTCTATAGAGGATATCTAATTACTTCCAAGATCTGTAGTGATTCTTGGATGTTGTTGCTGTTTTGGGTGATGTCATAGCTCCACCAAAACTTAGTACTTTCCATTGTCTTGACACAGGTAAGTTCTTTTAAGCATCTATGAGCAAAATCTAACTAATACTATATTCCCATAGTTTCAAATTCACAGTGACTATCCTTTCCCTGACACTAACTCAACATACCTTGCAGATTGAATCTTTCCAGGAAACATGGAGTTAATATAGTTTAGCATGGAGGCTTTCAAGTCAGGCAGATCTCTCTTTAAATCCCAACTCAAATATTTACTAGCTAATGACCTTGCAAAATTACTTAGCTAAAATAAAGCATTGTTTCACTATATGTAAATAATAATCTGCGAATAATAATTGAACCAACCTAAGAGAATTGTTATAGAGATTACATGAGCTAATACAAATTACAAGCTTAGTATAAAGTAAGTCTAAATAACTATGAGCAATTATTATTGTCATAGCTGATGGCATCAGACCCTTGATAAGTACACAGTATGCTTTAGATGCCAGTGCTCTGTGCAACTAGTCAGGACTTGAGTCCTGATTATTGGCAAAGAGTTGTATAAGTTCATTCCTACTGCTAGATTCATCAGATTTTTTTAAATGAAATGCATTCCAGTAGAACTGGAATGTTTAAGAGAGCAGCATCATGGATGAGGATGCATGTATCTTGACCCAGTGTTAAGAAGAATACAATGGAGTCTCTGTCTTCTACCTCACTCACTTGCTCAGGAGACTTGAGGTCCTGTCCTATGCTAACCTGCCTGTCCATAGAGCAAGGGAGATGAGTGTGGGTCTCAGTTGGTGCTAAACCTCAATGGCACCCAGTTGACTGGTTGATCAAACTAGCAGACATGCAAAAGTCATGGAAAAGAGGATGAAAACAGGGTCTTCAGAGGCAGTATTAGCATAAAAGGAAGAGAAGACTCAGTAATTGTTGTTCAGGAAATCAAGATCCTAACACCAGTGGCCTTTTGTATATGAGAGGCAAGTATGATTCCAATAGTTATTTGCTAATTAGGAGTTCTTGTAAGGACACACTGAATAAATTCATCAAGTACTTAGAGTTTGTACCAACAAAAGGAGCCTAAAAGATTAGTCTGAAAGGTCAGTATTGGTGTCCTCTAAGAAAGAGGGTATTTGAGGAGTTACTACTTGTTCATATCAATTGGCAGATATCTCACCCATAAGCCTTTGGTAAAGATCATATGCAGTTCTTCCCCCAGAAACTGCACACATACACACACGTTCCTTTGCTTGCCTTTTCAGAAGATACATGGCACTCTGAAGACACTCCCTTCCCCAGTGGGTCAGGGTTTGAATGCTGACCACCTACTCTTCTAGGACATAAAGTGACTTAAGCACATTGCCCTCTGAAAACTCACTGTTCTTAATTTGAATAATTCTTTGCATTCTTCCATCTCTACTCTCATTTATGCTAAGAGATCAATTTTACATTGTTCCTAATTGTAATAACAAACCAATGAAAGAACACAAGAAAATTCTTTTTTCTGTCTTACTTTGCTGAATCTTCTAGTGGTACATTAGTCAGCAGTAATAATAGCAATCTCACAGTTTGATAAGCTTTTATCTTAAAATAATTACCATATTAAAAAGGAATAGATGAGTCTAAGAACAAAGACAGTAGACACACTGAGCACCATCATATCACACACAGAAAGGGGCACAGATGTTGAATCCAGAGAATTGCTAACAATAAAACTTAAAATTATACAATATGATATGGAAAAGTTTTTTAATCATATTCATGAAGGTGAGAGTCTTAACACTAACTTGATTTTCCCATTAGAAATGTGACTCATAGGGGCCAGTACAATGGTGCAGTAGGTTAATCCTCTGCCTGCAGCACCAGCATCCATATGGGCGCCGGTTCTAGGCCCGGCTGCTCCTCTTCCCATCCAGCTCTCTGCTATGGCCTGAGAAAGCAGTACAAGATGGCCTAACTCCTCGGGCCCCTCCACCTATGTGGGAGACCCGGAAGAAGCTCCTGGCTCCTGGCTTCAGGCTTCAGATTGGCGCAGCTTCGGCCATTGTGGCCATCTGGGGAGTGAACCAGCGGACGGAAGACCTTTCTTTCTATCTCTTCCTCTCACTGTCTGTAACTCTGCCTCTCAAATAAATAAATAAAATCTTAAAAAAATGTAACTCATTGTCACTCATGATATGCATTTGTTAGTAATATTTTAATAATTAAGCTAATTAAACTTAAGAAAAAACAGAGTTGGCACTGTGGCGTGGCAGGTAAAGCTGCCACCAGTGGCACCAGCATCCCATATGGGTGCTGCTTCGAGTCCCGGCTGCTCAACTTCTGAACCAGCTGCCTGATAATGCACCTGGAAAAATAGCAGAAGATAACCCAGGTGCTTGGGCTCCTGCCACCCAAGTGGGAGACCTGGAAGAAGTTCCTGGCTCCTGGCTTTGGCCTGGCCCAGCCCTGGTCATTGTGGCCCCCTGGGAAGTGAACCAGCAGGTGGAAGATTCTCTCTCTGTCTCTCCCAATTTCTCTCTCTAGAGTTCTGCCTTTCAAATAAATCTTCCAAAAAAAAAAAAGAAAAGAAAAAAGAAAAAAATACTAATAACTGATATTGATCGTACCATGCATGACTAATTTCCCAAAAGATAAGAGTTTTGTTTGTTGTATTTGCTTAGGTGCGCTGGCTGATGTAGGATTGATTGTGGAAGGTTGTAGCCGAAAGATTATATGGAAAGAACTTTTTAAATACAGTTGTGGGGCCGGTGCTGTGGTACAGTGCAGTACCAGCATCCCATATGGATGCCGGTTCTAGTCCCACTGCTCCACTTCCAATCCAGCTCTCGGCTGTGGCCTGGAAAAGCAGCAGAGGATGGCCCGAGTCCTTGGAACCCTGTACCCATGTGGGAGACCCGGAGGAAGCTTCTGTCTCCTGATTTCAGATCAGCTCAGCTCTGGCCATTGTGGCTATTTGGGGAGTGAACCAGCAGATGGAAGACCTCTCTCTCTGACTCTCTCTCTATAACTCTGTCTTTCAAATAAATAAAGATAAATCTTAAATAAATAAATAAATAAAAAAGAGTTGCTTGCCACCTCTGTCCTTACACACACACACACACACACACACACACCCCTCACTGACACTGCTATACTTGGAGTATGGCTGCACAGGAATTGGACAGTTTTTATTTATTGAGAGTTCATTGGGTGATTCTAATCAGCAGCCAGAGTTGAAGCCCTAGTGTAGACCTCTGTATCCATGTTAGATTTAAATGCAATCATTTTGAAGTTCGTCTCCTTAGAGCTAGAACAGTAGTGGAAACTAAAGTTGACATCCTCTGTTTTCACAATAATTTGAAGTTAGAGCAATTGCTTTTAGCCTTATTACAAAAATGTCCTTATTATAAAGGCTTTTTTAAAAACCCATTATATACTTAAGAGCACAAATGAGGATATCAGTCTATTGGAAGATAATTTTTAACTCATTTGAGACAAGTCTCGAACTTTAGGAGTATGCTTCAAAAAGTCTGTAGAAAACAGGGTGAAAAAGTTTATTTTGGTGAAGAGACAACCAACAGAATAAAAATATTTGGAAACTATGCATCTGATAAAGTTTTAATCTCCATAATACATAAAGAGCTCAAGAAACTCAACAACAAAACAAACAACCCAGTAAAGAAATGGGCAAAGGACATAAACAGGCAATTTTCAAAGGATGAAATTCAAATGGCCAACAGATACATGAAAAAATGCTCAGGACACTAGCCATCAGGAAAATGCAAATAAAAAGCACAATGAGTTATTACCATTATTACCCCAATGCTATTTCTAAAGCATCTTTTACCTCCTACCTGAAGGCAGTAGTCCCATGCTGGATATGTCTATTTCTAGCATCTCGTTCAAGCTGGGAAAACTATTTTTTACTGATTTGTATTGGTTATGATAAACAGGAGCATGCTTGTTTTCCCCATTTTGTGCTATAATTAATTAGAGGACTACTAAAGTAGTGTCGCCAGCACCAATACCTGACTGAGATGAACTGGAAATGTTTTTAGTGCATGTTCTTTCTCATTCTTGCTTTTTCCCAGTCTCCCTGATCCAGACAGTGCCCATGGGAAAGGGTATAAGTCCAAGCGACACAGGATTATGGAGGACTGAGTAAACTGGGATCTCTCCTCTCTTCTGATGACTGGGGCTTTGGTGTTGGTTAAGGTGCGTGATGCTGGACTGTTCCCTCAGGGGGAGTTATTTTCCAGCAGTATTTTCACAGCACCTTCATGACAGTGGATTCACCACGGGAACCTATCCAGACACACCTTAAACACACCTCAAGTGGGTGCACTTAGCCTCCAGCCGAACTATCTACTCAAGCATGGATGGAAGGCACCCAGTGCCCCACTGAGAAATACAAGTCCCATAAACATGCTGCTGGTGGGGAAGGCAGCCCCCAGAAGCTTGTACGGTAAGTTCCTTTTTCTTGTTTCTCACATTGAAAGATTCCTTTGCCTCTTCCAATCTTCCCAATGTTTTATTGTGCTGGTTCACTATTATCAGAGAGTTCGGTTGACTTTCATAGTTCTGTAGAGGGTGCAGGCTTTCCTTGCCACTTGCCTGGATTTATTTTTATATCTGAGAGAAATCAAGTCTAAAAGACTGTCTCAGAATGGCTTACATCCTGCCCTAGTCACCCCTAAAATTTCACGTTATAATCTTAAAATATCAATAAACACATCTGTTAATTCTCCTTCAGTTTTCATCAGCTCTGAATCCTTAGACTTTTTGAGTTTCATGAATCATGGGAACTTCCCAAGGAAAAGGAAAACTTTTGATACTACAAGGAGTTTTTAAACAGTTTTGACCTCTGAAAGTACTCTTTAATACATTCATTGATGTATTGCTATTAAAGGTGAATTGTTTTACTTCCTTTAGACAAAATCAAAGGGAATGTTTTTAATGTTGCTTTTAAGTGATAAAAATCTACAGACAATAGGTCCTAGTATAATAAGCATTTGGGTGTTACTTTTTTCCCTGCTAAGAGAATAAACAACACCATTCATAAAATGCTATTAAATCAAACAAATCTGAAACTATGTAACAGTAATAATTGATATGTTACTTTTCCTGACATTTTCTGGAAATTTTATTGTGAAATAAAAGCCTAAATAATAGAATTTTTGAATTGGCAAAAAATTTATTTAACCAAAACACCTTATACATATATATTAAAAAGCTGAGGCCCAGAGTTTACATTATTGACTCAAAGACACCATCTTCATCCATTTGGAATGCTCTCATAAAGACACCATAGATTGGGCAACTTAATACAATGAATATTTGTTACTCACAGTTCTGGAGATCCAAGATCAGATGACTCAGTGAATACTGAGGGCTCACTTCCTGGTTCATAAACTGCTGTCTTCTGTAGGTGTCCTCATGAGGCAGAGAGAAGAGCAATCCCTTGGGTCTTTGAACACACACACACACACACACACACATTTCGAGGAGCAGAGACAGGAAGAGAAACACAGAAAGAAAGCCCCATCTCCCATTCACTGCTTCACTCCCAACTTCCTCCCAATGGCTATGGCTGGGCCAGGGCAAAAGCTGGGAGCTGGGAACTCAGTTCAGCTCTCTCAGTTTTATTCGAGCCATCATGTAAGCCAGAGCCAGGTACCAAACTCAAGCACTTCAATGTGAAACACAGATATTGTAACCAGTGTCTTAGTTGCAAGGCTAAACACTGACCTCTGGGATCTTTTTAAAAAGGATACTAATTTCATTCATGAGGTCTCCACCCTCATGATCTAATCAACTCCGCAAAGTGCTACCAACTAATACCATTGCCTGGGGAATTAGGATTTCAAAATACCACTTTGGGAGATGAGGGACATAAACAAACCATTAGCTAGCAGACACAAAACTAGTTAATAAAAATCTGATTCATAGTAGTTTCAATTTTTTAGAATAAAAATAGCTCTTTTAATTGGTATTGATTTATCTCATAAATATGGATATTTAGACAAAATATAAGCAAGAATTTCGTGAACATTGTACGTGTATTATGACCAGCTATCAAGCTCTACTTTTTTGGTCATTACTTTTTACAGCCACAAAACCCCCTCCTACTGCTAAAGATAAATTCAGAAAGAAAGCAGGAGGAGTGAACATTTAGCCTACTCGTTAAGACATTGGACTACCTGGGTTCAGTTTCTGCTCTGGTTCCTGATTGTAGCTTCCTGCTAATGCAGACTCTGAGAAGCAGTGGAAATGGCTCAGATAACTGGATTGCAGCCACCCATATGGGAGATGTGGATTGAGTTCCCAATTCAAGATTTGGCCCAGACTATCCCCTGCCATTGCAATCACTGAGGGTAGCAAACCAGCAGATGGGATCTCTCTCTCTCTCTCTCTCTTTCTCTCTGCCTCTCAAATGAATAAATAAAACTTTGAAAAAGAAGAGAAAAAAGGAGAAGATGAGTGTTATAAAATGAAGGGACTAGCCCCCCTCCCCAAAAAAGTGAATTAAAATAGCATTATTTTTAGTGATTCCAAAGGATTCTATATGGTTGATTGTATGGATTTGGTTTTTCACACTACCAAATTGAGAACACTGTAATGCGATCTTTATGTCAGCATGCTGAAATTTTTACATCTCGTTACTGAATATAGCTACTTAGCTAAAGCTGTAATAATTCAAGATTAAGATAAGTAACAATATAAAGGAAATGTTAGAATTATTGTAACAAATATGATGACATTTATGTGAAGACACAGTTCTGAAGGGATAGAGAACTATAAATCCTTCCCTTGATATCCAGTTAAATCGGGCATTTTCCTGGTGTCATCCACATACTTTCATTGTAGAATGCTGCATGAGACTTCTATTTCACACCACTTCAGATTCTTTCAGCTTCACCTGTTATTTTGGTCACCATTGCTGTTGTCTGTCCAGTGCTTGCTTTGGTCAGGGTCAGTTTTGTACAGGAGCAACCTGAAATGTCTCCCTGTGTGCCTCTCACTTCCTTCTTTGCCTGTAGCTTCTGTGAGGCATTGAGGTTGGGACACCTATGGACATTTGCTCAAAGCTTACATCAGTAAGGCTTCAATCAGAGAGACAGACCCATTGGAGGATTTTTATTTACATTTATTGCAAGGACTTGACCTTACACAATTGATAGTAACTATTCTACAAATCTGCAGTATTGTTTTGTTATTGTTTTTCTTCATCACTAGGCTGTACACTCAGCAAAAGCAAGGTCCTGGCTCCTGGATTCGGATGGACCCAGCACCGAAAGTTGCAACCATTTGGGGAGTGAACCAGCAGTTGGAAAATTTTTCTCACTGTCTCTCCTGTAACTCTGCTTTTCAAATAAATAACAAATCTTTTTTTAAAAAAAGAAAAAAAGGACATCAAAATTGGAAAAGAGGAAGTAAAATTATCCATGTTTGTAGGTGACAACCTGGGAGAGCAGTAGAAGATGGTTCAAGTCCTTGGGCCTCTCCACCTGTGTGACTCAGAAGAAGCTCCTGGCTTCCGATGGGTGCAGCTCCAGCCATTGTGGCCAACTGGGGAGTGAACCAATGGTTGGAAGACCTTTCTCTCTTTCTCTCTCTTTGTCTCTCTCTGCTTCTCCTTCTCTCTCTAACTCTGACTTTCAAATAAACAAATAAATCTTTAAAAAAAAGAAAAATTAACAAATCATGAATTGAGGAATAATATCAAATCATATAACATACATATAATTGGATTCCCAAAAGAAAGGAAAGAGAACAGAGGATGCAAAAATTATTGTGAAAATAGTCTAACAGTGGCCGAAGGCAGTGAATGCCAATGATCATTCTGTGTGGTTGACATACAGGTATTTATTTTAATAGATCCTATTTTTAGTTATTTTAAAAAATTTTCAGTACTAAAAAAAGTCCAAATTCAAGAGAAAATTCTTTGAAATCAGACCTATTTGATGAAGTATTAACATTTTAAATGTAATTCTATTTTGAAATGTTATCTCGAAAACAAAAAATAAAGAGAAAGGGAAAAGGAAAGAACTTGGGAGGGAGAGAGGCAGAGGGAAGGAGGAAGGGAATATCATTATGTTCTGATAATTGTGTCTACAACTCACATTGAATTTATTAAAAACTAATTTAAAATTAAAATTAAAAAAAACTAAAAATTTTTTGACTATTCTTGTTTATTCATTTTTTCTACAATGACCAATATGCTGTTAAACATGTTCAGTGAAATTTTTATTACAAATATTACAATTTCCAGTTCTAGATTCCAAGAGTTTGCTTTTGTTCGTGAGTTCACTTGTGATTACTCATAGTTCCTCATGCCTCTACCTTTTTAATGTTATCAACAGTTGATCTGGGAAGCAATTATACTGCAATTTAAGATAGTGTTTTGTATTCACTTTTTGGACTGAACCAGGAATCCAACTACCCCAAGAATTATAAAGAATATACTCTTAATGGCCTGAATCTTTACTACATTTTCAGGAAAAAGTCACAGCGGGGCTGGAGAATTGTCAGCCTAGCAATTTGTTTAGCATTTGGGGCTCTTCCAGACGCCATTTGGCTTCATCAGTGCATCTTGTCATCGAAAGCTAATGCTTAGCTGCCTTATATTTATTTATGAAAAGTCTACGTCTCTGACAGTGCAGCTCCTTCCATTTCTACACAGTACAGGCCATTCCCCTTCCACTCTAGTGTGGAGGTAGTCCCTTTCCTTCTGGGAAATGCCCTGGGGGCATTTTGTGTTCCCTGTGCTGTCAGGCTCCACGGAAAATTGCTAATTTTTTTTTTTTTTTGCTTGAGTTGTTATTATAGGAGCAAAGTTTTCTCACTTCTAGCTATATCCTAATAGGAGGTGGAAGCCTCTTCAGGATGTTTTGTAACACTGCACTCTGTGCAGCTACTACACAGTGCACTTGGTTGGCATTTGAGATTAAACCCGTTCGCCAGGCCAAATACTTGTCTGAGGATTGTGACTGCAGCTCAGAACATTTCTAAGGCACTGCCATCAACAGGTATTGAAAACTTCTCAAATATGTGTTTAGTCCTATGAACTAATTATGTAGTATCTGAGACATCAATGTTTAAAATTTGTATATATCCAATCTTATTTTAGAAAGGATAGAATGTAATAATGTAGTAATACTACCCATCATTTATTTTTTTAGAAGATTTATTTTTATTTATTTGAAAGACAGAGTTACAGAGAGAGGCAGAGACAGAGAGAGAGGTCTTCCATGCTCTGGTTCAATCCCCAGATGGCCACAACAGCCGGAGCTGTGCTGATCCGCCGATCTGAAGCCAGGGGCCAGGAGCTTCTTCCGGGTCTCCCATGTGGGTGCAAGGGCCCGAGGACTTGGGCCATCTTCTACTGCTTTCCCAGGCCATAGCAAGGAGCTGGATTGGAAGAGGAGCAGCCAGGACTAGAACCGGTGCCCATATGGGATGCCGGCACTTCAGGCCAGGGCGTTAACCTGCTGTGCTACAGCGCTGGCCCTGGCCCCACCATTTATTAAATTGATGTGTCACATATTACACATTTCTCTATGTATTTTTAATTTATATAATCCTTGTAATAAGCTTATTATAACCATTTTTAAGAAGATGAGATTTTTTTTTAATGGAAATTAAGTTTCTTGAGGTCACACGGAGTTCAGATTTTAATTCCAGACTGTTTTAATTGCTATGATAGTTTAAGTGAGAGACACAGAGGTTCTTTTCCAGATTTTCTCTTCAGGGCCTACACAGCCATTCACCAGCTACTGGGATGCTGGTTCGTGCCTGCGTCTCTCTCTGGGTACTGCCTTGCCCAGAATAAGGCTCCTCAACAAGAGGCCAATAACCAATGATGACAGCCTCCTTGTCTTGATTCACTGCCTCTCTGAAGGATTGTCCTAGCTCCGCAGCTACTCACACCTTTACCTGAAGCTTACATTTCAAACCTGTTCCTGACCAGTTTCTCTTGTCCCATCCTAACTCTTCCCTTCCTTGTAAAACTGTCACCTGAGAACGCTCGTTACTAGATGTATAGCGTCTCTTACAGACTGAAGGTTTATGTGTCCATAAGACTCATACCCCTAACCCTCAGTGTGATGGTATTGGAGACAGAGACTTTGGGAAGTGATTAGGCTTAGATGAGGTTCTGGGGGTGGAGCCCCATATTGGGGTTATTGTACCTGTGAGACGATGCATAATGCGTGCTCTCTCTCTCCGTCTCTCCTCTCCCTGCTGTGTGGGGACACGATGAGAAGGTGGTCACATGAAAACCAGAAAAAGAAGCCTTCACCAGAACCCAGCTGTGATGGCACCGAGTGCAGATATCCAGGCTCCAGAGCTGAAGATTAGAATAAAACCCATGATTTGAGCCCCCTTGGCATATGGTACTAACAGAGCATCAGCTTCTAGATGAACCCAATCTAAGGAATGTGCATTTGACCATGTAAGTCTGGCATTTCTAAACAGAATAAACCATTAAAAGCCATAAAAGTAACCCAATTATATCTTATCTGAAATCTAAAGGGAGAATAAAAGTTTTTCTTAGCCACTTTGAATTATAGGGACTAACTTCCTTGGATCACACTCTGCCCTCTTAATAATTTTTAACAGGATCCTTTTAGTTAAAAACATTTTTTTCATGGTGCAATGTCTCACACATATGAAAGAAATTGCATAACCTGTGTTTACTTTGTAGGGAAAAATAATAAAACACACGCTTGTTAATCTAATACTCAACCTCATACTTCTAAAAAATGTTTCTTTATTTGAGAGACAGAGTTACATACAGAGAGAGGGAAAGATGGAGAGAAAAGTCTTCTATCTACTAGTTCATTCCCCAAATAGCCACAAAGAGCTGGGCCAATAGGAATCCAGGATCCAGGAGCTTCTTCTGGGTTTCTCTTTTATTTTATTTTATTTTTTATTTTTTGACAGGCAGAGTGGACAGTGAGAGAGAGAGACAGAGAGAAAGGTCTTCCTTTGCCGTTGATTCACCCTCCAATGGCTGCCACGGCCGGCGCACCGCGCTGACCTGAAGGCAGGAGCTAGGTGCTTCTCCTGGTCTCCCGTGGGGTGCAGGACCCAAGCACTTGGGCCATCCTCCACTGCACTCCCTGGCCACAGCAGAGAGCTGGCCTGGAAGAGGGGCAACCGGGGCAGAATCCGGCGCCCCGACCAGGACTAGAATCCGGTGTGCCAGCGCCGCAAGGCGGAGGATTAGCCTAGTGAGCCGCGGTGCCCTGGGTTTCTCTTGAGGGCACAGGGGCCCAAGCCCTTTCACTGACTTCCCAGGCCATGAGCAGAGAACTGGATCTGACGGGGAGTAGCTGGGACACGAACCAGCACTCATATGGGAGGCCGGCACTGTAGGCAGAAGCTTACCTACTATGCCACAGTGCCGGCCCCATCAACCTCAGAAATGTAATATCACTGACACTGTTGAAGCCACCTGTTTCTTCCTTCCTGAGTCTGTTGCTCTCTTTCTTCCTAGAGTTAACCCACGTCTTAAGGTTTGTGTTCGCTTATAGTCTTTCTATGGTTTTCCCACAAATTCAACAATGTGTTTTTTGTTTTTGAAATTCTTAAAAATGGCGTCTCACCCAACATCCATGTCCATCAGCATATTCTTAAAAGAATGCGAGTTCCAAACCAGGATTTTTGTCTGTTTTGTTCACTAATGTATCTCAAATGACTACAAAAAGGTGTGGCATGTGATAGGAGCTCAACATATTTTTGTCAGCTGACAGAATAAAGATTTACATCTTCTAAATAATTTTGTCCTTCTCCTGAGATGCAAAGCTTGGTAGTTAGGCTGAGTTGCCTCCTTTATTTATCACTGTGGTTGTCTAATGCATTTTAGATAGCTTCTGACTCTAATATAGCTTTTTTCTTACTGGTCTATACATGAAGGAAGCTATGGTAAATAATCCCATTTTAACAAATGTGAATTTTCTTCCTGCTTCTCTCCACTATTTAATTTTAGTTAACCCAAGCCAGAAGTAATTATTCAATATAGTGAACTTTTGCCCCAGTCATAGAACAGCAAGGATATGCACAAGTGTAGATTTTTTTCTGCTGCTAGATTTTATCTTCTCTTATGTAAAGACTTATTTAGTTCAGTGATGCATAGGCCCGAGCAAACATTATAATTACTATTGTCTTATAATATCTACATTGTTTTTTTTTTATATCATCCTTGGCCTACTTGGTACATTTTTTAATGCAATTTAGTAAATTTTTTCCTTGAATTAAATGTCTTACTTACACTGGGAACTAGAGGAATTAGCTTTCTAAAGATGTATTTCTTATGTTTACTTTTCCTCATATTCTGTATTTAGTATAAATATATATGTATGTATATATATATATATATATATATATTCTCTATTGTATCACAGAAGCTTTTCTGGAAGTTCTATGTGAAAAATTTTCCAAGATATGGAGTGTTACTAACATTTGTTAAGGCACTGAATACTACAGACACTGGGAGGCGATGCACAGTTTTTTTCATGAGAGAGCTGTGCAATGGAGGAGAGAAGGCAGATTTGTGTTTACAGCAGATCCTTAATGAAAGCAGAGGAGGCAATGTTTGGTGTTTTTCTCATTTGTTATAGAGTTTTATTCATTAACAAGGCATCCTTGTATATTCTGTTTTGCAAAACTGGAAATTCCCTGAGAAATACCCAAGAAAGCTGAATGCCATAAAAAGGAAAAGGAAACTGAAAGCTAGCAGCACAAGAAGTGGCAAAATAATCTAAAAAAGTAGAATTGTGCCATTTTCTAAAGTATAACATGTTTGAAAACATAACAATGTTAGCTCCTAGACATAAACATACTTGTTAATCATCCTTGGTATTGCTTTTTTTCTAGTCTATAATCAATGAATGAGTTTCTACTGAATGTATAGCATTCACTTAGCCCTGCTTGAGACACTGCAGGATATTCTAAAGAATAAAGTGTGACTCACTGGCCTACCATTGAGTACAAGGGAGAAAATCCATAGACTTAAGCCACAAAACAAGGCAAAGTGGTACTTAATTACTTGTAAGTGCTAAATTAGGAAGTGTAGACTGTTAGTACTAAAAAAATTGATTGGGAAGGGAAATGTGGGGGTGGGGGTGCGCTTCCAGGATTCCAGATCCACTAATATTCTATGTCTATCTGAGTGGTGGTTACATGAGTAGTCTTACAACCAGTTGTTAAACAGTATACCCAAGGAGTACTCACTTCTGTTTATGTTAAAATTCACAATAAGAATGTAAAGGGAGAAAAAAAAAAAAGGAAATGAATAGGGCCTGGAATAAGTGGGACAAAATCTTGTGGAGGAAATAAAACTTAAGTTTGTCCTTAAAATTGGCACAGAAAAGCGAGCAGATCGAGAAAGGCAAACATAGCATTGTTGTGGGTGAGTCTAGGTGCAGGTAGGTTACAGGGAGGGAATGCTGACCAGTGGACTTGGCATTTCGGGACATTGGATGGTGAGGTTAAAACAAAGCTGGGCAGTTTGAGAGCTGGAGGTTGAGGAAGCTGAAGGAAGACCACGAGATGGAGGTGGACAGAGCATCTGAGGCTGGTGCTATAGCACATCAATACATTTTAAGTTTTATATTAGGTATTAAGCTGAGGATGGTGGAGCTTAAGAAAAATGAGTATGGTTTGGGGCCGCCACTGTGGCACAGCTGGTTAACGCCCTGGCTTGAAGCGCCAGCATCCCATATGGATGCCGGTTCGGGGCCTGGCTGCTCCACTTGCAATCCAGCTCTATGCTATGGCCTGGGAAAGCAGTAGAAGATGGCTCAAGTCCTTGGGCCCTTGCACCTGCATGGGAGACCCAGAAGAAGCTCCTGGCTCGTGGGTTCAGATCGGCACAGCTCTGGCTGTTGCCGCCATCTGAGGAGTGAACCAGTGAATGGAAGACCTCTCTGTCTCTACCTCGCTCTGTAACTCTGTCTTTCAAATAAATAAATAAATCTTTTTAAAAAATGGGTATGGTTTGGGGCCAGCACTGTGGCTCAGCAGGTTAATGCCCTGGCCTGAAGCACTGGCATTCCATATAGGTGCCAGTTCAGGACCCGGCTGCTCCACTTCCAATCTAGCTCTCTGCTATGGCCTGGGAAAGCAGTAGAAGATGGCCCAAGTCCTTGGGCCCCAGCACCCGCGTGGGAGACCCAGAAGAAGCTCCTGGCTCCTGGGTTTGGATCGGCGCAGCTTCGGCCGTTGCAGCCAATTGGGGAGTGAATCAGTGGATGGAAGACCTCTCTCTCTCTCTCTCTCTCTCTCTGCCTCTCCTCTGTAACTCTGATTTTCAAATAAATAAATAAAAAAATTTAAAAAAAAGAAAAATGAGGATGGCTATGGTATACTATTTGAATGAAAATAGGATGGAAGTTAAGCAAGAAAGAGAATCAGAGACTGAATCATGCAGCAATGAGGGCCTTCTCTCAATGTTACTGGAGAGAAAGCAGATGTGAGAAACATTACAGAGGAGAAATTGGTCATCACCAGGTACCTGACAGGATGATGAGCAGGATACAGAAATCCTGTTTTGTTTTGTTTTGTTTTGTTTTGTTTTTACAATGCCTTAATGGTGCCACTGATACAGTCACTGGTAGAAGTAATAAGTTACAAAGCCAAGGCAATTTTGGACTTTCAAATGTAGAATTTGAAATGACAATGACACCTAGGCAGTAACAGTATGGGGACAGAGCAAAGGCACCTAGAGAAATTTGGACTAGCATCTTCAAATGTAAAATATCACAACCAACAAAGAATCCCAAGGTGATGCTATATGACCTAAGAGTGTTTCTTCTTTTCTTTAATATACTCCTCAATGGTCTGATTTCAGCTTTGGGAGAATAGATAGGAGCCATCTCATTACAGCAAATAAGAAAGCAATTATCCTCCTCTATGTTGACTGATGTTATGTTGTGATTTAAAACAACCAAACAGTAATGGATCTAAGCGGCAACTAGAACACCATGAAGTATCTAAACAATGGTGCTCTCACATCGAGGATAAGGCTAAAGGTCAAGGCAACTTTCCCTCCTTGAAGTACTGGCCCAGTTCATCAGCATTCCTGTCTCTTTCCATTTCTGACAGTTCTGTGAATACTTGAGTTCAAAAGTAAGGCCTATGTATTTTATTGGAGGCTGAAGGGTGACAGGAAGACATTCCAGTGGATGGTGATTTGTATGCAGGACAAGCCATCCTTAAATCATTTTGATTTTGTGTTTTTTAAACAAATTGGGATGATTATACTATAGAAATGGAAATCTACAAAGTCCAAAGGGCAAGAGAGAGTCAAGGAGGCAAATTATGATTCAGTAATACAAAGCACTTTCTAAAAATGTGAGCTATCCATAAATGGAAAAAGCTAAGAGCATTCCTCTCCTGGAAATATTTTATCAAAGGCTTGACTGTAAGGATTCTATATATAGGGCTCCTACTTTGAGTCAGTGATTGGACTAACACAACACTTTTTATGTTTGTTCTCTTCCTCTCCTGTATCAAGAGCAAAGGTTTGCATAGTACCAATGAATCTGTTCATTTATTTATCCAAGATGTTTGGTTTTTTTGTCCTTTTGCTATGAGCCAGGCACTGGAGATTTGATAAGAACTAGACTGTTCTGCATAACCTTGCACTTCAGCTAAAGGGCTACTGTGAACCAAGTACTAGCTGCTGTCACTGAAGTAAATACCTGGAAGTCAGGGAGTGTGCCACTCTCTCTTAGGGAGCCATAGGCTTTTGGGGGGTGGGGAATAACAGATAATCTGAAACACTATTACACCAAAACTGATGGTTGAGGAGAGAGGAGGACTAAGTCCCTTCCATCAGTTCACTTGTTCAATATTTACTGGCTGAACACAAAAGTTCTTCTGGAAAATGAAAATTTTGAGTACTGCTAAAAAATGCGTATGGAAGTCAACTAAGAATTTTACCACATCTTTAAAAAAATAAATTAATGCAAAAAAAACACAAAAAATGTGGAAAATCAGTTCCTATACAGAAAGAGCTAGTATTTTGATCACTCACTATATGTCAGGCACTGTGATAGAAACATAAGGTATAATTACTCTGATCTTCTCAACAAACCTGTAAAGTAGATTTCATTATTACCTTTACAGATGAGCAAATAAAGGCTGAGGGTTACATGACATAGCCAATGCTTATTTTCAGTTTTGATTACAGCAAATCAAGGTCTTTTTTGAAAATGAAGATGAAAGATATAAATAATAATAAATATGTGTGATTAAAGGTATGGGGTTAACAACACCAAAAATGTATTTATAAAATAGTAGTAAGAATAACAGTTGTCAGAGACATGGGGTAAGGGAAAAAAGGAAGAAGGAAAACTAGCACTTCCTGGTGTCTACTCATGTCAAGACTGAATTAGAACTTGAACATCCCTTTAACCCAAACAGAATTAGGAACCTCCCTGGAACAATCATTCTAGGCAGATCACTTTGGAGTAATAATTTTTTAAAAAAGTGCTCCAGGGCCCACTTTGTGGCACAGCAGGTGCTTGTGATGTTGGCGTCCAGTATCAAAGTGATGGTTTGAATCCCCAGCTGTCCTGCTTCCAATCCAGCTCCCTGCTAAGGTGCCTGGGAAGCACTGGGTAATGGCCCAAGTACTTGGGGCCCCGCCACCCATATAGAACAGGATGGAATTCCTGGCTCCTGGCTTCTACCTGGCTCAGATCTGGTTGTTATGACCAATTGCGCACAGAGCTCTAATGGTTTAATGGAACCAGAATATGGACCCAGGCAACTGGCTTGGGCATCTATGTGGCAGTACTGATGCCCTCAGTCCCTTATACTCTTCACCTAATTATGAATTATCTATTATTTTCATTATTCTGAGGATCACAGAAAAGCACAAGATATATTCTTTCTTTAAAAACAGATTTATTTATTTATTTGAAAGTCAGAGTTACACAGAGAGAGAAGGAGAGGGAGAGAGAGAGAGGTCTTCCATCCACTGGTTCACTCTCCAATTGGCTGCAACGGCCGGAGCTGCGCCGATGCAAAGCCAGGAACCAGGAGCTTCTTCCAGGTCTCCCACATGCGTGCAGGGGCCCAAGGACTTGGGCCATCTTCCGCTGCTTTCCCAGGACACAGCAGAGAGCTGGATCAGAAGAGGAGCAGCCAGAACTAGATTCGGCACCCGTATGGGATGCCAGCACTTCAGGCCAGGGCTTTAACCCACTGCGCCACAGCGCCGGCCCCCAAGATATATTCTTTGCCTCAGCTTATAAAATAAACTATATTGGTTTAGTTTACCTTTAAAATGCAAATATATGTGATTATTCTGATGCTTGAAATTCCATTATTTTGATTACCCAAGGCCATTTTGATGTTCATAAGAGAAGGTTAGGATATATTCCAATACAAGACTGAATAGATCATTTATAGCAACTGAAATCCACTGTATTATTTACTTTTTAACCTATTCAATATGATCATATAAAAAGAATCATGTTAATCAAAAGAAGTGGTTAAGATAATTTACAGAGGCCGCCGCTGTGGCATAAGAGGGTAAATTTACCACCTGCAGTGCTGGCATCCCATATGGGGGCCAGTTCAAGTCCTGGCTGCTCCACTTCAGATCTGGCTCTCTGCTATGGCCTGGGAAAGCAGTGGAAGATGGCCCAGGTCCTTGGGGTCCTGCACCCACGTGGGAGACCGGGAAGAAGCTTCTGGCTCCCGGCTTCAGATCGGCACAGCTCCGGCCGTTGTGGCCATCTGGGGAATGAACCAGCAGATGGAAGAGCTCTCTCTCTCTCTCTCTCTCTCTGTGCCTCTCTTTCTCTCTCTGACTTTCTCTGACTTTCAAATAAATAAATAAAATCTTAAAAAAAGATAATTTACCTATATTTTTCTATCACCAAACATATTAGCAAAATTAGATACTTGAAATTTTTTTCCAAATATTTTAAAGTAATAGGCAGTAAAACAATATCAATTTCAATCACAGACAGATTCACTGGTTTAGCTGCTCTTAATTATAATATATTCAGAGACTTTTTGCCTATATGTATTACCCCACTTAAAATGAATTTTGAAGAATCACCAAGAACTGGAGATAACTAAGATGTCTAAAAACAGTACAGCTTCCTAAAAATAAATGACTATCATTGATAATTGCTCTTCTTCTAAGGATGACATTGTATTTGTAATAGGCCACTAAAAAAACAAATATAAACAGCTAATACAAGCAATGTAGACCTTTTAAAGTGCCAATTTTGCCACAGAAGTAACAATGTTCTTAAATTTTAAAATTAGAAATTAAAAGAATGGAGCAGGTATTCATCACCAAATTTAATAATAAAATAGGACCTAGCCAAAATTTTCATGCGTGTGAACTTAAATGGAAAAATCTGCAATAAAATAAACTAAAAATGTATTCATTGGCAGGTCTGGTAAATAATAGTGTTTTGAAGACAAAGCTCAGATATGAATGGCTAATTTTCTTTAACTTTCAACTGTTTTATTTTTTCTCATTCCACGAATGATTTAACAAATAAACAATTTTAGAGCAAGATAAACTTAGGAATTTGGGTTTTAAGTTCAAACAATCAGGGGCCGGTGTTGCGGCTCACTTGGTTAATCCTCCGCCTGCAGTGCTAGCATCCCATGTGGGTTCTAGTCCCGGTTGCTCCTCTTCCAGTCCAGCTCAATCAGGGGCCGGTGCTGCGGCTCACTTGGTTAATCCTCCGCCTGCAGTGCTAGCATCCCATGTGGGTTCTAGTCCCAGTTGCTCCTCTTCCAGTCCAGCTCTCTGCTGTGGCCAGGGAAGGCAGTGGAGGATGGCCCAAGTGCTTGGACCCCCGCACCCACATAGGAGACCAGGAGGCACCTGGCTCCTGGCTTCAGATCAGCGCAGCTCTGGCCTTAGTGGCCATGAACCAACAGAAGGAAGGCCTTTCTCTCTGTCTCTCTCACTGTCTATCACTCTACCTGTTTAAAAAAAAAAAAAAAAAAGTTCAATCATTGTTTTTTCTCCTTTCCAAATATTTGTTGGGATAATATCAAACTTCTCCCATCCAAATACTAACCAGGTCCAACCCTGATTAGCTTCTGAGACAACATGAGATCGGGAGTGTTCAGGGTGGTATGGCCGTAGACAGGATAACATCCAACTTCTTTTTTTTTTTTTTTTTTTTTTTGACAGGCAGAGTGGACAGAGAGAGAGAGACAGAGAAAGGTCTTCCTTTTGCCGTTGGTTCACCCTCCAATGGCCCCCGCGGTAGGCGCGCTGCTGCCGGTGCACCGCGCTGATCCGATGGCAGGAGCCAGGTGCTTCTCCTGGTCTCCCATGGGGTACAGGGCCCAAGCACTTGGGCCATCCTCCACTGCACTCCCTGGCCACAGCAGAGAGCTGGCCTGGAAGAGGGGCAGCCGGGACAGGATCAGTGCCCCGATCGGGACTAGAACCTGGTGTGCCGGCGCCGCAAGGCCGAGGATTAGCCTATTGAGCTGCGGCGCCGGCCTGAACATCCAACTTCTAAGAAAGAATTTATAGAGTATTACTCCTGTAAATTGATTCATCTGATAAATGACATTCTAGAATTTTCTATAGTTGCATTAGTTTTGTATTCTCAAAGAAATCCAACTTGGTCATGATGTGTCACAATCATGCTGTGTATGCCTACTTTCAGTTTGCTAATTTCTGGGAGGGTTCTTAACATCTATATTCACAAGTAAAATTGACCTATAATTTTCCTTTCTCCTATGATCCTTGTCTAGTTATTACCAAAGTTATATTGAACTCACAAAATGTAGTAGGAATGTTCCCTCTTTTTCTATTTTCTGAAAGAATTTTCTGAAGATTAGTCTTTGCAAATTTGGTAGAACGAAACCATGCGGGGCTGGTGTTTTCTTTATGGGAAGGTGTTCAATAATTTTGTACTATCTTTAATTGTGATTAAGCTACTTCTAGAGCTTGTATGTATTTTCAAATATTTTGAAAATAAAATTAACCAAAGATATTTGACCTTGCTAGGTATAAAATTATTTTAATTTTTCACTGCTAACATAACTTATTTTATCACCTCTCTTTTTTTTAATAAACTTGCTATAGGTTTGATATTTCAACAGTTTTCAAATAACCAACTTTTGACTTTATATATCTTACTTAATATGTGTTCTGTTTTCTAAACCGTTAATTTTGTTCTGAACTTTGTGAGATTCTTCAAATTTGTTATTTTCCTTTTTTCCTAACTTTTCAGATTTTATGTATAGCTCACTTGCTCTTTAGTACAAACTTCTAAGGTTATATATTTTTCTCTAAAAACTGCTTTTGCTAGGCCCTTTATGTTTTGATATGTAACATTTTTATTAAATTGAATTATAAACATTTTAAACATACATCTTGATTTCTCCTTTCCAAGTATATGAGGCATTATTATTGCATATCTTTTGTTGATGGCTTTTAGTTAAATTGCATCCAGAGAATGTATTTTGTTGGAAAATAATTTTCAGACTTTAGTCATGTTTTGTAAATAGTCACTGGTAAGTATTCAAACAAATGTGTCTAGCAAAATGATGTTATAAAAGTTGCCTTAAGCTCTAGTGAGGGAAGAGAGAGCGAGATGAATAAACAGGTAAAATAGATGGTGCATCAGATAACAATGCATTAACAGAAGTATGAAGCAGAGTGAGCGCACAGCGGGACCAGGGATGGCCTCGCTGGTGTGGTAATGAGAATGGAGACCCACCTAATGTGAGGATGCCAACTGTGCATGTTGTGAGGGAACAAAAGCATTCCAGGCAGAGGAGCAGCCAAGGCTGGAGACAGAAATATGCGGAGGAAAGTGAGTGAGGCTCAGAATGGTAGGTGACGAGGTCTGGGAGTAAGGAGGGGCCAGACCATTTAGTGACTTGTAGGTCACCCTAAAGACTCTTTTTTTTTTTTTTTTTTTTTTTTTTTTGAGTGATGCAAAAGGCCATTGAAGAGCTGTGAAGAACTGTGTAACATCTGTCTGGACTTCTTTAAATCTCCTTCAATGAAAGTCAGCAAAGGAAGAGAGGACAAGAATGCTGCAATTAGATGATTCCATTTCATTTGCTGCATTTAGTACGTGAATACTAGGCATTGGGCACTGTGCTGGCCACCTAGCCTACATCATTTCATTTAATTTTCAGCTTCTTTAAAAAAGATATATAACAATCATAATAATTAAAACAACAGCAAAAGGGGATGGGTGTTAAGCATAGCAGTTATGATGCCTACAGCCTGTATTGGAAGATCTGGGTTTGATACCTTGCTGCAGCTCCTGACTATAGCTCCAGCTAATGTAGCAGCTGAGGGCTAAAATAAAGGGTTCCTTCCATCCATGTGGGAGACCTGGATTGAATTTTGTGGGAATTTGGGGATTAAACCAATGGATGGGAATTGTCTCTTTCTCTGAATTTGTCTGTCTGTGTCTCAAATAAACTAAATGTTAAAAAGGAGGGGGCAGAATAAGGAGCTGGTGTTTTAGTGTAGAGGGTAAAGCCGCATCCCATCTAATTACAGGTTCAAGTGTCTGCTGCTCCACTTCTCATCCAGCTCCTTGTTAACAGCCTGCGAAAAGCATCAGAAGATGGCTCAAGAGTCTGAGCCCCTGCCACTCACATGGGAGACAGGCATGGAACTCTTGGCTCCTGGCTTCTGCCTGGTGCAGCCTTGGCTGTTACAGCCATCTGGGGAGTGAACCAGCTGATGGAAGATCTGTGTCTCTCCCTCACTCTCTGTAACTCTTTGCAATAAATAACTAAAAATCTTAAGGAAAGAAAAGGAACATCTAACATTTATTGACAATTACAACATGCTAGTCACTGTATAATGTGTACTGTCATTCAATCCACTCCAAAACTAATGGGATAAATAAAATTACTGGCCCCATTTTACAAATTACAATACTGAAGACATGGAGAGATGAGATAACTTGCCCACAGGGACCTGGCTGAATGCAGGCCAATTGGGCTGAAGACCTCCACTTCTTAGCCGCTGCAAGTATTGTCTCTTTTTCAGTACATTTTACCTTGAGGATGAAGAAATTTGGGCTCATTGAGGTTAAAGATGTCTACTGTTAAGTCAGTTACAGGAGAGCTAGGAAAACAGGAGAGATGTTAACAAGAGATAATCTTGAAAAATTGGCAACTGATTTTATGTTCAGAGGTAAGAAAGTGGAGGAAATAAAAAACAGCTTCCAGATTTTTAATTCGGGCAGATTTTGGACTGCAATGTCACTCACCAAAATAGGGATTATAAGCGAAGAAGCAGGAAAGAGAAGAGGATGAGCTTAATTTTGGATGTGTTGAGTTCGAGGGGTCCTTGGTATGTTTCAGAAGAGTCACATCACAGATAGGAATCCAGGTTCAGAATGGAGGTCTGGAGTTATAGACTTGATTGAGCCACTGTTCAGAGAATGTGTGCAGAGTGAGAAGAGAAGCAGGACACTGATAGAACTCCAT
The DNA here is from genome assembly GCF_033115175.1 of Lepus europaeus. NCBI lineage: Eukaryota > Metazoa > Chordata > Mammalia > Lagomorpha > Leporidae > Lepus > Lepus europaeus. Next base: position 94,931,126 of record NC_084831.1, read on the forward strand.
GACAAACCCACAGGCAGAAGAGGAATTAGGATGGGAGGCTGCAAGGGAACTTCCAAAGAGGTAAGAGAAAAAGAGTTAAGCCAAAGGAAGAAAGATGTTTTAAGAGAGTAGCACCTGACAGAAGGGGCCTGGTAATAATCTGGTGGGGTTTAGGCCTTGTAAGTTAAGAGGCCCAGACCTATCTATCTCTTCACATGGGGTACATCCTGAGGGAGGTGTGAACCTCCTGGGGGAAGGCACCCTGTTGACTTTCATTACTTAGCTGGCCTGGGAGGAGAGCTGGCCAGGTAAAGGCAGGTGGCATCTCTAACAAGAAATTTACAGTTCTGCCTGCAATGTTGCTGACCCTACTTGACCATACCCTCAGCTGCAGTGGTCACTTTGGAAGTTGGGCTGAGTGAAGGGCTTTTCAGCTTAGAGCCAATAAGATCTGTAGCTGTGACCTGGGCATCCTTCGACTCCAGGGCAGGTCCATTTCCAGTGATCCAACTCTTGGCAGAGCCTCTCAATCAGAAAACTTAATTGTAGCTTAGACAGCACCTTTCTTAGCTCCTCTAATAATGACTCTGTCCTTTGTTCTAGACCCTGTCTAGCGCAACTGGGACTCATTCCTTTGTAATCATAACCTCTACTCTACCACCAATGGCTCTACTCCCAACCTGTGTGTACTGATGGTCCTCTTCCCCACTTAATGCTGTATAATTGTTCAGACCTGGTTAATGCCACTCTTAGGATCATTGGTTACTATCCTCACCCTATCTTTTATGACCTTGTCTAAATATGATCAGAGTCGGCGAACTTGGAAGGCTTCCATAGCCTTGGCAACTCATGACGAGAGCCTAGGATGGTTACTGGCACCATAAACTAGAGTGTCAATTTGTTGGGTCAACAACAGGAGTCACTGTGCACTTGCTCCTCATGTGGAATCTCTGTCCTTAATGTGCTGTCCATTGTGATTTAATGCTATAACTAGTACTCAAACAGTATTTTTCACTTTGTGTTTCTATGTGGGTGCAAACTGTTGAAATCTTTACTTAATATATACTAAATTGATCTTCTGTATATAAAGAGAATTGAAAATGAATCTTGATGTGAATGGAAGGGGAGAGGGAGCGGGAGAGGGGAGGGTTGAGGGTGGGAGGGAAGTTATGGGAGGGGGAAGCCAATGTAATCCATAAGCTGTACATTGGAAATTTATATTCATTAAATAAAAGTTAAAAAAAAAAAAGAGAGTAGCACCTGGTTCCTGGCTTCGCATTGGTGCAGCTCTGGCTGTTGTAACCATTTCGGGAGTGAACCCACGGAACTGTGTGTCTCTCTCTCACTGTTTGTAATTCTACTTCTTAAATAATAAATAAAATATTTTTTAAAAAAAAAAAAAGAGTAGTCAATAGGAAAAACCAAAGGGATGTCAAACAAGGGAAGCACCAAGACATGCCCATTGGACTACATAATGCCTAGACATTAGGTACAATTTGTGAAAGGGTAAATGGCATGCTAAGGATACCATCCCTGTTGTAATGGGGCAAAGAATAAACAAGAGTCAGGAAATGAATATGGTGAGCCTTGTGAAGGAAGGGAGAGAGGAAGCAAACTCTGCATGTAGATAGAAAAATCCCCTTGCTCCTTCATCCTTCATGACTGCTTGCTACCATCCTGTTTTCCTTTCAGCTTAGGGATTTTTAACCTGGGATCCATAAACCCTCTCAAGTTATTCATAAACAGAATTGAAAGTGTCTGTGTATTTAAAAAGGAGAAAAAGATTACAATTCTAATTTCACAGCCTGAAATCTAGCATTTTCTTCAATTGTGAATTTAGGCAAAAACGACAGAAGATTAGCAGTACCTGTGACTGTCAAAAATATTTTTTCATATCATATTAGAGTTGTCGCAGATTCCTCAAAATATCATTTATACTCATCATTTCTGTGAAATTATAGTAGTTATTTTAAACCTGCTGCTAGGTCTTATAAATTACTTTAAAATATTTTGATAACTATATTTGAATGTAAATAATTTTCTTTAAAGTTTATTTTATTTATTTGAAAGGCAGAGCTACAGAGAGAGAGGGAGAGATAGAGAGAGATCTTCCATTTGCTTGTTCACTTCCCAAATGGCCACAAAGGCTGGGGCTGTGCCAGGTTAAAGCCAGGAGCCCAGAGCTTATTCTGGGTGTCCTCCATGGGTGTGTCTTCTGATTGCCCAGGCATATTAGCAGGGAGCTGGTTCAGAAGGGAGCAGCCATGGTGCCCATGTGGGATGTGCATTGCAGGCAGCTGCTTAACCCTTTGCACCACAATGCTGGCGTATTCTGTCTGTGTGTTTTTTAAACATTATTCTAAGAAGGGATCCATAGGCATTCCAAGATGCTAGATTTCCAGATTTTTTTTTTTTTGTCAGAAAAAGGTTAAGGCTTCTTGCCTGTTCATTACGCAAGCCTTACCTATAAGTTTTATGGTATATGAGATGCCGGACAAAGGCTTCAGGCAGAAGGTGACAGTGAAAATGAAGAAAATGCCCTTAAAGCACTGAGTTTGCCACAATGTGGTAAATAATGTTTGTGAAGTCATTACTCCATTTTCCAAACACCACTGGAACATTAAAGATAATGCAGTAAAAGAGAACTTTTCCCATCTTGATTGGAGCTGAGACAAAAAAGTTGAGGAACGGATTGAATATTTGGGACATCTTCCCTTTCCTAAATATTTACATAGGAGAAACCATGTTCATAATCACTACAGACAAAACTATTAGGGGAATATTGATTTAAAGAGCATTTTGATATGAAAAATTGTCAGCTTTTCATAAATGCGAGCACGACACCTGCTGGCCAAATTGTATAATGTCCTCCACAGGAATGGGGAGTGATAAAAGCTAATATTATTAACCTGATTCCCTACCAAAGAAATTCCATGTGAGACCCAAGCTTTCCTTGAATGAGCAATAGAAAAAGAGATTTTTTTTGTAATGATGAAGCTGATTCTTTCTGTTTTGTTTTTCACTCTCAAAACATTTACGAAATTTAAATATATTTAAAAATTTTTTTTAATTTTTTTTTTATTTGAAATAGCAAGTGGGATCTCCCATCTGCTCGTTCACTCACCAAATGCCAGCAACAGCTGGGGCTGGGCCAGGCTGAAGCCAGGAGTCAGTAATTTAATTCAGGTTTCCAAAGTAGGTGGCAGGACCCAACCACTCAGTCATCACCTGCTGCCTCCCAGGTTCTGCGTTAGCAGGAACTTAGAACTGGGAGCAGATCCAGTACTCAAACACAGACATTCCAGAATGGGATGCGGGCATCCCAATCAATGCCTTAACTGCTTTCCCAAACATCTTATCCCTAAAAATGTAAAACAATCGCTTTAATAGTAAGTTAACTAAGACTCGGAGGGAGGTTATTTCTTACTCAAGATCATACAAGTGAATTGGCCAGTGAGTTCTAGAACTCTGATTGCTGTTCTCTTGCCTCTCCAGACTGGGCAAGGATTCAGGATGTTAACTTCTCTTCTATTTCCTGTTACTTGATTCAGCTATTTTGAAATTTTATTACTGGTAACATCACTCATGCTTTATATATGTTTAAGATCTTTCACTTCGCTTTTTTTTTTTTTTTTTTAGATTTATTTATTTGAGAGGAAGAGTTACAGAGAGAGGGAGAGGCAAAGAGATCTTCCATATGCTGTTTCACTCACCAGATCACCGCAACAGCCAGAGCTGGGCTGATCTGAAGCCAAGAGCCAGGAGCTTCTTCCCGGGTGCAAGGACTTGGGCTGTCTTCCACTGCTTTCCCAGGTCATTGGCAGGGAGTTAGATCAAAAGTGGGAACAGATGAGATTTGAACTGGCACTCATATGGGATGCCAGTGCCACAGGCAGAGGCTTAACTGATGTTTTTCACTTTTTAAAAATGTTTGGTTTATTGAAGTGAAATTTATGTAAAGTAACATTCACAAATTTTGAGTGTACAGTTATGAGTTTTGATGTGCAGTCACATACCATCATCACAATCGAGATGTAGAATATTTCTGTCATTCCCCATAGTCTCCTCACACCCTTTTGTAGTCACTTCCTCCTTTGACTCCACACCGATCTGTTCACTTATCCTTATAATGCTGCCTTTTCCAGAACTCCATGTACATGGAATTCGGCCCTACCTGTGGGTCCCTTTTCATTTGGCTAAGTATTTTTTAGATTCAGCCATGCTCTTGCATGGATCACTAGTTTGCTTCCTTTTCTTGTGGAATAGCATTCTACTATGTGGACACCAAATCATATGAGGCTACTTCAAAAACTGTGTGGAAAATGGAATTTGAAGATAAATTTATTTGTGGGTAAAAAATTTTGAAATCCAAGCACAGTTTTTACAATATATGCATTTTCCATGAGATTTTGGAAAATCCCTTATACCTTCATTCTTTAGTTGATGGAAATTTGGACTATTCTCAGCTTTCAATGATTACAAATAAAATTCCAATAAACACTTGTGGATAGGTCTTCGTGTAGATATTTTTCATAACTCTTGGGTAAAAACCTAGGCATAAGATTGCTGCTATTTGGTGCATGTTTAAACTTTATAAGAAAATGTGGCTTTGTGGGGCCAGTGCTGTGGCACAGTGGGTTAACGCCCTGGCCTGAAGCGCCGGCATCCCATGTGGGTGCCAGTTCGAGTTCCAGCTGCTCTTCTTCTGGTTCAGCTCTCCATCTGCTGGTTCATTCCCCAATTGGCTGCAACAGCCAGAACTAGGCTGATCTGAAGCCAGGAGCCAGGAGCTTCCTCTGGGTGGTCTCCTACCCAGGTGCAGGGGCCCAAGGACTTGGGCCATCTTCTACTGCTTTCCCAGGCTATAACAGAGAGCTGGATTGGAAGTGGAGCAGCCGGGTCCTGAACTGGCACCTATATGGAATGCCAGTGCTTCAGGCAGAGGCTTTACCTGTTATGCCACAGTGCTGGCCCCATGAAATAGCCTTTTTAATCCAACGTGATGTTGCATAAAAGAACAGAAAGTAACCTGAGAATCATCTCCAGTCTGTCATTTTGGCTTCCTGTGTAACCCTTGTTTGAAAAATTACCTAACTTTTATGAACATGTTATTGGATTCTCAAAATGTAGACAACACAGGTGCGTACATTATAGGGTTGTTACAAATATTATATGGCTTAATGTGAGATGAGTGTTTAGCATATAATGGGTGCTGCTGCTACCATCATTAGACTTAAAACTTTTGCTAAAAGAGAAAGGCTACATTCTAGAAAGTAAATGGTGCCACTCTACTGATGTTTTAGTGCTCATAATGAATCAATGTGCTCCTCAAAGTGTTGTATGGGTAAATGTCATCAAGCGACAAATGAGGTTTGTTAAGTTTCAGTGTCTATGATGTATGAGTATTTAAAATAATGCATTATTTCTAACACTTTACCACACATAAGCATTTCATACTTAATAAAGGTCATGTCTTTTATATGTCACTGCCAAGTGCTTTTGTCATGTAAATTATGATAACAATGTGTTATTACTTATGTAACATGATTTACCCAGGCAAGAAACCCAATTTGATAACTTTGGAGGGATTAATATCTTTTAACCTCCACTTCAGAAGATATTCTTAATCAAAAACATTTACAGTAGGTTTTTTTTAACTTTAACATTTTATTTTGTGTAAAAAAGGGCAAATTTAGTGAATTATTTTCATCTTGTACACAAAGTTATAATTTTGATGCTTTTCACATCCATGCTGAAAATTTGCAACTTGGTAAAAATGAAAGAAAACATAAATTTCCCGGAAGGAATTTTTCATGCCATTATATATACATTTCTTGAGAAAGTTTCAAACACTCTCTCAATGATCACAAGTTACCAGAAAATAAAAGATTAAATTTATACAGATATTGATCTATATATCAAATACAAACAGAAATGTTGTAAAAACCTTACGCAGTTTACTTTGACCTCTATCCTCAAAAGAGTTGCCCAGGGACAAATGCTTTTCTTTTGTATAAATGACTGTGGCTTTATTTTAAATACGAAAATCAAAGGAAGAAATCCAGTTTAATCACAGTATTTTTAAAATCCCTTCCCAATATTAAAGGATCATTACCAAATATATAGCACCATAATACAAATATTGATGGGAGAGGGTATTCACATCACGCAAAATTAATAATAATAAAAACAAACACTGAAAACCCGTGTTAGTATCCGTAGAATAAGAAGTTGATAACAGCTTTAGCTTTCCTCATACACAGCAAGGAAAAGGTTTAAGGTTTAAACTACCAAGAGTCCCCAAATCATTCTAACAGCAAACAAAAACAGAAACAAGAAACACAAAGAAACCCCAGGTCAGCAGTACATTTTGAGCTGTAACAGAGAGCGGGGCTGTGAGTTGTACAGCTGGAGTTGTGGCTAAGACAGAATGTCCTCTGCGTGAACTTAGTTTCTGTTCAGTGGCAGCAAGAGTTAAGAGTCTGCACGATGAAGAGGGCTACAGATTGTTTGAGACCATACAAGTCCTTACCAGCCTCTAGCTGTTGGTCATGGATCAAGAAAAGAACACTTCATGAATAGGTGAAAAACTTTAACACTCAAGCAGCCTGGTTTTGCTGCAGAATTGGAAGTTTCTATAACTGGGCTACAAGTGAGCATTTCACAGAATTACCAGGCCTGACTGGCTCCAAATCATAACCCCCCTGGTTAATTCAGTCCCAAAGAGGCCCTAATCCCAAGGTACTAGTAGAGTACATGACCCAACAGGTTTCTTGCACCTGTACCATGGAATCAGAATCCTGGGCTTAATTCACTAAGTCTGAGAGCAAAGACTGCTGTAAGCCACACTCTGGAACTCTTGTAGGCTTTGAGTTTGTGGAAAGATGGAAAGATTGAGCAAGTGTGAGCATATCACATTTACAGTAGGTCCCTCTCAGCAATGTTGTTTAAGATAAACATCCAGGAAGTTAACAGCTGAATTCACACATATTTGACACATGAGACTCAACCTGTGCTGATGTGATCTACACTTACGCCCCCCAAGAGTCATATTAAGAAATGGTGACATGTGATTCCACACATTCTTACACTATAAAGTAACACATTTTACTTCCAGTAGCTACTACAAAACCTTATGTTATTAACCCCTCTTGCATAGAGTGAGGTAAACCTGTGCGTATTACCAATGCTATTATTCCCAAAAGTAGAGCAATATTTTAGAAAATAAATTACTGGTTTTTAACGTTCTATGCATTTTAAAATTTGAAACAAAAATCTTACCTAAAACGGTCTCCTGGGGCTTTCCATTAACATTGTTTTAAAGCATTCCATTCCATAGGCTGAAGGGCTGCAGAGGTTAATCATTTTGATTAATTTCTAACCAGCCCCAGCTGTATTCCAGAGGCGATGGTCAATATTACTACTCTGAAGAGGCCAGGCTAAGACCCAGAAGCACTTGTAGAACAGATGCATTAATTCCTGAGAGTTTAGTTTATGAACCTCACTGGTAAACGCTAGAGCTCTCTCATTCAGTCACAACTCGGCAGAAGTTAGAAAACGCAGAGAGCAAACCTTTCACCAATTTACCCTTGTATCCTTTTGTTTAAAGGAAGCCATGTGAATTTAAAAATAGGGAATGTTCAAAATGGTCCAAGTAAGTTACTGTTAAAATAAGTTCTGAATACAATTAAAGACAATTCATATTATATATGGAATTTTATGAAACTTAGATTCTCTTTCAGATTGTTCTCTAACGAATCCAGGATAGTTAACAGTAGAGCTGGAATGATTTTGAAATCTCAACCTATTCTGACTTTGAATTACTTTTACTTTGGTTCTTCTGGTAACACAGAACATCCGTTTCGGGGTGTGGTTATACTAAGCTGTTATCTCACAGATGGAGGGAAATGGCAGAGAACTGATCAGAATCCCGCTTGTGGGGTATTTTTCAATAAGGAAAATAAAATGAACTTACGACAATATTGCACTTCCCCAACCCCTCAATTTGTAGACTGAGATCCTGTATATCTTGTCAACCATTCCAGTTTAACACTCTAGTGTTAGGATAATTTTAGTTTGTTTTTGTTTTTGTTTTTGTTTTTTACATAAGAGAGAACATATAAAAGTATCCAGAGTTCCTCCAGTTTCATTCAGAACTCCAAATAAATTTCACAGAATGAAAAACATTTCTGTACAAACATTTAAAATGGGCTGCAATAAAATGGCAACAAGCAGAATTACTGCTTCCGTGATCTGTGTGGTGATGAACCCTCTGTGAAGGGGTCAGTTGCCTATTTCTGCAGCAAAGGAAGCTGGAGATGTGACTGGCCTAACTTCTAACATCCCCAAATCTCCCAACAGGTACCAAAAAGGTTCATTTGTAATGACAGTTCATTTGCATTTACAACTATATCCTTCTTAAAGCATTTCCTTCAATCCTGCTACCTAAACTTTAATCTTACCAAAAAAGTTAGAATTTCAGTTCTTGTTAACAATGCACATAAATCCAAACTTGGAAAATATTACAAAATTCTTTCAAAAGCTTCAAATACAACACAAAAAGTATCCATCTTTATAAGTTGAAAAATTTCCCTCCCCAACTAAAATAGTTTCCCCGCCCACCTGAAAAATCTGGAACTGAAATTTTCTATATTTAGCAAAATGTCCCAGTAGAATAGTCCCGCTGTACAGCTGGATTGATTACAAATCAGTCCTGTGTAAAACTCTTCCCCTCCCACCCTCAGTTTCTGAGCCACGTCACGGCTCTTGTTTGATGTGGAAGTTGGCAGAGCCATTGCTTTCCTGATCAGAGGCTCCTTGAAGGAAATGATAATCTTCTCCATCTAGCAACTCCTCCTTTAGCTGCAATGTAGTCATTTTCTTATGTCCTTTGTGTTGCAGGGACTTAGCCTTTTTCTTCTGTTTTGATGAAGCTGACTGGCTTTCTCTTGAAGACTGTGATGCTGGAGGCTGTAGCTGATATCCAGTTAATTGACACCACCCTACAGGATAGAGGTCAGGGGACTCACCGTCTACCCACTGATCATACTCTTCTTCCCATCCATCAAAATGTATCCTCAAGAGACGATGAATAATTCGAGTTACTGAGGCTACACATATTAAACGTGGCTCCATGAGATCTACTGCTTCTAATATCATTCCTACACGAAATCTGTGGTTTGGAACATCCTTATTAAATAGTTTTACTGGTGCTGCAATGGCGGCAGTTTCCCTGAGGTAGTCAAACCATTTAAAAGGAAGTTTTGTGTAACCTCTGGGTGGAGTAAGTTCAATCATGTTAATTTCACAGAAACCGACAGGGAAAATCGAAGGAGATGTCGCATGGTAACAGAACCAGTCAGAGCCATCCGCTGCTTCTGAGCAATCAATCCCAATCATGAGGAATCCATCAGCCAGCACCTTTCTAATGGTCACAACACATATTGTAGAAAGATTTAATGGGTCTATAGCTTCCAATTTCATTCCTTCTTTGAACCACTCCCCACTCTGGTCTGCTTCTTTTATCTTAGCAAATAAATGTGGTGGTGTATCAATATGTCCATCCTGCTTCTTTGTAATATCAGATCTTTTGAATCGATGGCCTATGCTTTGAGACCAACCAATATGATGCATCATTGGGCTGTGCATGTGGCACCAGAAGTCATTTGTTCTGTCTTCACTCTCTTCATACACAAGCCTTGATCTTCCGCCAATTACACTTTCCACTACTGCCACTCGCGTTCCACACAAATGCCTCTTGTCAACCACTTCTACTCTCATGCAAGGTTTGAAAGGATATTGCATACTCTCTGAAACCTTTTGTGAGAAGTCAGGAGGAAGGGTTTTGGCACCAGTCTTTTCACTAGAAAAGCTTTCCAGTTTGTATACTTATGTTGAATAGCTGCTAATTTTACAATTCCAGCAATCCAGAAGACTTTGGTAGGGAGGCTGCAGTCTGTATTGGGAACGTCTACTCTTGGAATTTGACGAATAACTTCTTGAACACGAAACGCTACAGAAACGCTTTGTTTTAGAGTAAAAGGCATGTCGCACGCCAACCATCCCACACATCTCGCAGGTAGCCATGCCAGATTTCCCTGTCTGGGTAAGTGTAGACATGCCCATTGTTTTTGATAATGGGGAGATTAGAAGGTAAAGGAGCAACTACTTCTTCACTCTCCACAGAGCTGGAGCTGCTACTTGTGTCCTCACTGCAGCTGTCATAACCGTCAAACATCCCGGACCCGGACACGTCTCTTCGTTTCTGTGTGCATCGTGAGGAATGTTCAGTCACACAGGAAGGATGTATGATAAAATAATTCACATGGACTTTCAGCTCTTCAAAAGACAGCTATGAATCCTTAAGTGTGATCCTGAAAAAGCACTTGTCAGAGAGACTGCACGGGGGACCGCGGCCGTGGTGACCTCTAACGTCTCCTCCTCCGACTCAGATCCTTTGTGTTTTCCATCAGGGCTTCATGGGTAGGGGTTGTCCGTGCTCCCCGAGCGAGCCCGCGGCGCCCCCTCCCCGAGCTGGGGGCAGGTGCCTCTCCCCCGGACTGCGGCGACTACAGGGGTTCCCGGCTGGGCCCAGACCGGTGGCGGCTCTACAGTAGGTTTTAAACACTGCTATTTTAAGACTATTTTCATGCAGTTTGATGGCAGTTATTGAAACTGCTAAAAATGTTAGGTTGCACTGACATCTGCTGGCAAAAGAGTAAACTTCATAGAAAACATGTTAATTGGAAGCAAGCAGTTTATTTTGGTTTTTTAAAATTGTATTTGCATTCTAGGTTTAACAAAATTAGCTACTGAACATGATAATTTTTTATGCATAGTTTAATTGATTCAAGCAGCTTGTTGGTATGTGGCAACTCTTTTTGGCTTCTTCAGAATGGCCGGTGGCAGCTTGTAAACATAAACTGTGGCAATGTGTAAAGTATCTTTTAACTCATAACTTCTGGTTGATCTTTACCACTGAATGATGACATCATCATCTTCATTACTCTATTTCCATCATAATACTGTCATCATCATAATGTCCTTTGGTTCTAAAACACTACAAATAGTGATGCTTATTAAGTTAGCCATTAGCAGAGAGCTGGATCAGAAGTGGAACAGCCAGGACCTGAACTGGTGCCCACATGGGATGCCAGAGTTGCAGGCAGAGACTACCCATTATACCATTATGCCACGTTGCCAGCCCCAACATTCACTTTTTAAACAAAGATTTATTTGTTTATTTGAAATACAGACTGGCAGAGAGGGAGAGAGAGAAAGGGAGAGAAAGAGAGAGAGAGAGAGAGAGAGAGAGAGAGAGAGAGAGAGAGAGAGAGAGAGAGAAAGAAAATCACCTGTTGGTTCACTCCCGAAATGACTGCAACAAAAGCAAGAAGCTTGGAACTCCATGTTGGTCTCCCATGTGGTAGTAGGGGCACCTGGGACATCTTCTGCTTTCTCAGGCACATTAACAGGGAACTGGATCAGAAGTAGGAGTAGTGAAGACTTTAACCAGGGCTCCGATACGGAACACCAGCATCTCAAAAGCAGCAGTTTGACATACTGTGTCAAAACCCCAGCCTCAAGTTAGCATTCACTTTCAGAAAGTGTTCTGGGAAAACAGATGTAGGCTATAGGGGAGGAAGCAAGCCAACAGAACGAAACATGAGGGGTTATGACTGTTGTTATTATTATTATTGCCAGGAAGTAAAACATGCCTACTTTAAACCCTACTAACTCAACATTGATTTAGTGTCAGAATTTTACAACTGGAAAGAACTTTACTGATCATTTGGTTTGTTCTTTTCTTTTTTGTAGCTATGGGAATTAAGACCCAGATAAATTTAAATAACTTCATCACCCAGCTGATACCAGAACAAAGTTCTGTGATTTTCCCACTCCAGGATTCATTTCTGTATCAATTGTCTTCATGAGCTGTATATTGGAAGTCTACTGCTTAAGCCAAATATACTTGAACACACAAAACATGCTTATTTGAGGATTTACATTTAGCTAATTTGAACTCAGCTATCCCAGCTTTCTCTAAGAGTGTTATTAAAATATAGGATATTATGTAATACTGCTCTGTGATGCTTCAGAAATATATACTTATTTATATGTCCTTCCCAAAAAATCAAGTTCCATTGTCTATTTTTTTCAGATGTAAAAATACAAAGAGGCATGTGGATCAGGAAAAAATGAGTCAGAAATAAATCTTAAGCAGAAATTTCTGGTTCTTTGATCGGGGCTGGGATCTCAGAATCATGCTTCAATTACATTAGTGAATTAATCACATATTCCTCTTTTCTGTTCCAATAGGTATTGCTATACAGGATAAAACTTTTAGAAATGCAACTTGCATTGTAATAATGTGTGCAATATATGTATATTCCAGGTGAACTAGTCTATAATACAACACCAAGGACATTCTTTCCCCTCTGTTTTGGCATTGCCACCATTTTGGGATGCTTAATGTGCACTTGTAGGAGACTTAGCAGTTTCCCTGAGCTCCACTCACTTGATCAGAGTAGCATGACCCTCCCCTCAGCCCACGCAGTTGTAGCAACCAAAAATGTCTCCAGACATTACCAAATGCCCTGGTGGGTGGGGTGGGGTGAGGAGGATCAGTGTTTTCTTTCCAAAAATAAAGAAATATGAACACATGAAAAGTGAGACTCAAAGAGGCATCTCTAAATTAGGTAAATGCAAACTTCATTTAAATATCCCTTCTAAGCTAGAGCTAAAGCTAAAGTGAATTCCTTAAAATTGTTTTCAGAATTTGCATATTCTTGTTTCTTTTTACATTTTAAGGAATAATTTTGAGATAGGTATGACTTCACAATCAAGTTTTTTTTTTTTAATCTTGGCAGCTAAGCTGATCTTTATCTGTGATGGTTCTAAAAATTTATTTTTCTGATAAGGCAAACTTCTATTTTTTTTTTTTTTAAACAAAAGCAACCTATAAAATTTTAGAGCAAGTATTTTCATACCCAATCTGCAGACAGGAAAATGAAGTGGTGTCTGGGCTCAGTGAAGTTTCTTGTCGACCAAATGCTTTCATTTCATCCAATGTAAGCATATTTTTAAAAATATCTGTTTTATATAGGGAGCACCTTCATGAAAGGAAAAAGGGAAGGGAGGCAAGGGAAGAAGGTTGGGGAGTGTAAAGGGGAGAGAAGGGAGAGAAAACAATGTTGGGAGAAACTGCAGGCTGGCATTGTGGTGCAGCAACTCCAGCATCCCATATCAGAATGCCAGTTTGAGTCTCAGCTGCCATTTTCGATTCAGCTCCCTGCTAATGGGAAGGCAGAAGATGGCCCAAGGCCCCTGTCAACCATGTGGGTTACCAGGATGGAGTTCCTGGCCCCAGGCTTTGGCTTGACCCACACCTTATTGTTGCAGCCATTTGGGGACTGAACAAGTAGATGAAGTTCTCTCTGTATCTCTACTCTTTCTCTGCCACTCTGCCTTTCAAATAAATAAATAAATTTCAAATCTGGGAGAACCTTAGCAGGACAATGAACAAAACTGGCACAGGACAGATGTAATCTATTTAAGTCATTATAACAACCCTTAAGATTCAGCACATCCATTGTCCTCCTCCATCACTGACTTGTCCTCCATTACTGTCCCCAAGTGCCTGTGTTCTCCACATGCATATTTAAGGATTATGTTTTTCCTTCTTCCTCCATCCTTCAAACTTAACCACTCCTGATCTTGGTGTCAAAGTCTTAAGTCTTTCCAAGGGAAATAAACATAAGCATTTTTGCTGCTTCCAAATGGTTTATTGCTGAGACCAGGAAAGGGGCAGCAATTCATTGTCTATATTCTAATCCTAAAGGTAAATAGTTTCTAGAAGCACTTCAAGTTCCCCAACGCTTATCCTGCCAGCTAATGTTTCAACAGCTGATTGTCTGTCACCCAGAGCTCTCTCACCCAGAGTTCTATGAATGAATAGCCTTCCAAATCCTGCAGCAATCAACTTTGTACATTTTTAAAAATGAGCAATGTTGGGAAGTCTGTTGGGAAACAGGTACTCATGGATGTGATATGAATAGTGTAGTCACTGTAATGCTTTTGGAGGCATTTAGAAATGCATTTCAAAACCCCTAAACACATGCATACAACTAGACAGTCCAGGTATTGAACCCTGTTGGACTTGAGTTTAAAGAAACAATTATAGATATGCTTAAAGATGTTTGTCAAGAGGACACTTATGCAAATGGTGTTATAATAGTAGGAAATTATGAAACAAAATGGTAATATTATTGGTTACATACATTATGGTTAATCCATATAATGTCAGATAAATCAGGATATTAAAATATAAGCCTAGAAAAGTCTACAGGAATACACATAAAATGCCATTCTTAATGGGGTAGTGGGTTTTTACTTTCTTCTTTATACTGTTCTGGATGTGCCAAAATTGCCAAGAATGATTATTTACTACTTAATGATAAGAAAAGTTTTCTGAAGTAAATAATAAAAACAAGATGAAATTGTTGTGGTTCATCACCTGGTGGATGTGGACTTTCCTCTGCCTAGGTGGCAAGCTGTCGAATCAACTTTGCGCTTATTCTCAATGACACTATCACACCAACAACTTTCAGTTATTGAATATCTACAACGGGCAAAGTACCGTGCTATATTTATGTGAGCTTTTTCATTCCTTAAAACCAACCTCAGGTGGTATTATTCCTTTTGCAGACGAGGAAACTCAGATTTTCTGAGTGGTTTTAAGTTAACATGAGGTCTAGCAAGGATCTGAGCTCAATTAACAACAGCAAAGTCTGAATATTTAACCCTGACCCTACGTTGCTTCCCTTGGCAGTTTCAAGCCTGAGCACATCTTCTTTGAATCATTTGAGGCAAGAAGTGTTTATGGAAAAATGATTTTAGTAGGATTCTTCCTATAATTCAAAAGTCTTTGTAATATAGACTGAACTTCACTTTGGTATCATATTTGCTCTACAATACCTGGAAACATGCTGTGGTTAACTAATGTGTTGCTTAAGACAAGCTTAAAAACACAAGATGAGAAATGATATTTGGGCATATTTTCTCAATGAGAAATTTTCTCATAAGAAATATACCTAATATCTTCATTTATTCTTAGCCATATATTAGGATACACAGAAACTTGCAAAAACACTCACCAAAAAACATGAGTCTCCTTAATAAACATTGAACCTGGATGGGAAAACTGCTTTATTTGTCCCTAGAGGCAAAAAACTACTGCCAAGGTTGAGTTTGAACAAAGAAGATAATTTACATTATTCATCTTTAATGAGGTTCCAAGTTCTTTTTTTTTTTTTATTTGACTGCATCAGGGCACATACAAACTGCAATGTAAAGAAATAACACACTCACACACTAACCTAACTGCATAAAGATCTCATTATTGTAACATTAATGTATGGTTATTTTAATATTCTCACAGTTTTGAAATGATAAAATTATAACTGTATTATGGAAGGAGAAGGAGGAAAAGTAATGGGAGAAGGATGAGGAGAAAGTAGTAGACAGAGGCGTAATTAAGTATTCCTTGCCACCAGTAGTGAACAATGAGTAAACACAAACACTGGGTAGAATACAGACACTAATTCACATACAGAGACTTGATAATTAACTGATGCAGATTCCCTACAGAATTCCTCTGCTATGACTCAGTTTTAACTTTTCCTGGATCTACGTTAATTGAAATCTCATCATGATCAATAGTGCCTTGGGTATTTTCTGGGAAAAAAAAGTTCTTAATCTCAGTGTTTGCCTGTGCAATACAAACAACTTCTTAGTATTCATCAGGCAACCTATGCTTTAACAACAAAGATCTTTTGATACTAGGGTTTTTTTTTTTTTTTATTAAACTTCTTCCAGTTCCTACTTAATCATTCTCTTAAGAGTTATTTTATACACATTTCTTAAACAACATATACTTTGTATAAAATATAAGAATTACCCTACATTCTTAAGGTCAGATTCAGTGACAAAATGCACTATTGAATCTAATAACACATTTAATACTTGCTGCATATAAGTTGCATGTAAGAAACATAGGCTGCAATATTCTGTGATTCATGCAGTAAATGTTTACAAAAATCAAGCAAACAACTAGACATCCTTCAGCTACTAAAATTAACCTTTTCAGTCACAACAGACTAATAGTAACAAAAATAAGAGCACAGACGGTTACATCAAAACCATGCTGGGTCGAGTTTGTCTTGGAAGAGTTGGAAGGGCCATAGGAACAGCACTGGCAGCCATCCAGTTTCCTATTTTCCTATGGGACTGAGACTATTCTTTCCTACATGGCTTTCCCTACATTACAGGCTCTTGCACAAGAGGCATTTCAGGCTTTAAACAAAAATAACCAAACTTTAGTGAAAAAGCTGGAAAATGCCTTTCTTGAGTGTCTGATCTGGAAACGGCTTGCTGTAGGTCCTTAAGGCAAATGCCAAGAGTCAAAGAAATTGTAGTACAGTCTCAGGCGGTAAACAAAATTACTGACCAAGGAATTATATTTCTGGATAAAAACTCTTCACAAGAAGGCCTATCTGAATAAGATCAGCTTCTTGGTTTTGAAGTTAATATGAGTTTTATATCCTAGGAACATTGTACATTTTCCCTATTGTAGAGACTTTTGGAGTAGATACATGTTCACAATGTTGCTTAAAACAAAAACAAAAACAAAAAAGCATAGGGCATAGAAAAACTATTCAAATACCAAGCAGGTTTCAAGTTTGTTCTTGCTTGTTTGCTCTACTTTCATATTTTACTTTTATGGTTGGCATATGGAAAACCAAACTGGGAAATCATAATGTTGGAGTATTTTAAAGGCATGCCATCATATATGTTAACGAGCTTATTTATACAATAGGACCTTTGCAGAAAATGCTCAGCTCGATGCCACATTCCAGTGTAGCCTCCGTTGGTCTCTTTTTCCAAATTGCCCAGGTTTATAGGTTTCACAAATATCCCTGATGTCTTCCCAATGTGCTTGGCAATCATAAAATTCATGGCAATATCGTCACAGTTTTGAGTTTCATCTATCAAAGCATGGACAGCAGCAGGTTGCCTCTGAAAGAGTTCAAGATATTTGCTATTGAAGAACGAGGCTCCAATCAGCACCATAGAGTACTGGTCACCATTTCCAAGCCCTGGTGTTTGTAATTCCATACCTCCATAGCTATAGATACCTGATGAAGTAGAGACATGCTTTCTAGGAACAAATCCTACAATTTGATCAGGAAATTGCTGAAAAGAAAACAGAACAATTGAATTATACATTTCTTTAAAACACATATGGTGAAAAAGACATTGTTGCAAAGAAAAGAAAACTGATTTGTCAATGTTTCCTTATTCCTGGTTTCTACATCTTAGTTTCATCTAACTCCAGGCAACTTCATAACTGTATCGTGATAAGTTTACAGGTCAGATTTCATTACATCCAAAAAAAATCTTCAAAAACAAATGTGCTAACCTCACAATTGTTCTCTAATTAAAATATTGTCTTGATATTAACAAATTCTAGCCACCAAAAATTCTAGTCTTTCAAAGTTTGCTGTAAGAAAAGTCTGTATGAATGCTATTTACTGTAGGAGAGAAGATACAATGTGATCATTTTGAAACTGTTTTAATCTCTTAGGAGTATACTACAATTATGGGTCTACATGTGTGACTTTACTGTTTTTCCACATTGATTTCACTGTTCTTGAAAGTCACTGTTGATTTTAAACAATATTTTATACCTTTTCAGTTTGGACATTTCCTTTTTAAGATATTAGATTTACATAAATACAAATATAAATGATATATGTGTAAGAGATGTGTCAGGATCTTTGAAGAAAGTATAGGTAGTAGCAAAACACTTGTTTTGGGGACAGTGAATATAAATAAAATAAAAATGATCAAACATTGCAGCATCCGAGAGAGGTAAGAATTTAGGATTGAAAAGTTTAGTTCACTTGGTCAATAATGTGAGTTTCATTCATTTATGGAACAGATACTGAACTAGGGACATAGACACAGACACATAGAAATTAGGCTGAATGAAATTCAACCTCAGAAAACTCATAGTCTAGAGAGAGTTTGATACAGATATGTGAATAAGAATTACAGTACTGTGACAAAACTGTAAATGCAGTCGGGTAAATCTGATGGCAGCACTGAGGAGAGAATGACAACTGTGTTTCTGGGAGGCAAAGGGAAAGGTCAGCAGATAGAGGATAAAGGCTGGGAGGCGAAGCACCACTTATACATCTTGGAGAATGAAAGCCCTTTCACTGATGGCTAGCAGAGGAAAAGAGAAAGCACCGAAGTGGAGGTAGTGGGCAAGTGTAAAGGCACAGTGAATGTCTCCTCCAATCTCAACTGCCTACAACATGCAGGGCACTGACAAGACAGAGTTTAAGGAGTCAGATTACCTTGGTCAATAGACTGAAGTTGTTCTCAGTATTTTTATGAATAAAAACTAAAAACATAGTTCTACATCTCTAATTGTGTCTATTCCTTAGACTGTTCTCATTCACTACAGCCTTTGTATCCTTCTCTCCCCCTTACATTTTGGTGAATTATTATTATTATTATTATTATTATTATTTTACTTTCAACAGAAATCTTACAGCTGAAGTACTATGAGAAAGTTTTGCCTAAGAAGCCTTTATTTCCAGGGCTGGAAAAACCTGCTAATATAGAAAAAATTCAATTTGTTGAGCAGTATACAAGGTATGAAGTTAAAAACTGAAGTTTTTAGAATGCTGATACCTGAAGACCACTTTGTCATTAATATTTAATACTGTTATAGCCTAAGAAGTTACAATTATGCAAATTAGGCCATTTATTGGGAAGCAGGGTGTTAAGCTATTTGACAGGGTTACAGAGAATTTGTACATAGTTCTGAGTTCAGATAACTGTGCTGCAACCTGCAGAATCAGCTGATTTGTACATATTCAATAAGAGAGAGGTAATTTTATAGGATGGCAAGCAAGCAATCTATGTTTGCTCATCCAAGCTTAGGTTTAGTTAACAAACAAAACAAAAATCTGCTACCATAATGATACGTGCAGATTAATACAGAAGACTTTCTAAACAATGGTATCAGAACCAGGATTAAATTTTGTGAAGGCAATAAGTGTTTTATTTCACAAAAAGTTGCATATACTATCAATACAGAAACAAATTTCTCATTTGAGACACAAGTCTTTGGCCTGTGGAAAACATCACTACATTCCAGTGTGTCTTTGCTATCATTTGGATCATTTCTTCATTATTCTCTGAAAGTTAGTTTTAGCTCTTCTTCCCAATACATCAAAATATAAAATAAATAAATATAAAAGATACCATAACTTTCATGCTGATTCAATTAAGCACAAGAAACCTGGATTAGCCTATAACAGCTTTATCTATCTTTTAGTTAAATACTGTCTACACTGTTTTTGGCAATCCCCACTTTAAACCATGCTGTCCTGGTTAAGCACTACCTAAGACTTTTCTATAGATGTTTTCATAAAGGAAATATTACCTGCCAAACTGAGAAGGCAAAAGTAAGATCCTGTGCGCTAATGAGTGTGTCATCATCTACCATTAACACTGCTGAAATGAAAAGAAAAATTTTACGTTGAACAGTTTAGAAATGAAAACAAAACTGGTAAGATACTTATCTATACAGATCATTCAAATGAAATATTTTCTGACCCAATTAGTATTAGTATTCTTGGAAAGATTTGTCCAGTAGACTCTTTTAAGATTGTAATTGACTGGGGCTGGCACTGTGGCATAGTAGATTAAGCCTCCACCTGTGGCACTAGTATCCCATATGGACACTGGTTCGAGTACCGGTTGCTGCATTTCTAATCCAGCTCTCTGCTAATGGCTTGGGAAAGCAGTGGAAGATGGCCCAAGTTCTTGGATCCCTGTGCCCATGTGGGAGAACTGGAAGGCATTCCTGGCTCCTGGCTTTGGATCTGCCCAGCTCCGGTCATTGTGGCCATTTGGAGAGTGAACCAGCAGACGGATCATCTCTCTCTGGTTTTCCCTCTCTCTGTAATTCTGCCTCTCAAATAAATAAATAAATCTTTAAAAAAATTGTAGTTGATTTTCTAACTTCCTGAAGGGAAAATAATCATGTAGTTAATATCCATCATCCTAGAAATGACTGAACCACTAAATAAATAAATCTGGGGCAAGCATTGTGGCACAGTGGGTTAAGCTGCCGACTGTGATGCTGGCATCCCATTTGGGCACTTGTTTGATCCTGGCTGCTCCACTTCCCTGCCTACATGCCTGGAAAAGTTGCAGAAGATGGGCCAAATCCTTGGGCCCCTGCATCTACATGGGAGATCTGGATGGAGTTCCAGGTTCCTGGCTTCAACCTGGCCCAATCCCAGCCTGTGGGGCCATATGGGAAATGAACCAGCAAATAGAAGATTTCTTTCTCTCTCCCCACCCCCCTTCTTTAATGCTACCTTCCAAATAAATACAAATCTTTAAAAAACAATCCAGTGCTCTATTAGGCAAATTACAACCTCATGAAACTGCTACAAATGGGAGGAAAAGGGGAGTGGCAAGAATCTTAGGACCTCCTTTAATGCAATAATATATAACTAAAGCCTTTCTTTTTCTAACAATATTAATCTCTTTGTTATTGTTGTAAGGTGGACTTTGTTATTGTTGTAAGGTGACTTCTTTCCCAAGAAACTGCTTTTTGGTATCTCAGAAACTACTCTTTAAGCTTTTTAAAGGGATTTCTTATCATTAACCCACCCATTTCTCTCCACAGAGCTAAGACAAGAAGAATTCCAGAGACACACGGGCCCACCCCAGCTCTGGTTGGCTGCAGCCCTTCTAGACTGAGAAACCAGCTGCATCTCACCATTGGTTTCCACTTCAGGGAAGACCTGGAGTCGATTTCTCATCCTGTTTGCTGTCTGAACTTTGAAGATCACAGGGACAGGGTGAGGCCCTAAAGAATTCCACAATTCATCTGGTCCCTTCTCCCCAACATTATTCCATACCACAATCACTTTATGCAGGTGTGGTATGGCCTGATAATGATTTAAAAGTCTTAATAAGAGATCCGTTCTGTTGTAGGTCTGCATTATGAGAGTGAAAGAATCCAGGGTGGACTTGCCCTGGGATTTTATTTCCCTACGTAAAGTGAGCATCTTGTCTTCTTTGATGTTGGGAAGTAAATTGGTCAAAGCCCCAGCTACCAGCAGTAACACAAGGATGACCACCAAAGAGAAATGAAGCACTCGAATCCCCATTACTCTCCCAGGAAGTTTGCAGATGTGGCAACACCTAGAGTGGAAGAGGAAACAAAAGACAGAATGTCAGCATTCTTACTAGTCACTGAGCTTTTATTTACATTCTTACAAGGAGAAGACAGACAATTTCATTTTAGTGGATTCAAATTCAGTTCTCCTTTCCTTTTTGATAAGACGATTTGGCCTAAGAGATAAAAAGTAGAGTGTAACATTCCCTCCCTTTTGATGCTGCCTGTCTTGCAGATGCAGGCAAAAGATCTTAATACTACCAAAGAGGAAGACATAAGCAATGTAAAATTAGTCCTCATTTTATCAATAAACATCTGAAACTCAGATTATTTTTAAAATGTGATTATATTCACCTTAGTAATACATTAATTTTAGACGTGCATTTTGGTAGCAGACTTTTTGTACAAATTTATCACATGTAGAATACAATACATGAAAGCAGATAAAAATGGTAGCAGCAGCAGCAAACCATTACAGTGATTTTATTACTTATCAGGCCCTGTACTATGTGCCCACATGCTGTCACATGTACTTAGTCATTCAACAAAGTAAACAAAGTTACTGAGCACTGTGTGCCAGGTACTGTCCGAGGTTCTGCAAATACGGCAATAAGTAAGATAGACAAGGTGTTTGCTGTTAGTAGCAGAGGAGGTAGTAAGGAGAGACAGATAAAATAAACACACTGAACAGATAATTCACAACACTAATTATGAAGAGAGTATGTTTATGAAGAGACGAAATCACAGTGATGTGATAAGCAAGAGCCAGATTATGTGGGGCCCTGACAGCCTAGATATAGAATATGGATTTTATTCTAAAATCCTTTAACAATCCTGATCATGAGAGCAGTATGACACAATTTATCTTTTCCCAGTTAACAGTTTGGATGCTTACAGAAATTAAATAACTTCCCCAAGATTACTAAGCAACCTAAGTAATGGAGCTAGGATTTACATTCAAAAATTCTGCTCCTAGAGTCCAGGCCATTGATCATTATGGACTGCAGAGGTGTACTGCCTGGATTCAAATTCCGACTAAAGTCAGGAGTGTACAAATCAGGAGGTTTTGTACTCAAGATATGTTTTCTCCTAGCTTTCTCCCTATACCTGAAGGATCTTATAAAGATGGTCATGGGGCCAGCGCCGTGGCTCAACAGGCTAATTCTCCGCCTTGCGGCGACGGCACACTGGGTTCTAGTCCTGGTCGGGGCGCCGGATTCTGTCCCGGTTGCCCCTCTTCCAGGCCAGCTCTCTGCTATGGCCTGGGAGTGCAGTGGAGGATGGCCCAAGTGCTTGGACCCTGCACCCCATAGGAGACCAGGATAAGCACCTGGCTCCTGCCTTCGGATCATCGCGGTGCGCCGGCCGCAGCAACCATTGGAGGGTGAACCAATGGCAAAGGAAGACCTTTCTCTCTGTCTCTCTCTCACTGTCCGCTCTGCCAGTCAAAAAAAAAAAAAAAAAAAAAGATGGTCATGGGATAGTAGTGACCAAATAACTGTTAAGTGTGGCCATGATACTCACTTGTCAAAAATTATAAACCAAACCTCTCAATTATATATGTTAAAAAAGGTTAAATCTGTTTCACAAAACTAGCTTCCATGTAATTTTATTTTCCATGCTTGTAGCCTCTTACTGTAGCACTGTTTCCTTCCATTACTTCTGTTTTTTATTCTTTTGCTATCTCTGCTCTCAGTCTAAAGTGCTTCCTCCTCCAAATGCTTTTTAGGTATATCCTTATTTTGTATTTTTAGCACTAAGTTTTCATGCCCATTTTAGCATCTTGGGATCTATTCTGCTACTTTATTAAAGTACAAAAGCCAGAAGTTAGGAAAAAATTGCTCAAATACATTTATTTATGAAAAGACTGGAAACAAAAATCAACCAAGAGTTTAAATGCCTTTTAAAATACCTTTAAGAGGGCCTATGCTGTGGCATAGCAGGTAAACCTGCCACCTGTGGCACCAGCATCCCATATGGGCACTGGTTTGAATCTGGGCTGTTTTATTCTCAAAGCAGCTCCCTGCTAATGGCCTGGAAAAGAGGCAGAAGATGGCCCAAGTGCTTGGGCCCCTGCACCCACATGGGAGACACAGTAGAGGCTCTTGGCTCTGGGTCAGCACAGTTCTGGCTGTTGCAGCCATCTGGGGAGAGAACCAGTGGATGGGAGATCTCTCTCTTTGTCTCTCCCTCCTTCTCTCTCTCTGTAACTCTGCCTTTCAAATAAATAAATCTTAAAAAATACTTTTAAGAAAAAAAGTAGAACTCTCAGAATCAAAAAGAATTAGATGTATGAGATATTATCCTTGATGATGTAATTGATCCATGACTATGGATTTTAGTCTATTACTTTTTTATTCTTTTTGATAAAATTTCTCTTCTTAGGCTACACAATAGATAGATACACTTATCTACTGCTTAATATAGACAACTGCAATAAAGCCAGAAGATTTCTCACTGCAAACTCATGGGTAGGGTATGCTGTTCTCAGTTTAACACTGCGATTTAATTTTACATTGTATTTTTGGTTCTCTCCACCTTCTTGAAAAAGTGCATTCTGTGTACATATTCACATCTGTGGTTGAAGTTAGATATCATTCCATAGGCAATCCTAAGACTGTAGTTTAAATTGTCCTAATAAAATATTGTATTTCAAACTAGAGCTCATTTTACTTTCAAATGATGTCCAATTAACCTTCTATTTTTCATGGAGATTTTGCAATAGGTGGTTTAATGACCATTATATTCCAGTGATCTTGTTTAATGTGGTGAGGTGTGTTACATAATTATAGAAAGCTTTCTCTCTATCTAGTTCAAGGACATAAAGAGACCACATAGACCATGAGTTTAGCATTCTCCTTTGAAGGTTATGAGAAGGCAGAATTCTGAGAGGGACAGTGCCATACACTCTGTGATGTGACTGTGTCTTTAGGCACACGTAAGCAAGGAGCTTATCCACAAGGACAAGGGAATGGTCACTGTCATTGAGTAGCTTTCCATTTCAACAATCCAAATTAGATAAGCAATTTTACCTTTATAGCAAACTTTCTGGAGAGCTTTCAAGGATATTCTCTACTGGACTTTCTCTGCAGCTTATTCTATGAAGAAAAGCAATTTTGTGGTTCTCCTGTCATGCTTTCAATGTAAGATACAAATAAAGTGAATTATTTTTTAAATAACCTCAGATTTACCATGATTATGTTTCAAGGGCAGTAATTTAAGGCTTTTGGGAACAATGGTTTCATTTTATGTACCCTGTTACTAAGACAACACAAAATGTTAATATGTATAGTCAGCCAAAGGCAAGCCATCATGAGCTTTGATCAAAGGACCTGAAAATTCCTTTAATATTGAATCAAAGACAGGTCCTAGCAAACACATTTTCAGTTCTGTATAAAAATGGCCACTTATGTGCACTCAGAGTAAAGAATCATTTTGACAACTGCATTAAAGCTTACCATGATTAAGATATTTATATTCACTTTTCTGCAGCTGAGTAGGAATAGTATATTGGAAAACTTCCACAGAAGGATTTCTAGTCTCTAAAGTAGAAACTAATAATATTATGTGTTGCAGTCTTAAAAAAGCAATGAAGAATATTACTATAACTTACTATAAATAGATACTATAGAAGACTCTCATGAGTGACTTTTCACTTTTACCTGCACTTTTAGTAAGAGTTTATCTCTGTAATCATTATAGAAATTCCCTCTTTAAGATACATTCTAATCCCCTATTTTACCTGTATCAGAAAGGCCTTAGAGGATCTACATAATTTATGTCTTTAGAAAAATAGTATAAATATTTCATGTGGTATTTATTAAGTAATGCAGCTCAATAAAATTACATAAATTCTTTAGTTTATATGGCAAAGCAATAGAGCAAGGGCATATCAGACTACAAGGCAAGTAGTGAACTATACTTTGAGAATAGCTGAATTCTAGAACTCTACTGTAGGTCCAACAGAATCGATTTCAGTATAGTGCAAAGAGTAAGGATGACTTCATGACTACAGGGATTTCACAGTTTCTGGCTTTCTTCTGCTGTTTAATTTATAGCTTTGAGCTCTGATTAGAAGATATGAGAAAGAACACTTGTGGATGATCTATGTCTTATTTGAAAGGAACAAAGTGGAGCAGGTACTGTGGCACAGCAGGTTACTCCTCTGCCTGTGGCGCCAGCATTCAGTTCTTGTCCCAGCTGCTCCTCTTCAGATTCAGCTCTCTGCTGCCATTTGGGAAGGCAGTGGAAGGTGGCTCAAGCGCATGGGCCCCTGCACCCGCATGGGAGACCCAGAAGAGGCTCCTGGCGCCTGGCATCTGATCAGCTCATTTGCAGCCATGTGGGGAGTGAACAAGTGGATGGACGACCTTTCTCTCTGTCTCTCTTTCTCACTGTCTGTAGCTCTACTTCTCAAATAAATAAATAGAAAAAAAAAAAAAAAAGGAACTAAGAGGTAGATATAAACATCTCCTAGTTCTCTTGTTCTCAATTTCTCAATTTTCCTTTTAGGCTTTGTTTTTCCATTTTAAAAATTATTTCTGCATATTTGTACTGACACCCTGTCTTACTCCAAATAAGATCTGATAGCTCATAGTCTATTCTCTTTCTGCTCTTCTTCCATCCCCATGACTACAACAGATTAAATATAACTTTGATAGTACAGGAAATGTCAGCAAAACAAAACAAAAATCCATCTTGTTCTTATCATCTGAATAATCAAAGATCCCTCTAATGACTTTTTTTTTGTGTGTGTGTTGCTATGTTAATTTATTAGTTCTTCATGGGTAGGCCACAAACTCTTTTTGGTTATTTTAATACATTGGCTTTGCTCAGTGCTAGGAGGGAAGAGACGAGAAAGATCTTCCATCCACTGGTTCATTCCCCAGATGGCTACAACACCTGCCAGGATGAAGGAGCTTCATCAGGGTCTCATGGTGGGTAGCAGGTGCCCAAATACTTGGGCCAGCCTCCACTGCTTTTCCCAGGCCATTGTGCTGGATTGCAAATGGGGAAGTCAGGACTCAAACTGGCACTCATATGGGATGTCAACTTTGTAGGCAGCAGCTTTATCCATTATACCACAACACTGGCCCCAATAAATCTTTTTTTTGACAGGCAGAGTTAGACAGCAAGAGAGACAGCGAGAAAGGTTCACCCTTCCGTTGGTTCACCCCCCAAATGGCCGCTACATCTGGCGCACTGTGCCGATCTAAAGCCAGGAGCCAGGTGCTTCCTCCTGGTCTCCCATGCGGGTGCAGGGCCCAAGGACTTGGGCCATCCTCCACTGCCTTCCCGGGCCACAGCAGAGAGCTGGACTGGAAGAGGGGCAACTGGGATAGAATCCGGCGCCCCAAGCGGGACTAGAAGCCGGAGTGCCAGCGCAGCAGGCGAAGGATTAGCCTAGTGAGCCGTGGCGCTGGCCCCCAATAAATCTTAAAAAGAAAAATAATTCATATACAAGACTCTCAATAAGGTATCTGTAAAATAATGCAAAAATTTATACTTGTTATGTTGGAATTTTTTTTTTTACAGGTGTAATGAGATTTCACATAGTACACAACTCACCCATTTAAAGTACAGAGTTCAGTGACTTATTTTTAAAAATACTTATTTCGTTTTTAAAAATACTTATTTTTGTTTTCATCTGGAAGGCAGAGATACAGAGGGAGAGAGAGGAAGATGGAGAGGGAGAGTCTATCTGCTGGTTTATTTCCTAAATGCTTGCAACAGCTAGAGCTGGGCTAGACTGAAGCCAGGAACCTGTAACTGGATTTGGGTTTCCCATGTGGGTGATGGGGACATGAGCACATTATCAGGAAGCTGGAATTGGAAGCAGAGCTGAGACTCAAACCCTGGCATTTTGAAACAAGCAGCATCTTAATTGTGAGGCCAAATGCCTGCCTCTAAAAAATTTTTGAGGATGGCTTTTATGCATGGATTTTAAAATCTTTCTGCATAAAAATGAACTTATCTTCTAATTTCATTTTCTATGAGCTTTTTGAAATATCCCTGTATATTAGTACCTTATTCTTTATTGCCAAAATAAGATTTCATTGTGTGGATATGTCACATTTCTCTGTTCATCATTTTTCTGGACTTTTGAGCTGATTTTACATTTTGGATATTACAAATAATGCTACTATGAATATTATGCAATTATTCTATTTTTTATTTTTATTTATTTGAGAGGGAGGGAGGGAGGAAAAGAGAGAGAGAGAAAGAGAGAGGGAAAGAGAGAGAGGGAGAGAAAGTGTCTAAGTCTGTTTTGTTTGCTGGCTCATACTCCAATGGCTTGGGGTGGGCCAGGCCAAAGCTGGAGGCCAGGAACTCAGTCCAGGTCTCCCAGATAGGGGCATCAGGGACCCAGTTACTTGAGCTATGACCTACTGCCCTTCCCCTCCACCTACCCAGGGTGTTGGAACCTGGAATCAGGAGTGGAGCTTAGATTTTAACCCAGGCACTCTGATGCAGGGATCCCAACCCATGTTTTAGAAACTAGATCAAATACCAGCCCCAAGCGTAAGTGTTTTTGTGAATGTACATATATTTTCATTTTTCTTGGGTATGTATCTAGGAGTGGAATTGCTGGATTATTATATCAGGATGTTTAAATATCTGAGAACTGAATTAACTTTGGAAGAGCATTATGTGAAATTATATGAAATTTTTTTAAAAAATGGATATAAGATAAGGGAAAAAAAGTAAATGATAGTCTATAAAGCAACATTTAATTCTCTTTGGTATGTCTTTAAATGCACTTGGTAATTGTTTTCAGGCGCAACAGGTTAAAGCCCCAGCCTGCAGCACAGCATCCCAATATGGGTGCCAGGTCAAGTCCTGGCTGCTCTACTTCCGATCCAGTTTCCTGCTAATGAGCCTGGGAAAGCAGCAGAGGAGGATGGCCCAAGTCCTTGAGCCCTTGCACCCGCGTGGGAGACCTGGAAGAAGCTCCTGGCTTCCCGATTAGGTTAGCTCTGGCCTTTGTGGCCATTTGGGGAGTGAACCAGCAGATGGGAGACCTCTCTGTCTCTACCTCTCTCTGTAACTCTTTCAAGTAAACAAAATAAATAAAAAACAAAACAAAACAAAACAAAACAAAACCCTGCTTTCAGTTATTTACTGCATCAGCTATCAAAGTTCTCTAGAAGGAGCACTGTCAAATTCTTAGGGCTATTTCCTTAGATTGGAAAAGCAATAATTATCAAGAGAGAAGCTATAAACAAACATGCCAGAGCATGGCATGAGCAAAGATTAGCTGTGTTCTCTGACTCATAAGCAGAAAAGCAATGAGCAGCTTGCATTGTACGATGAAAAGCTGTCATTTTCATTTTGGTGGCACAGATGGTAGAACAGTGTAACTATTCTGCCATTTCTCTATGAAATTTGTCTCATACTGTACAGATTGTTTCTCCTCTGGCTCATCCTCCAGAATGTGTACTTGCCTAAAACCTGGTAATAGAATATAGATGCTCAGAAAAGGGTCTTTAGTTGCCAACAGATAAAATCATTCCAAAATGGAACACAGACACTGATTCAGAACCAGGGCTTTCCTTTTACGAACACACAAGGAAAGAACTGGAAGACAGCTGTGCAGCTGATGGGCAATTTCTGGCCAGGCTGATGGTATGCACATGACACTGTTCAAACTGAGACAAAGGGGAATGGAAATTCCAAAGAACTTTTCTCCTAATTGGTACCCATACACAGCAAGCTGGGCCATGACTCCAAGTATTGGCATAAGCTTATTTGTTCATCTCCAAAGTACCCCCCACCTTTTTTCTGAGAAATTCTGTGCCCTCTGCCCACCCCCCAAGACGCTTCCAAATAACACTGTCTGTGAATGATTTCCTCGTCGTTCTCCACCCTCAGGGCTCCTGCAAACCCTGAACACAGTGCAACTAGATCTTGTTTCCAGGTATCACAACTAACAAATGTGCTTCTAGCTCCTTTTTCAGTGTGCATATATCTTGGGGGCAGTCTCTGTCAATTTTTATAATTCACAACAGTGTCTAGTCCAATTTTTTAGTAAGTGTTTAATTCTTTGTAGCTGAATGGAGCAAGGCAATCTATGTTTAAACTGCCATAAACTTTACAATGGATGCTTGAAATTTTAATAGAAAACACTCAAATTAAATGCAAATTAAGGCCCAATTAAGATTACACAGCACCAAAAAAACTTTTCCCTACATGAAAGATCTGGCCTATCTTCCATCTGGTAACCAGGAGAGCAGGTCATGAAATGTGACCCCAAGACCTGACCACACAGGTGACCTTTCTACTTTCAGTCCTGGGGCCAAGCTACTTGATAAATAGACCTCTGACTTTTTTTTCACATCTTTTCAAAGACATGCTACATTAAGATATCTTTGAAGATCACTATTTCTAAGAATATACTGGTGAATGAATTGATTTTCACTGGGGGAAAATCATTATTTGTTAAAAATATCATCCTTGTGAATTTCCCTGAGGGGGTTTAAGAAGTAACAATACCAGAAATTACACTTCTTAATTCAGCAGGCTGTATCTGTGACTTAAACAAAGTCTGTTTATATATGAAAATTTTCTATTTTTGAATTCAACAAGGGACAAAAACTACAGACTTCAGTATAAGAAAAGAAAACTAAGTTCGAAATGGTCCACAGTAGCCTCTTCCTTTAAAATTTTAAGCAGCATAAACTAGAATTCATTTCACTGTATAATATAGAATAGCAGAAATAGTACATGAAAGGTCACTTTTCTTCACAAGGATTACCAGGGCTATTTAGAAATTTGGGAAGTTTATTTTACAAATCTTTCAGGAAATCTGTTCTTATCCCTGTTATTTTATTAAAGATTTATTTATTTATTTGAAAGTCAGAGAGAGTTACATAGAGCGAGAAGGAAAGGCAGAGAGAGAGACAGAAGTCTTCCATCTGTTGTTTCACTCCCCAGACAGCTGCAGCAGCCGGAGCTGTGCTGATCCGAAGCCAGGAGCCAGGAGCTTCTTCTGGGTCTCCCATGCGGATGCAGGGGCCAGAGGACTTGGGCCATCTTCTACTGCTTTTCCAGGTTATGGCAGAGAGCTGGATTGGAAGTGGAGCAGCTGGGACCTGAACCGGTGCCCATATGGGATGCTGGCACTGCAGGTGGCAGCTTTACCCTCTGTGCCACAGCGCAGATAGCACCCTATCCATTATTTTAGAAATGCCATACTGCTGTTTTCATCTTCTACCAATGGTTTCTTCTCTCACTTTTTTTCCCTACAAAAATTTCTTACAATGTCCTAAACTCCCATCATATTTTTCCTATTTCAAGTATAAATATATCAAAATGATTTATTTTGTGTTAATAATAGGTATAGTAGGAAAGACAGCAATAGATTTATCATAATAATAAAAGGGTTTATATAGTATCACAGATTCATCTTGTGATCTCACTGTGTTTATGACCAATGATACAAGCATACGAACAGATTATTTAGATAACTACAATCTGGACTAACTTCATTATGGACAGGTTATCAAGGTTAAAGTGATTCTTCTTCTCTTTCTTGTTTATTTAATTTGAGAAGTAGAGACACACAAAGTGTGAAAGATACCTCATCTGCTGCTGCACTCCCCAAATAATTAGGAGCCAGGAACTCAATCTAGGTTTCCTATGGGCAGCAGGGACCCAACTACTTGAGGATCCATCACCTGCTGCTTCCCAGGGGGTGTATTAGCAGGAGGCTGGAATCAAGAGTAGAGCTACACCTTGAACTCAGGTACTCTGATAGGGGATGTAGATATCATACGTGGTGTCTTAAATGCTGGGACAAATGTTCAGCCCATATTTGCACTTGAAAGTATCACTGGCTGCATACATACATGATCACTGATAGCCAATTTAAACCCTGTCATTGTGAAGGCCTACTCCTGCCCTTATTACATTTATGAGAAACAGTTTTGAAACATTTATGAGAAACAGTTTTGAAACAGAAATGCTAAAACATATTGAGAAATAGCTTTATGTACTGTCATATCACATCTGAATAGATAAATGGATGCTACTTCCAACAGGTCATTTCTCACTGAAAGCTGTGAGAAAAATATTTCTTCACTGATTATGTTAAATAGCAAGTTCTCCTGCTGGCAGCCAGGTTAAATGAGTCATTTCTTTACAGGTAAATCAAGTTAGAAAGAACAAGGGTAGCATGTAAAATAGGGCTATCAGACACTAAGTACTTTTGTCTATTTCCTTATCGAATTTCACTCCTTCATCCACAACAAATGCTGTTCAACAGTCTAGGCATTTTCTATTTTTCCTCTCCCATTTAATAAATTAAGGATCATATTCCTTTTCAGCACAATTTCAGGCAGCTATTCTCAATTAACTAGGTTGTTTTATTATTATTGATTTAAGGGAAAAAACATACAAACATAATATATAGCCTTTTCCCTGATCATCTGTCTCCTTCACTACAGCCATTTGTAACTGAGGCAAACAATAAGAATTTCTAGTTTCAAAGCACAGAGTGTGAATTATTGTAGATGAAAGTTCTTTCTAGCACTGCACCTCTCTCCTGGAGCTGTCGATTAATTGTAGCTATTGATGATGACAGGATGATGATGGTGTTTGGACATGATCAATCCAATGATCTGTATCACAACAGGAGTAAGAAAGAGTGGCTTTATTCCTAAGAACAACATCAATGACTTGTAAGGATTCAAGGAGTCAATGGATCCTAAGAAGAAAGCTAGAAATAGAGAGGCATTTTTAGCTCAGTACAGTGCCATGCAAAGTTAGTTTCTGAAATGGGTCAAAAAAAAAACAAGTACATTTGCAAATATATGACTTTTACCATTCCAGGATATTGGAGCTTTTCATTTGAACCTCCACTTGGTTTAGTCACATGAAAATGGAGAAAGGCAAGATTGTTAGTCAACAGATCCTTGGAATATTCTATGGAACCTCACCCTTTTTACTCAATTCTGGTTTTCACATTCTAAAATCACTTTTCTAAGAGAAACAGATTTTATACATATGGGTTGTGACTTACAAATATTTTTATATTTTAAACCTAAGAGGCAAGCTATAGGGGGACATCATAATATCTGTGGTGGTCCATCAGTCTACAAGTATTTATAAGTGCTACCGTGTGCAAGCACTGTCAGGCACCAGGGATGGTAATGACTGGGAAGACTCAGTTCCTGATCTCACAAAGATTAGCAGTAATAATGAAAGTTGTCAGAGCTCTTGTCCCTTCATGTCACACAACACCTCAAATTGGTACCATTTCAAATCCTTACAAAAGAAGTAAAGATACATGCACCCCATTTGTGGATGGGACAGTTAAGATTGAGAAAATGAAATGAATTTCCTGAGTCACAGAAAGAGTGGTGTGTCACAACCAAATTTCCAACTCTCACTTGAGCCACCTGTCAATGTCTGCATCTTCTGCACATTCTCTATTTTTCAGCTTTGTTCTAGTCTACAAAAAGTTTCAAACTTATAGATACTGACTTCATTTTATAATATTGTGATGGATCAGACCTATAAAAAGCCTATATTATTTTCTAACTGTGTCTGTGGCTCAAGTAAGAACTTAATTTTCAAGGTAACAAAAACACTTCTATAGGAAATCGCTTTTCTCAGATAAAAACACTGGTACTTCACCCATGTTCACTGCAGCATTACTTGTTACAATTCAAAGGCAGAAACAGTTCAAACATCTATTGGTGGATGAATGGATATCCATTCAGAAAATCACACACACACATACACACACACAAAATGAAACATTACTCAGTCTTTATGACATATTACATGACAGACAGACCCTGTGGACGTTATGCTATGTTAAGTAAGCCAGTCACAAAAAGGACAAATATTGTGTGACTCCTCCTATATGAGGTACCCAGGATACTCAGATTCACAGACACACAGTAGAATGGTTTGTCAGGGACTAGAGGTATGGAGAAATGAACAACTGTTTAATGAATACATATGTTAGTTTCACAAGATAAAGTTTTGGAGATGGGCTATACAAAACATGAAAGTACTTAACAGTTCTGAAATACACAATTAAAAATAATGAAGATGATAAGTTTTATGTTATATGTATTTTACCACTTTTTTTGTAAAAAGCAAAAAAATACTTTTACTTACCTCATTATGTTAGTAGTTTTTTGTTTTTAAAATTCCTTATGGCTTCAATGATTGATAGGAACAGGTCTTTGCACTATTAAGGGAAAGCAAAGAATTTTCTATAATGTTTTTGGCAATCAGCAAGAAATTTAAAAAGAATTTCAATGCTTTTAATAGGCTTTGACTTATTTTTAGAAACAAGAATTTGCTATTTTGTGTTCTACAAATTACATTTTGGCAATGAGGAAGATAATGGCTTCCTGTTAGTTCCTGCTAACACTGCTGCATTTTTGCTTTCTGAGGTCCAGAAGCAGAATAAAAGCACAGTATCTCAACTATCCAACGGTCACATATTTGAAACCATACTCATAGAATACAACCTCTGAACATGTTAGCAATTTGCATTTGCAAAATTTTTAGAATTATACATATTTGTAGTCTGAATACTATAAATTCTTTTTTCACCAATGGTCCATGGGGCATTCAACTCAAAGCATCTAAAAACCATGGGGTCTAAAATAGACTTGCACATAAATGCCAGGGTTAATGCTGAAAAATGACAGATTGCATCATTCCTATTACTTATTGACTATTGTCAGAAACCAGCTGGAACCATGGCTGGAGATGAGCTTCTGCCTCTTCATTCTCTGTTTTAACTTCTCAAGGTCTTCAATCACATGTCTGGGAAGCTTTTTTCTCCCCAAAGAGTATGCATAGTTAATTTAATGCAATTAACTGGTAGGTAATGACATAAACACATATTTTAAATTAAATTTAGAAATAAATTTATTAGTTTAAAAATGTTCATTATTATATCTATTTGTCAATCCTAAAGACCCATCTAATCTTATAACATAATGGAATTAAGAATTCTGATTGGAAACTACTAAGATATTGTATCTGATTGGAGACTTGCAAGATATTGGCTATCTGAATACAGCTTAATAATCACTTTTAATTTTTCCAAATCATGTTATTCCACGATGCAACTTATTGAAGGGGCAAAAGCAATGGCTTAGTATTCGAAGAAAGACTCATTAAATTATAGATCTCTCTTCTCACTGCTCCAAGGGCATCTCTTGTATCCATCTTAAACACAACTGGGAGCGGCACTGTGGTGTAGTAGGTTAAGCCTCTGCCTGTGGGTCCGGCAACCCATATGTGAGCTGGTCCAGCTCTCTGCTACGGCCTGGGAAAGTAGTGGGAGATGGCCCAAGTGCTTGGGCCCCTGAACCCACGTGGGAGACCCAGAACAAGCTCCTGGCTCCTGGTTTTAGATCAGCCCACCTCCGGCCATTGTGGTAATATGGGGAGTGAACCAGCAGATGGAAGCCCTCTCTCTATCTGTAATTCTGTCTCTCAAATAAATAAATAAATAAATAAATCTTTTTTAGACAAAAAAAGACAGTTCTAAAATTCTGATTTGACTGTTAACATTCATCTTTTCACTTCAGTCTCTCCTCTGCATAAAATTCATCCAGAGAAAGAACTTTGACTATTTGGCTTTGTACCCCTAGTCTCAGCTCACAGTTGGACACACAGTAGATGCTCACTGGATGACTGCTGAATGAATGAATGAAATGAACTTTGATATGAGAATAGGTTAACATACTTTGGATGTATGTTTCAAGATGAAGAAAGAAGTGAAACAAAATGGAATATTTTCCACTCATAGTACTTTTTCTGATTTGAACAGAGTCCATCTACACTTTATACCCCCAATAAAACACCTTCAGAATTAAATTTGGTCATTATGATGTCTGAGACCAAAAGATGTGAAGTTAAGTAGCACTGCCACTTTTTGAAAGGACAAAGTCCTCCCAGGAATACCTAGCATATATCTTTGGGGAGGGGAGAGATGGAGAAGGAGGGAATTTGGGAGTCTCTGGAAACTGATATATCCGAAATTCAACATCAAATTTTCTAACATTTCAAAATTTATTTCAAGAGGGGTAATGTAGGTTTCTCCAGTTGAGCAATTATTGATTTGTAGCAATATAGCATAAAATACAGAACTTATATTCTAAGGCAGAATACAAAATACAGGTTCAAATTGCAGTCGACCTTGATAAGAGAATGCTGGAAATCAGTTGCTGAAATTTGATGATTTCTACACCCCCCCCCCCAGCAAGTTACATCATATTGAAATAAAGCAGCTTTGATAAGAAAACAATTGCCATGGAAATGTTTCTCTTTAAATTACCTAGTTTGCTCCAAATTAGGTTTCCCCAGCAGTGCAGTAGAGTAACATTCTATCAGTAACATAAAAGCTTTCGGGGAAAAAAGTAAATGCTACTAATTGAAAATATTTCTAGGTTTAAATTAAAACAATGAAATCTATTCATACACTGAGAAAGGCAAAAACAAAATACTCTTTCAGAACTTAATTTCAAGAGCCTTGCTGGATTTACACTTGTTTTAATTACTGTACATTTTTAAAAATTGTGCCATAAGTGCATATATATTTGCAAAAATAAAACCACTGAATTACTGTCCTCACATGACACAAAAGTTCCAAGAACAAGAGCAAAACACGCATATCGCCTCACTGCAAAAAAAAAAAAAAAAAAAAAAAAATCGTAGCACGATTGCATTTTCCTGTCTCCTTACCTTCAGCGCAGAAGATTGCAGTGAGGCCAGCCGATTTATTTGCTTGCAGCTTGGTGATCATAAAACGGAAGGGACGTCTCGCTGGCGCATTTTTTTTTTTTTTTTCCTAAACCAAGCAGCCTTCATCCACCCTGCCTCATTCGCTGGATTGATAACCTGGGAAAAGCGCCGCCCGCAAAGTGAGCGCCTGGAGCAGGGGACAGTCCCCGAGCTGCCACCCTTCCCTTTCGGTGACGCTCCACTTCCTGTTCGCCCAAAAGGCATTCCCAAGAAGCTCGGTTTTGTAGTTTCCAGCCCACCTCGGAAAGCCAGTCCTGCCGTCCTCCAATCCCCGCCCCCGCAAGGTATCAACTTTAAATCCTCCACGTGACGGGCCACCTGACCCAAACCCATCCCCGGGAGAAGGCGCCCCAAGGGAGGGGCGTTTCTCGGGCGCGTGAGTGCCCGCCCAGCGGCCCGCACTCCCTAGCCTCACACCCCCGAGTCCGCTGTACGACCCCGAGATCAACCCTGAGGGTCTGACTGGAGTGACAGCAACAGCTGTACCTCGGGCGAGACCTGGGAGGCAAAAGGGATGAGGATGAACTCTAGTGTCCGCGGATGGGGGTTGTCGGGGAAGCAGCACATCAGCCAAACCTAATCCAAGCCCAGGGCCCCAGGGCCTAGCTTTGAACGGCTTCATTTAAATCCCTCCAGCAGTCTGGCTTCCCAAGGGCGCTGCTCTCAGGGCGGGGTGGGGTGGATTACCAGGATTTGGGTGTCCACCGAATTCAAAACCCTCCCTCAGGCTTCCTGCGGCCTGGCCGCAGGAGAACACGGGGGCGCCGGCCGCCTCAGCCGCTGCCACCGCAGCCCCAGGACCCACATGCCCACAGAGCGAGAACGGCGGAAGGGCAGGCGCGCAGCGGCCGCGCTTCCGGGAGCAGGGTGAGGAGGCCTGAGCCGGCGCTCCGACTCCCAGCATCCCAGCCTGAAGTTGGCCACCTCAGGATTTTCCTCTTGAGTCCGGGTGGCGGAACTCCTCCGCAGGTCAGCCTCTCAGACCGCCTCCTACTTGGCAGCCTCGGCACGGAGCGCCCTGCCGCGAGCCCCGCCCCCGCCGCGAGGCCCCGCCCACGGCTCCGCCTCCTTTTCCCGTCCCAGGACCCGTTGCGCGGCCCGGGCCGGAAGTCTACGAGTTCCTGGGTGTGTGTGTCTGTGTCTGTGTCTGTGTCTCGCCGCGGCGCGCGGCCGCCGACAAGCGCTTGGGGATTCCAGTCTGAGGCGTCACTACTGTCACTGCCATCATCACGCCCCCGGAGCCACTTTCAGAGGGGACTGGACCTGGCCTTTCGCCAGGCAAAGAAGATGTTGCCCCTGTCCATCAAAGACGATGAATACAAACCACCCAAGTTCAATCTGTTCGGCAAGATCTCGAGCTGGTTTAGGTGCGGGGTGCTGTCTTTGCGGGTGTCGGGGAGAAGGCCCAGACCTACGGATGGCCCTGGGAGGGGAGAGGGGGCATCAAGGACTACCTGTCAACTCCTTGCCCACAGTGAAGCAAGGAACATGTGGACCTGGGGCAGGGGGTGGTTTGGGGAGAAGTCTTGAAAGAGGGACCCAGCTTAGGGGATCCGGCACCCCCTTGACTCTCCTCTCTCTTCCCCACTGTGTCACATCTAGGTCTATCCTGTCGGACAAGACGTCCCGGAACCTGTTTTTCTTCCTGTGCCTGAACCTCTCTTTCGCTTTTGTGGAACTCCTCTACGGCATCTGGAGCAACTGGTAACCAAAAGGGAAAAAGATTGGGGCGGAAGCTGGGGGTGGGAGAGACCAAAGCCTGTTTGCTTAGTGCCACGTAGCTCCTCACCAAGAGGTTCAGGTCGTACCTTTGCCGCCACCTCTGCTGCTGAGAGCTCCCTGGTACTCACTCCAATCTAGGAGGGACATTTTTCTTAAGGTCCCGGGCCTTTCACGTGCAGCCGCCTCCCCCCACCCCCACACTTGTCCTCCCAAATCAGAAGGCAGAGCCACCCCTCATTTTGGCCACAGTCTCTAACTTTGTACACCTTAGCTCTGTCAGCCTTCCTGTAATTGGCGGAAACCTGTTCCTTGCTTCTCTCTTGGGGGGAGTGGCATTTGGATTACACCCTTGAGATTCTGAGGGGGAGTAAGTGAGATGTTCTGCTGTACTTCATTTGTTAAGTTTAGGGATGAGGGAGAGGTTTATAAAGGGATATCCAGAGGAATTTGTGTCATTCTCTTCTCTCTCAAATGCTGAAAGTGTCTCACGATTTTCCTCTATTCTTGATTGTGGCAGATAATCCCATAGAGCTTTCTAAAAGTGTACAGCTCTTGTTAGTTTTTGGTGTCAACATTCGGGTTTTTTTTTCTTGAAACTGCTTTGGGAAGAATGAAAATCCAGTGTGACTGTAGAAATGAAGTTTCTGTTATTCAGGTACTTACTGTTGAGTCACTTAAGGTCTCCTGAAATTGTTCAGTTACCAGATCATTTCATGTCTAGGTCTGAATTTTATTTAGAGCTTCAGGGTATTCTTGGATTCCCTAAAATAGATCTTGGACCCTTGATTATGAACCTGTGCCATCTATACTTTATTTCATATTAATTAAGTATACTGGGCCTCTATCCTTTAAGGTCCACTTTCACAGAGAATTGTCCTTGATCTTTGAGATTGAGCAGTGATATTAGATAATATTACCATGTTTTGTGACATGTATATTTTCATGTGAAAAAGTGACATTCTTTTCAATTCTGTCATCAATTGAATTTTACCAAAAATATTCTGTTGTCCCAGATTATAAAAGTTACTGACTTAGGCAACACTTGGGTATAAAAGATACTGATACAATGAAATCTTATTGTATGTAATAACCATTTTGAATCCTCTGAGAATCATGTATTTGAGAGTACTTGAAAAAAATTAATGAAAACTTGGCATTAAAAGAAATTCGTTTTGGTGTGAAAAATATTTTGAAATCTATGCATAGTTTTCTCATAGTATGCGTCTCCATGAACTTTTTAAAGATCACTTGTATATGTGAAGGATACCCCATAATGACAGCTTTTTTAATCTCATAATATTAACATCCTTCAGTGTACTATAGGTGTTACAAGCACTATAGTCTTAACTTCTACTTGAATAATCATTCCTTGTAGTAAGTACTTGACATTTGTAACATTTTACATATCCTTGGTAAATTATGCTATTAATTTAGTATATGTGCTAAATTGTATCAAGATTGTACCATGGTTTATATAGGTACATTTTGTTACAGTTTTTTTCTATATTGCAATATATTATATTTTACTGTGGCCTTCCATTGTGTAAATCACCACCTGAAATAACTTGTTCAAGTGATTCCTATTTTAAGTGCCTAAACCACATCTTTCACCAAAGGTCAGATACATAGTAACTCTTTTGATCTGTAGAGGTCTATTGAGGAAATTACTCGAAAGGCTCTTTTCCAAGTCATTTTGTATATATGTATCAGTGCATAATGAAAACATAAATGACTGAAGTACTCTTTTTTCCTGTACTTTCCAATTTACTTTTTCATGGTGTTATGTCCTCTA
Source organism: Lepus europaeus (assembly GCF_033115175.1). Classification (NCBI taxonomy): domain Eukaryota; kingdom Metazoa; phylum Chordata; class Mammalia; order Lagomorpha; family Leporidae; genus Lepus; species Lepus europaeus. The sequence continues at coordinate 94,970,668 of NC_084831.1, forward strand.
GATTTGAATTCTAACCATAGCATCTGTTAAACCTAGATCATTTAGCAAGTTTTTATCTTCTCATGCTCAGGTATATTAACTTTAATATCCATTCATAACCTCTTAATCACCAATATCTATTTTTATCAATGGATGTGAAGACTATGTAGTCTCCCATGAGTGTTCGGGCAGATTTAGAAAATACTCCATTCTTTTCATGATCAGCCTTCCTATGTTTTAGATTCCCCAATTTTTATTTCCTTTTGTTGACTGATCAATAATTTCTATTTATGACTGCATTATCTCTGTTCCTATAAATTCAATTAGCTTTAGAGTTCCTTAAATAAATTTCTCACCAAAACAGTTTGGATTGTCATAGTAATTTCTGTGTTCAACTTCAGAAGATTCCAGTTGCTGAGTAAATGAAATGGAAATTTTTCCCATAAAGGGTTAAAACAAATAAAGGTACATAGAAACATTGATTTAGCTGCAACAAATATTAAATTATTCTGGTTCTTGTGCAAGCCCTCATTTTAAAGAAAGAACATTTATAAGTTTATATTTTTGATGCTGAGAAGTTATCTTTGGTAGAAGAATAGCTAACCTCTGTGAATGTTTCCCCCATTAAATACCCAATACCTTTTATTTTACTACTAGAATGTAGCTTTATTAAAGTAGGGGTCTTTTCTGTCTTATTCAGACACCTTAGTACACAACACATAGTAGATGCTTAATACATATTTGCTGAATGAAAGACTGAGGAAATAATGAATGCTTGAAATTAATCTGAAATTAAATGGCCTATGATGAATGTGCCAGCTACCTCTGTTAGGAAAAACCAAAATAACATTAAACTCCTTTCTCGCATTCTCAGAAGTCAGAAGGAAAATGGTAGGAATGTTATATATGTAGTTTTTCTTTCTAGAGTGATTTTCCTTCTGTTTTTTCTTTCAGTTACTTATTGTTGAATTACTGTTTATTCTCAAGGTAATGGGAGTATAATATAAAAATGTGGTTTTGTACCATCTGGGATTAAGTTTGTTTTCAAGCTATAAAAAATCCAAAATAATTGTTCTATAAACACTGTAAACTTTACTTCAAAACCGGGTGTTAAGTTTCAGCCATGCCTGGATGTGCAGAATGTCTAGAGTGCAGGGAAGAAGAGGCAGAGGGTGTGCTCATTGTCTTTGATCTGCTGCCCACACACAATACTTTCACGTAACTGTTGCACATGGTTGTACCTAGTTGCAAGTGTGCTTTATTCCAGGCAGCCATGCAATGAATTCTGTTGAAAGTCAAGGATTCTTTCCTAAGGAAGAAAGGGAATATGTAGATATTATAGGCTGAATAAGTAGCCTGCAGAAAGAGATAAACTGATCTAATGCCTTTATAGGCGGAAATTTCAGTCCCATGGCTTTTTACTTCCCAAAGTAGCAGCAGAACCTGTAACACCTGTCATCCGTGTTTTTATTTTCCACCACACTATGATTTTTTCTAGTATCTCAATATACTTTGTTTGTTACTATGTTCTTTATTTTTTATATCATGGCCTGTTAAAATTTTAAATTTCAGTTGTATTTTTGAACCAAAGCTGTTGTACTCACTTTTCAGTTAGATGTAGAAATAACTCAGGTAACTCTAAATGTAATTGTCTTTGTATGATCAAAGCAAATGTTTGTTCAAGAAATGTTTCAGGCAATGCCAGACATTTATAGAGTTTGGTGTCTATAGGAAACGTCATAGCCAATGTTTGTAAAGTAATCCTTTGGTAAAGAAAAATGCTTCCACTAATAACATTCTTCTATTAAATTTTTTATAAATGGTAGTCTTTTTTTCTCCCAAAAGTCTGCATTATTTCCCACATTATGGTGATACCTTTTGCTTTCCTATAGTTTTATTTTTGATCTTGAAAACTTAGAAGGTAAGTGTTCTATTTTGGAATTTTTTTTAAAGTAAGATTATAAATGGAATGTAGTAGAGTTTTGGATTATTTGACTGCAATTTATTATTGATTTTGCTCATGTTGGATTTTAAGGGCTTTCTAATTTCTAGTAAGCTGATAGTTAGTGTTCTTTTTCCTCTTTCCACTTCATGAAAAGCAGCTGTAAGGGGTTTATGAATTACAGTAATCCCTTATCTTCAATTTTGAATTGATGTTTAATAAATATTCTTTAGTTTCATTACCAGTAGACCAGTTGATTTCTTTAAAAATAATTTATAATGGGAAGTTTTAAACATATATAAAAGTAGAGCTTAATGAACCTCATGTACCCATCTCCCAACTTTAATATTCATTAATATGTGACCTATTTCATTCCATCTATTATTTCTATTTATCCACTGGATTGTTCTAAAACACATAGGAGATATACTTTCTTCCATAACTACTTCAATTTGATTACCTAAACTATCAGAGCCCCCTTAACATATTATCACCTGTGAAAATTAATGATTCATTAATATCAAATGTCAAATGAGTTTTCAAATGTTCCTCATTGTCTCATAGGTTATTGTTACATTTGATTTTACAGATCAGAATCCAAGTAAGACTTACACATAGTGTTTGGGTTGATTTTTCTATTAAGTCTTCCTTTTTATAGGTATTTTTCCTCCTCTTTGTTTTTGCTTCCAGTAGACTTTATTTTATTTTACTTATATGACAGAGTTAGACAGTGAGAGAGAGAGAGAAAGAAAGGTCTTTCTTCTGATGGTTTACCCCCCAAATGGCCGCTATGGCTGGAGCTGTGCTGATCCGAAACCAGGAGCCAGGTGCTTCCTCCTGGTCTCCAATGCGGGTGCAGGGCCAAGCACTTGGGCCATCCTCCACTGCCTTCCGGGCCACAGCAGAGAGCTGGACTAGAAGAGGAGCAACCAGGACTAGAACCCGGTGCCCATATGGGATGCCGGTGCCGCAGGCAGAGGATTAACCAAGTGAGCCACGGTGCCGGCCCCTCCAGTAGACTTTAAATAAAATCCTTTTTAAAAGATTCTTTTGCCATATGTTCTGTTCACATCTATTCTGTTTTGCTTCAATGTTCAGGTTTTTCCTTTACATCTCAAGAAATTTTTCTTAATAAAATATCTTTAGAATGTGGTCGTTCTTAAAAAGTTTAGAGATACATTTTAGAGAAACTAGTAGTGCTAAAAGAGAACTCTAAAACAAGTATGCTGATTTTAACTACTAATTTTTCTTTATTGTGATTTAGCAAAGTTACATTTGATATGTAAATCACATAACCTTAAATATTCTCTACACTATATTTAAAGGAAATTTATATCATATTGTTCCATCATTCATACTAAAAACATATACTTATATTGAAGATGAGTAATAACATTGAAATTCCTTATGAGTGTTACATATTTTAATATATGATAGGTGAGCAAAAAACTAGGAGTAGGAGCCAGTGCTGTGGTGCAGTGGACTACACCTCCGCCTGCAGTGCTGGCATCCCAAATGGGCGCCGGTTTGTGTCCTGGTTGCTCATCTTCCAATCCAACTCTGTGCTATGTCCTGGGAAAGCCGAAGATGGCCCAAGTGTTTGGGCCCCTGCACCCATGTGGGAGACCCAGAAGAAGCTCATGGCTTCGGATCAGGTTCGGTCCGGCCACAAGCCAGGAACACAATCCAGATCTCTCACATGGAAATCAGAGACCCGAGTACTTGAGCCATCATTGCTGGATGCACATTAACAGGAGGCTAGAATTGGGAGTGCAGCTGGGATTTGAATCTAGGCACTGCAATACCAGATGCAGGTGTCCCAAGTAGCATCTTAACTGCCCACCTCCTGAAATTGACTTTGAAATTTAGTTATAAAATTCTATAAAGTCAATACAGCTATATTGTTTTACCAGAATACAACGATGGTTTTCTCAAAGCAAATTTTACCAGTATTTTACTATATTAGTCCTCTATCAAGATTTTCTTTTATTTTCTTATGATAGCTTTGTTTGATTTTGATATCTGTCTAAGGATTTGCCTATTGTGGATATTCTGTATAATTTGGACAGTTTGTAATCCTTTGATATCTTTCACTTAGCATAATGTTTTTGAAGTTCATCCATGTTGTATATGAATTTATGTTCCATTTAATTCTGTTGTCATTAACATTCCAGCACTGTGTGAGGGTTAAGTTGTCTATATTCACCAACGCTTGCTATTTATTTTTTATAGCCTTCCTAGGAGGTGTGAAATTCTTTATCATGGTTTTCATTTACATTTCCCTGTAATGATGTTGAATATCTTTCCATGTACTTATTGTCCTTTTATATGTCTTTTTTGTGAAGTGTCAACTCAAATCTTATGTCCGTTTTTTTCTTAAAGATTTATTTATTTATTTGAAAGTCAGAGTTAAACAGAGAGAGAAGTAGAGGCAGAGAGAGAAAGGTCTTCCATCTGCTGGTTCACTCCCCAATTGGGAGATTCTTCCAGAACTCCCATATGGGTGCAGGGACCCAAGGACCTGGGCTATCTTCTACTGCTTTCCTAGGCAACAGCAGAGAGTTGGATCAGAAGTAGAGCAGCCAGATCTCGAACCAACACCCAACACCCATTAGGGATGCCTACACTGCACTTGGTGGCTTTACCCGCTATGCTACAGCGCCGAACCCCCATGTCCATTTTTAATATTGTTTTTTTTTTTTCTTTTCTTGAGTTTTCAAACTTCTTCATATATTAAGATACAGGTCACTTGCCAGATGTAGCATTGGCAAATATTTTCTCTTAATTCTCTGCATTACTTTTGATTTTCTTGATAGTAGATAGTATCCTTTTTTTTTTTTTTTTTTTTTTTTTTTTTGACGGGCAGAGTTAGAGAGAGAGACAGAGAGAAAGGTCTTCCTTCTGTTGGTTCACCCCCTAAATGGCCGCTACGGCCAGCGCACTGTGCTGATCCGAAGCCAGGAGCCAGGTGCTTCCTCCTGGTCTCCCATGCGGGTGCAGGGCCCAAGCACTTGGGCCATCCTCCACTGCCCTCCCGGGCCACAGCAGAGAGCTGGCCTGGAAGAGGGGCAACTGGGACAGAATCTGGCACCCCAACCGGGACTAGAACCCCGGGGTGCTGGCACCATAGGCGGAGGATTAGCCTAGTGGGCTGTGGCGCTGGCCCAGTAGTAACCTTTTGATACTGTGTAGGAGTAAATTCATTTTGGTATGTTGATTTTGTATCTGTAAACTTACTAAATTTGTTTACTACTTCTAATAGTTTTTTGGTAGATTACTTAAGTTTTTCCACAGTTTCTGACTTACGATGGTTCAACCTTAAGTTTTTCAGCTTTGAAATGGTAGGAAAGCAATACACACTCAGTTGAAATAGTACTTTGAATTTTTAGATATTCTATACTTTTTTACAGAATAATAGACTTTTTGTTAGGTGATTTTGCTCAACTGTGGGCTAACAAGTGTTCTGAATATGCTTAAGGTAGGCTAAGCTAAGCTATTATGTCTGGGAGATTACAATATTAAATGTATTTTCAACATGATATTTTCAATGTGTAATGGATTTAAGAGGAGGTGACCTCATTGTAAATCAAGGACTCTGTACCATATCATGTTATTCACAAATAGATATGGTTTTCTTTTTCCCCTACCAATTTGGGTGTCTTTTATTTCTGCTCCTGATTAATTGCCCTGGCTACACCCTCCAGTAAAATATTCAGTAGGAGAAATGGGAAGGGCATCCTTATACCTTATTTTAGGGGAAGACATTTCATTCTTTCATGTTAATGATAGTGATGTTATCTGGGTTTTTTGTGGACTCCATTTACCAGGTTGACATTCCTTCTGTTCTGAGTTGAGTGTCTTTACCATGAAAGAATATTTGAGTTTGTCAAATGCTTTTCATCATCTTTCAGCATGACTATTTGGTTTTTGTCTTTTATTCCACTGATAAGGAAGATTATATTGTCTTGGTTAAGATCTATTTGGCCACAATATATCCTGGTTTTTTTTTTTTTTTTTTTTTTTTTTTTTTTTTTTTTTCAGTAATGCTGCATTCCATTTGCTGAGGATTTTTGTGTGTATATTTACAAAAAGTATTGGTCTGGAGTTTATTTTCTTGTGATGTCTTTGGTTTTGGTATCAAGGTAATACTAGTCTTGTCCTTGGAAAATATTCCCTCATCTTCTATTTCTGGAATAGTTTGAAAAAGATTGGTCTTTAGTTTTTTAGCTTTTTGATAGAATTTACTAGAGAAAACAGCACTGCTTTTTCTTTTTTGGAGGTTTTAAACTTAACTAATTCAATCCTCTTCATTGTTCCAGGTCTGTTCAGATATTTTTTAAGGCAGTTTGCTAGATTGTTTCTAGGTATTGGTTTACTTTGCCTAAATTACCTAATTTATTGGCATACACTTAATAACATTTCCTTGTAATCTTTTTATTTCTGTAAAGTCAGGAATAATAGTCCCACTTTAATTCTTAATTTTTAGTAATTTGAGTCTTTTTTTGGTTTGTTTTGCTAAAAGTTACCCATTTTGTTGATCTATTCAAAGAACCAATTTTTAGTTTATTGATTTTTTTTACAGCTTTCTTATCCTAAGTTATCTTTAAAAAGTATTAAAAGTAAGAAATATTGTATATTTACCCACATATTTATCATTTCCAGTACTCTTCATTTGTTTTTACAGACCTGAGCTTCCATATGGTATTACACTTATTTGAAGAACTTTTTTATTATTTAACTCAGGTCTGTTGGCGATTAATTCTCTCGGCCTTGGTTATCTGAAGGAGTCTTTATTTTATTTTCACTTGAAATTTTTAAAAATTTATTTGAGAGGCTGACATGGAGAGAGAGAGAGAGAGAATGTCCTTACCTGTCAGTCTTCCCTCCATCCCTCCAAAACAACATCAAAAACAGATAGCCAGGGCTGGGCCAAGCCTTTGAGAGATATTTTGTATGACATAGAATTTTAAGTTGATAGCATTTTTTTTTCACTACTTCAGAGATGTTCTTACAGTCTGGCTTTAATAGGTTCTGATGAAAAATACTCTATAACTTATATCTTTGTTCTTTTTTATCTAATTCTTGTGTTTTTACTTTTGATTTTCCAAGATTTTTCTGTTTCTTTCTTTCTTTTTTTTTTTTTTTTTTCACCTAGCTTGGGATTAATTATGCTTTTGGGATCTGTGGTTGGTTTTCTTTCATGAATTTTAGAAAATTCTCAAACATTTTACTTTTAAGCACTTTTTTAACTCTTTCATTTTTTTTTTTTTCCCCACTCTTGAGGCCCCAAATACACGTATTTAGTCTGATATTCTTTGACAGGTTTGGGATGCTGTGTTCTATTTTGCTTGTTTGTCCCTATCTGGTGGTTCTAGTATTTGGACTATTTCTGGTTCTGATTCTGTTGATTGCTTTAGCTCTTGACAGTGAGCTTTCTTCTGTTCCCCATGTTCTTATGTCTTATAAATATTTATTGAGTGTTAGCTATTATGTTTAACAGAATAATAGAGATGGAGGTTAAATGATGTATATGTCCAGAAATGAATATATATATTTTTTGGTCTACTTCTTAGTGTAGGAGTTTTTTAACCAATTTGGTTAGTAGTTAGGTTTGAGCTGTGTTTTGTGCTCTTGTGTCTTGTTGTTGCTAATTAATTTTCAATAAGCTATAGACTTCAGATTTTTCTAGTGTTCCCTACTTCCTTGTGCCTGGTGTGGGATTTGGAGTGCTGGAAGGTTTTTTTTTTAGGCTTTCTAGTTCCATTCTTAGCTTTCAGCATATCCAACACACCTGCACCCCATGAGGATCTCTCTCTCTCTCTCTCTCTCTCTCTCTCTCATTCTCTAAGAATTTATTTGGAAGGCAGAGTGACAGAAAGGTGGAGACAGAAGAGACAGATCTTCCATCCAACAATTCATTCCCCAAATGGTGGCAACGGCGAGGCCTGGACCAGACTGAAGGCAGGAGCCAGGAACTCCATCTGGGTTTCCCACAAGGGTGGCAGGTCCCTAGTATTTGGGCCATCATCATCTGCCTTTTTGTACTCTCAGCAGTAGATTGTTGTCATTTACTTTATTCAAGGCTGCTAAGAGAATGACTGTAGATTTCTCCTATTATAGGCAGGCTTAGGTATGCCTGAATGTCAGGGTCGGTATTCTTGATGTTCTGGAACCGTTTGCTCTTCCCCTTCTTGTTCCCTGTTCCCACCCTCACTCAACACACAATCTGGTATCTAGGGATGAGCTGGACACCCAACAATAGCAGACTTTGGTTTTGTATCAGTGCAAGAGCCTGACCCAGGGCCTGCACTGTGCTGTGCCGTAGAAGGGTAAGCTTCCACCTACAGTGTTGGCATCACATAGGGTGCCATTTCGAATAGATTCGAGTCTCTGCTGCTTTGCTTCTAATCCAGCCCCTTGCTAATGTGCCTGGGAAAGCAGCAGAAGATGGTCCAAGTCCTTGGGCCCCTGCCACTCATGTGGGAGACCCAGAAGAAGCTCCTGGAATGGCCATTTTGGCCATTTGGGGAGTGAACCAGCGGATGGAAGATCAATCTCTCTGTTTCACCTTTTCTCTCTGTATCTCTTTCAAATAAATAAATCTTTTAAAAAAAATAAAAGAGCCTGGGAACAAGCAGGTTTCAGCCTTGCCACCAGTAGCAAAAAGCGGTTTTTTCTGACTCTTTTTTTAGTGGTAGCTAACTTCTGCTAATGAGCAGGGCTTGGGCAGATTCCTACCCTTTGCCCATAGCAGATGGTTTTTATTTTTACCCCTCTCAGCAGCATTTGGGATTTTCCTTTTACAAGTATTCAAGGGTTTCCTTTCTAAAAGTTTAAAAATTATCCTTGATATCTTTCTATTTGTCATATCTAAAGGTTGTTTCTTTAGAAGGATAATTCTTGATGAACAGCGACTGAATGTTAGAATTTTAGACAAGGATTCCTATTTAGGTTTAATTATAATGTGCCAATGTGTTTGTTCTTTTCCAGCTTAGGCTTGATTTCCGACTCTTTTCACATGTTTTTCGATAGCACTGCCATTTTAGCTGGATTGGCAGCTTCGGTTATTTCAAAATGGAGAGATAATGATGCTTTCTCTTACGGGTAAGACTTCAAAAAATCTTTTTATTGAAGTATAAGATATACACAAAAATAACACAAATAATAAGCTTACCGAAGTTTTAAAAATTGAATATGCTTGTATAATTCAAACTCTGAAACTTTTCTCATGCCTCTTCTAGTTCCTTCCCACTCACCTCCCCAAGGATAACCGCCTTCGTAACTTCATGGGGTAGTTTGGCTCTTCTTGAACATTTTAAATGGGGCTGCATGGTGTGTGCTTTTAGTTGCACCTACTGCTTTTTGCCTAATTGGTGGGGCATCTTGATTTTACAAAAAACATTTGGTGAAATTGTTCCCATATAGGGAAATTTCTCAATTCTTTACCTTGTGTGTGTGTGTGTTTTTTTTTTTTTGAGAGCAAAAATTTCATTATATAAAAATTACCATATTTTTCTTCTTGAAGGAATACTTTGGTATTTAGTTATGATTTTATATAATATGATTTTAAATTACTCATCCAATTCAGCTCTTCTTTATATCAAATACTTATTCCCTTAGACTAGCTGATTTGAACAATTAATCAAATATTTGGAAAGTATTTTTATACTAAAGGGACTAAGCAGAGTTTGCTTTTTGCCACCTTTGATTGATGGAAATAATGGGTTTTCCACTATTTCATTTATTTGCCTCTTTACTCTTTTGAGCCCGTAGACTATTTTGCATTGTAGCATGTATAAACAGAGTTCAGGAATATTATCCTCTCCCCTATCCCTTCTTTTTCCTGGTTTCCTCTTCTTCCTGTTAACTTGTTACTTCTTTTCCTCTCTACTCTTCCTCGGTTATCCCTTTCTCTTGTGGGTGCTCTTTCATATGTTGTCGCTTCATCTGTCTTATTTTCTATTCATCTCTCACTTTGTTACTATCCTCATACTCCTCTTCTCTCTCAACCTTTCCTAAACTTCCTCCTCTGTTCTCTTATTCTTTCTTTCTAATTACTTTGGTCTATGCTTGTGATCTCTCCCTCACTTTACCATCCTCCTACCCCCCCAACACTTTTTCTCTAATTCTTTCTTTCCTTCTGCTCTTTCACTGCATCTCTTACCCTGTATCTTTCAGGTCCTTTTTAACTGTCTCATTTCTTTTTGCTCTCCCTTTTCCAGCCTCTTTCCTTCTTTCACTGATTCTCCTTCGCCTTTCCTGGGCAGTTCTCCTGTTGTATCCTTTTGATCACACACATCCTCTTATTCTCTTTCATGTCCCCCTTTTTTTTTTTTTGCTTTTCCTTCATTGTTTCCTCTTTCTTTCCAGTTTTGGTTTGTTCTTTAGTAAGCACACATACTCTTTTATTGGCTTATATTCTTTACAGATAGTCATTGAAGATCCAATGTGAGTTGAATATTCTGCTGGTTCTGATGATACAAAGATGAATAAGATATGGCTCGTGCCTTGGAAAAACTTGTGATCTCATTGGGAAACAGTTTTGTAAAAAGAACCATTGTAGCTATATATTGTGACAACCGCTAAAAGAGAGATAATGAAGTTCTGTAGGAGAACTTGCTAATTTTAGGCAAAAATGCTAATTATGCTTTTTTTTATAGTATAGAGCAAGAGCTTCTGTATATCTATAAATTCAAACAGCTTGATAGCTCAAATAAGAAAATTTTCTGTGATAATACTATTTTGGTGACTATCAAATAATCTTGGAATATAACTACTAAAACATCATTAAATCTATTTCAAATCAGTTAAAGATTATATCTAAAGTTATAATCTAATTGGAAAATTAGCAATTCAAGTATGTTCAGAAATCTAATTAGAATGTCTTTTTCAACAATCTTTTATTTTACCACTTTTCTTTTTTTTCCTATTGGGAAAGAGTTAAGGTATAAAAAGCTAGTAAATATCTGAAACTATGAATAGTTGCTGTAGTTATAAGTAGCAGTGGTAGTAAAGTGCTGGTGTCAGTACATCAACATGAAACTGGATAAGCTAAGCTTTGTAAACTCCCAATTCAAGTTGATCATAATAAAAGACTGACTCTCAGAAGAAGTACTAGCAGGGAAATAGGAATAAGTAAGGACTTTTCAGTATTTCTTTATATAAAAATCATCTTTGTGTCATGTCATACTTTTTTTTTTTGAAATGGAAGAGCCAGCATGAAAGTATTATATATCCAGTTACCATATAGGGGGATGATGTATACATACATGCTTATTTAGATGTCAATATATCTTTGCATCATTTTTTGCTCTGTCTGAAGTCTGCTAACAGCATCATACTTAATTCAGCAACAACACCTTCATGAATTGCATGTTCTAATTCCAAGACTCACTCTTTTCAAGTAAACAGTGATTTGTAAAGGCAAGTGTGTCTAGTTTGCACAAGTTTTTCAATTTAAACTTATGACTACATTGTGAAAATATATTAAAACTACTGAATCACTTGAGTCCAATAATTTATAAAAATTTATGGAGCATGCCCAGTAGGCTAGGAATTAAGAACAAGAACATACCTGAAAAACATGCTTAAAAAAAAAAAAGCTTATTTATTTGAAAGGCAGAATGACAGAGAAAGGAGAGACAAAGATGGGGTGAGAGGGTGTTGGTAGGGATTTCTTCCGTCCTTTAGTTCTTTCCCCAGATGGCCACAACAAACAGCTCGAGGTCAGACTTTAGCCAGGAGCCAGAAACTCTGCTGTGGTCTTCATGGGTAGCAGGGGTACAAGGACATGGGCCATGAAGACATTCTTGTTTGGAATCTTGAAATCTAGTGGAACTCAAGGTCAAAACACTTTCAATCAAGTATTAACTATAGAAATAAAAGGGAAGATTAAAAGGAAATGCTTTCTATTTTTAAAGATAGTAACTCTGCTGATTTATTACATAAATTCCTAAGCTTAGAGGAAAGCATTATAGCATAATGTGTTGAGCTTCTGCTTGCAGTGCTGGCATATTGTATCTGAGTACCAATTCAAGGCTTGGCTACTTTGCTTGTGATCCAGCTCCCTATTAATGCTCCTTGGAAAGCAGCATAAGATGGCCCAAATGCTTGGGCCCCTGCCACTGACAAGGAAGATCTCTGTCTCCTCCTTTCTCTGGCACTCTGCCTTTCAAATAAATAAACTATCTTCAAAAATGGTAAATAAAAATAAACACAAACTTCTAAATATAGGTTATTGAAAACTGGGTACAAATTATTTGAAATAGCTAGCTACAAATTATTTAAATTAAATGAATTTTCTCTAGGAAAAAAAGTTAATCTTTGACAAATAATATATTAATTTATTTTGTTAGAAAGTAGAAATATGTGTTATTGTTGAGTATCAAAGTACATGCCATGTTAGCATGTATTTGATAGGACAAACTTCAGAATAACTGGATAGATTCCACTTAAAGAGTTTTGTTCTCTTTAAAAGTATTTTTACACTGAAAACCATGTTATCTAGAAGTTGACATACGAAGCTTAGAAAATGCAGTAGTTTTGATGCTCCCTTACATTGTTTCAGGACCAGAGTGATTAACTGCTTTTGGCATCATTTGAATTATTTTGAACATATAGTTAAAGTTGTCTCTAATGACTTTAACTAAGCCAAATATACATTATAGAAAAATAAAATGTTTCCCCAATGCTTCATACAGGTAGGAAGCAGAAAGCTTCAGAAGTCCATGGAGAAAAAGACAGGTATTTTTTAAATAGTTTAATTAGAATTACATGAAGCTAGAATTGGCTCTAAAAGTAGGTAATTGAAAGTTTATAATAAATTTATTAATCTTATAGAAAGATTGTTAAAAATATAAATCTCAAGTTGTCTCTGGGATAATTCAGAAATAATTTGGTTCTCCCTTAAATCAAAGCTCCATTTTTCAGAGTTTTGAAATTTGAAAGGTACAAAGCAGAAAGCTTTTCTTAGAAAAGGTGGAATTAATAAATTCTGAAAACTTTTTTTCATACCTTTTTTTCTATGTTTTATTTTGAATCCTTTCTTCTTTGCTTCTCTGGTCTTATTTTACCATATCCACAGGCAACTTGAGATTTGCCTTTTTGTGAAAGGTCTTTCTAAACCTACTTACTTTAAGAAGGTATTTTGATTGGCTTGTAGAAATCTGTGTGCTTTGTGGCATTCTGCTATTAAACATTAATTCAAAATAATGGAATTTATTCACTCATTTCTATAATATAAAATAAAATATGCTATATAATAAATACTTGGTCTTTGCTGTCCACTTATAATCAAATATGGTTTAGAATCATTGAACACACATAAATTTATCATGTGATTTTTAAGAAATAATTTAATAATTCAGTTTTTTGCTCTTTTTTTAGGTATGTTAGAGCTGAAGTTCTGGCTGGCTTTGTCAATGGCCTATTTTTGATCTTCACAGCTTTTTTTATTTTCTCAGAAGGAGTTGAGGTATAGTAGATAATGATTAGAATTTATTAATGATAGTTCTGTAATAAAAATGTTTATTACCTAAAAATGCATGTAATTGAGCTGTTTTAAATGATCATTATATATGAGAACAGTTTTGAATCAGACAAGATATTATCTGTATACAGGAGGAGTTTAAAAACAGTTGAAATTATTAAAATTAAGGGAAATTTTTTGAAATTGAAAGAAATGTCCATACTTTACAAGCTATGTATAAAGCGTTGACACTATGAAAAATACGTTTAGGTCAATTTAGAAAGTTCTTAAAGAAAATAGAACCTGAAAGTTTTCCCAATGAATCTTTAATATTTGGTATTTTTTTTTTAAAGAGCAAGAAAATGTACATGTTAATGAACTTAAAACTGGAGGTATTATTTTAAGATAATGAAGAGGATTAGGTTTGAGGCCAAATATTCAGACTTTAAAGTATTTATTTAAAAATATACAATTGCTTCTTTTGCAGAATGTGAGTCCTGGTTTTATTTCTATAAACTATTTGACAGATATTTTTTGAGTGCTTTCAATTCTGAAAGTTATTTGACATTTTTAATACTATATTTTTATCAATTGATCAATTAAAAGTTATGTCAATGCTATTTGTTTGTATTGTGTATTTTCTAGAGAGCATTAGCACCTCCAGATGTACACCATGAGAGACTGCTACTTGTTTCAATTCTTGGCTTTGTGGTGAACCTAATAGGAATATTTGTTTTCAAGCATGGAGGTCATGGACATTCTCATGGATCTGGTATGATGGTTAGGACCTTTTGTTTCTTCATTTCCTACTAAATTTCTGTCAATTATTTACTTAAGAAAATTTAATAATTTTAAAGTTAAACTATATAATGTCTTCCTGAGCCATTCTTCTCCATTTCATTGTCTTCTCAGTGCAGTGTGGATTCCTTCAGATTTCCTATAGCTCATGTATGTAGAGTGATATTATTTATATAAAACAGGTATCAGAAAAATCACAAAACTAATCTGGTTCCTAAAAATTATATTTGTGTGTGCATATGAAATTTATGGCATAATTGTTTTTTGAATCCTTCCATTTGGTATACATCATCTACCTTGTTTAGTTAACAGCCATATAAAGCTCTATGATGTGGGTAATCCTGGTGTATTTAACCAGTGTTCTGTGGATAGATTTTAAATTGTTTACATTTTTTTCACTAATCTATATGAAGCCTTTCTTTGTGAACATGTGCAAGAGTGTTTTCAGAGCTATGCTGTCTTATAAAGCACTTGTTAGTCACATCTGTCTATTTCAATTTAAATTGTAGTCAATTGAAGTACAATATAGAAATTTAGTTCCTTATTCACACTAGTGACACATCAAGTGTTGTCACATGACACTGCTGCTTTGGACAGTACATATGGAGAACAGTTCCATCGGCATGGAAAATTCTTTGAGTATGCTAGGGTGTAGATAGAATTGTTGGAACATAGTATATATACATTTTTAGTTTCAATAGACATTTGAACATTTTCTTCCTAAATAACTGTCTTTCATATTTACTCCCAGGAATAAATGCAAGCGCAAATTTCCTCCTGCTTACATAAGTGCATAATATTGTGGGAATAAAACTGTTAAATAGTGTCTGATTTTATTTATTTTCCAATAAGTTGAACATCTTTCTCATGTGTTTAGGTCATTCAGACTTTTCCTCTCCTGAGTATATTTTTGCTTGCTTTTCTGTTATTTTTAATATACTTATATTCATTTTTAATATTTTCTACTTTAATCCTTTGTTTTATGTGTTGCAGACATCTTTTTCTAGTGTTGTGTATATTTAAACTTTATGTAGGAATTCTTGATTTTGATATAGTTTACTTTTTGTCTTACATTTTTTCTTGTTATGTTTTCTGCTTTATTTAAATAGTTTCCCATCCCAGGGTCATAAATATAATCTCTTATATTTAATACTTTAGAAATTTTGGTTTGATGATTTTTTTCCACCTACCTTTGGTTCTTCATCTACATGTAATTTATTTTGGATGAGATGAATTAGGGCTTAATTTTTTTTCTCCTAAGTATAAATAACCAGTTTTGTTATCACAATTATGTACTTTATTATCTTAACAACTGCTCTAGGGTTTACAAGTAGCATCTAAACTTAATAAGACAATCTAGTTTAGGTCAGTAGTAACTTAATTCAGTATTACACAAAAACTACCCAAACCTCTGTTGCCCCCCCCCCCCGGACCACTGTCAAAATACATGTTTATTCAAGCCCATTGTATCTGTCCACATTTTATTACTAGAACAAAATATCCAAGGCAGGCTGCTTTATAAAGCAGAGTTTTATTTTGGCTCATGGTTCTGGAGGTCTATGGGGTTGTACCTGACAATGGCCTTCTTACTAACATAATCCCCAGGTGGCGCAGGATATCACATTACTAAAGGCAGGGATGTCTCTTGGACTGCCCTCCTCATCTTATAAAGCCACTCCTAATTAACTCTTAAGGGCTCCACCCTGATGACCGTATCTAATTCTAATTATCTCTCAAAGGCCACATCTCCAAATACCACATTCAGTTCAGTTTAATACTTGCGATGAAGAAATTTCAAACCATTGACCCTTGGGTGCACACTTAAGCCATATCCAAACCATAACTCCCATCAACAGTTTTATAATATTTATTTATTAATTGATAGAATTAAAAAGGAGACAACTGTCCAACATGGGAAGTGGGATACACAGCAGTCTCACACAATGGCAGATGCCCTAAACAGCACTCTGGCTTCAGAATCAGCCCTTGAGGCATTCAGATCTGGCTAAAAAGCCCATGAGTGTTTCTCAGGCATGGAAAGCCAAGACACTGTGGCAAAAATTGACCTAAATGAATGATCTCTGTGAGTGAGATGCCAGTGGAAAGAACAGGCCATCAAAGAAGAAGTACCTTTCTCTGAAGGGAGGAGAGAACTTCCACTTTGATTATGGTCTTGTCTAAATAAGGTCAGAGTTTGTGAACTCAAGAGGCTTCCATAGCCTTGGCAACTCATGACAAGAGCCTTGGGTGATTACTGAAGTCATAAATCAGAGTGTCAGTTGTTAAATCAACAACAGGAGTCACTGTGCACTTATTCCACCTGTAGGAGCTCTGTCCTTAATGTGTTGTGCTATGCGAATTAACGGTAAAACTAGTCTTCAAACAGTACTTTATATTTTGTGTTTCTGTGTAGGTGCAAACTGCTGAAATCTTTACTTAGTATATGCTAAGTTGATCTTCTGTATATAAAGAGAATTAAAAATGAATCTTAATGAAGAATGGGATTGGAGAAGAAGTAGGAGATGGGATGGTTTGTGGTTGGGAGGGTGGTTATGGGGGAAAACTGCTATAATTCAAAGGTTGTACTTTTGAAATTTATATTAATTAAATAGAAGTTTTTTAAAAAAAATTTATTGATGCAACTGTCTTTTAAACCACATAAGAAAATAATAGTGTTGAAAATGTGCGTACTCTTAGGGCTGGCTCTATAGCATAGCGGGTAAAGCCGCCTCCTGCATTGCTGGCATCCCATATGGGTGCTAGTTTGAGTCCTGGCTGCTTCACTTCTGATCCAGCTCTCTGCTATGGCCTGGGAAAGCAGTGGAAGATGGCCCAAGTGCCTGGGCCCCTGTACCCATGTGGGTGACCTGGAAGAAGCTGCTGGCTTCTGGCTTCAGATCGGCCCATCTCCAACCTTTGTGGCCATTTGTGAGTGAGCTCTACCTATGCCTCTTTATAACTCTGCCTTTCAAGTAAATAGTAAATCTTTTTTAAAAAATGTGTAATCTTTCTTTCATATTACTTATGTTCCTTTACTAATGTTCTTTCTTCTTGTGGATTTGAGTTACTGATTAGCGTCCTTTCATTTCACCCTGAAGGACTTGCTAATGTTTTTGAGGGACAACTTTTCATCTGGAAATGTCTTAATTTCTCCATTATTTTAAAGGAGATTTTAGTTGAATATAGAATTTTTGGTTTAGTTTTTCCCCCTAACAATTTGATATCATCTTAATGTATTTTGACAGCCATGGTTCCTTTTGAGAAGTCACTTAGTAGTTTTGTTGTGTTTCCTATGTGCATAAGTTGTTTTTGTCTTGCAGAACTTTCAAGATTTTTTTTATGTATTTGACTTCCATTGATTTGATCTTGAGGTCTCTATATAAAGCTTTTTTTTTTTTTTTAAGATTTATTTCTTTATTTGAAAGTCAAGAGTTACACAGAGAGAGAGGAGAGGCAGAGAGCAAGAGGTCTTCCATCTTCTGGTTCATTCCCCAGTTGGCCAGAATGGCCGGAATTGTGCTGATTTAAAGCCAGGAGCCAGGAGCTTCTTCTGGGTTTCCCATGTTCATGCGGGGGCCCAAGGACTTGGGCCATTTTCTGCTGTTTTCCATGCCATAGTAGAGAGCTGGATCAGAAGAGGAACAGCCATGACTAAAACTGGTGCCCATATAGGATGCTAGTGCTTTAGGCCAGGGCTTTACCACGCTGCATCACAGTGCGAGCCCCTGTAACTATTCTGCTATGGGATTGTATCTTACTGTCAAGGTTTGTTATTCATGGTGTGTGTTTTTATTGTTGTGTTATTTTTCTTCTAGGCTAATTAAGTAGATTTAAGTTGTAATCATTGAGTTTTCTGTTTGTTGTAAATTTTAAGTTTTTGTCCTTGTTTTTACCTTGCTTCCTAGAGAATCACATCTGGGCTAGTATAATTTAGTGGTCAGCTAGTGATTAGCATATTTCCCTAAATGCCAAGTTTATACATCTTCTATTTTTGCCAGTGGCATCTTTTTGAGAAAGCAAGACTTAAATTTTAGGCAGTGTAAGACATCCTTTGCTTTCACTTCCTGCTTCTGAAGGGTTTCAAGGTCAATGCGAGATGAATGATGAATTCTTCCTTGTCAAGTCTTTCTTCCACGTGTATACAGTGTGTGTATAACCTTTTAGATCCCCAGGAATATGTTGGTTTTCAAAGTTGCCTAGGGTTGTCTACTTAGGCATTTCTTTTTAATTCTCTGTCAGGCTTTTCTTTGCCACAATAGCTATCTCAGCCTTCTGCATCTGAGTTACTACTAGGAATTAGCCATTGTTTTAGTGATGTCTTGCTCCCAAACTTTGTCCTCCTCAAGCTGAGCTAGGCTCTTAAGATCCACACTGCTAAAATAAATTTTCCCAGGAAACTGAAAGTTTGGACAAAATATTGATCGTGAAGAAGGTGATGTTTTTAAGAAATCACCAAAAGACATCAACTATTTCCTTATCTGTATTCCTGCCTGACTTTTGGCTACTTTGCTCAGGTGCCAGGAAGGAAGGTAGAATGGGAATAGTTTTAAATTTAAAGGTCAAAGATTCTTGCTGTCTTACCATAGTTCAGTAGTTTCTTATGGATAAATGATTTCTAGTGTGTTTTTTTGTTGTGATTAATTGCCAGTATTCTTTTTTTTTTTTTTTTTTTGGACAGGCAGAGTGGATAGTGAGAGAGACAGAGAGAAAGGTCTTCCTTTCTGCCGTCGGTTCACCCTCCAATGGCCGCTGCGGCCAGCACATCGCGCTGATCCGAAGCCAGGAGCCAGGTGCTTCTCCTGGTCTTCCATGTGGGTGCAGGGCCCAAGCACTTGGGCCATCCTCCACTGCCTTCCCGGGCCATAGCAGAGATCTGGCCTGGAAGAGGGGCGACTGGGATAGCATCTGGCGCCCCAACTGGGACTAGAACCTGGTGTGCTGGCACCGCAAGGCGGAGGATTAGCCTGTTAAGCCATGGCGCCGGCCAATTGCCAGTATTCTGGGAATTAATGATTGTTGGTTTATGGTATGTGTTTCATAATTTTGATGTTTTCGAGAAGTGGTGGTTCACTGAGGTAATCCCTTCCACCATCCCATAGTCATGCATTTTTTCTTAAAATGTAATGCTGAATTTGTGCTGGTAATTAAAATTTTTGCAAACATGAATGATACTTATAAATTGGGTAACATTCAGTGTTTTTGTGTGCTTTTCAATAGACTCATTAAGATATTTCTTGATGGCTTGAAAGTTTTAATATTATGTTTCAAAACCTTCTTACTAAAGGCAGCAGCTTGTCTGTCTTTGTCTCATTGTGACCATTTGCAAATATTTTCTGTAATATTTGTTAGTGTGTGTGTGTTTTTACTGCTATGTCCCAGTGTCTTTAACATAGTATAACCCAAATAAATATTTCTTGAATATACAAATAACTATCTTCAAATATTTCTGTGTCCTTCTAGTCAGTACTTATTTTCATTTCCAGGAAAGTCTGTCACCTTTTTTTATGCATTCACTTTTGTCCTATAGGAATTTGGGATTATTTAAATTAATCTATAACACTTCTAACAAGTAAATGTTCATTGAATTGAATCAGGCTTTAGAGAAGATTCTTTTTAGTAGTTTCAACATTATTGTAACTATGTAATGTATTTTTCTGTTGTAACACTCTTTTCTAGGCCATGGACACAGTCATTCCCTCTTTAATGGTGCTCTAGACTCGGCACATAGCCATGGAGATCACTGCCACAGTCACGAAGTGAAACCTGGTGCTGCACATAGCCATGATCATGCTCATGGACATGGACATTTTCATTCTCATGGTGAGTATAGCCTAAAGATTTTCAGTTTGATAACCTTCCAAATACATAGAAATTGTGTAGGTTACTTTTCCTAGTTGAAGTAGTCTATTAAAAGTGTATTGTCATAAATTTTCTAAGTAATCAGTCTAAATGGTTTCTAGGCCTAGTTCATTTTTAGTATATCATGAAATTAACTCTTTTAAGTAAACATTGTAATAAAATTGCACTATTTTAAATGAATGTCAGTGAATGAGGAATAATTGCAATTTAGCAAATGAAAATAATTTTTTTTTTTTTTTTGATAGGCAGAGTGGATAGTGAGAGAGACAGAGAGAAAGGTCTTCCTTTTTGCCGTTGGTTCACCCTCCAATGGCTGCTGCAGCAGGCACATCGTGCTGATCCGAAGCCAGGAGCCAGGTGCTTCTCCTGGTCTCCCATGCGGGTGCAGGAAGGATTTGGGCCATCCTCCACTGCCTTCCCGGGCCATAGCAGAGAGCTGGCCTGGAAGAGGGGCAACCGGGACAGAATCCGGCGCCCCGACCGGGACTAGAACCCGGTGTGCCGGCGCCGCAAGGTGGAGGATTAGCCTGTTAAGCCACAGCGCCGGCCGAAAATAATTTTTTAAGTATAATGAAGCCTATTGTGTTATATAAACTTGTAAAAATACCATAGGAATTTTCAATCTTTTTTTTTTTTAATTCTTGATGTTTATTATCTAATATTTCTTTTTTGCCTTTTAACATTTACAGCATTTATATACGAAGTTATAACTTATATATCAACTTAATATTTTATTTTAAATTATAGTTTAAACAGTTTACTCATAAATATCAGGGTTTAGATTAATAGGAGATACAGTTTGATTAATCTGTTTTTTTAACCTAGAAACCTTTTATTTAAGGTATATTTATTTACAGACTTCAAACATTTCATAAATATAAATTTAGGAATAGTGATTCTTCCCACCCTATCCTCTCTCCCACTCACATTCCCACCCTCTGTCTTCCTCCCTCTCCTATTCCCATTCTTATTTCTACTAAGATCTATTTTCAAGTAAAATATACACAAAAGACTAACCCTACACAAAGTAAAGTGTTCAACAAATGGTATTACCAAAAAAAAAAAAAAAAATTAAAAACCTGTTCTTCAATAGTTGAGATAAGGGCTGTTCAAAGTCATATCATATCTCAAAGTATCAATTTCACTTCCATAGATTATGTTTTAGATACTCTATTAGTTACCACAGATAAGGGAGAACATAGGATATTTGTCTTTTGGGGACTGACTTATTTCACTAAGTAAAATGGTTTCTAGTTGTATCCACTTTGTTGCAAATTATTTCTTTTTTCTTTAGCTGCTGTGTAGTTCTCTATGGTTTACATATCCCATAATTTCTTTATCCATTCTTCTTTTGATGGACATCTGGGTGGATTCCATATCTTAGTTCTTGCACATTGAGCTATAAAAAACATGGGGACATGGATAACTTTTTAATATGATTATTTCTTTTGGTTTGGGTAAATTCCCAGGAGTGGGATGGTTGGGTCCTATGGTAGGTCTATATTCAGATTTCTGAGGTATCTTCATACTGTCTTCAACAGTGGCTATACCAGTTTATAATTCCCACCAACAGTGGATTAGGGTACCTTTACCCTACATGCTTGCTAGCCATTTGTTGTTTGTTGACTTCTACATGAAAGCCTGTCTAACTAGGGTGAGGTGAAACCTCATTGTGGTTTTGGTTTGCATTTCCCTGATGGCTAGAGATCCTGAGCATTTTCTCATGTGTCTGTTGGCCATTTGGAGTTCCTTTTTTGAAAAATGTCTGTTCAAGTCCTTTGCCCATTTCTTAACTAGATTGTTTCTTTGTTGTTGAAATTCTTAAGCTTTTTATAGATTCTGGATATTCACCCTTTATCAGTTGCAAGGTTTACAGATATTTTCTCCCATTCTGTTGGTTGCCTCTTCACTTTGCTGAGTAATTTCTTTCACAGTGCAGAAGCTTCTCAATTTGATATAATCCCATTTGTCAATTTTGTCTTTAATTGCCTATGCTCTGGGGTCTTTTCCAAGAAGTCTTTACCTGTGCCAATGTCTTCCAGGGTTTACTCAATGTTCTTTAATAATTTGATGGCATCAGGTTGTAGATTTATGTCTTTAATCCATTTTGAGTTGATTTTTATATAAGGTGTAATGTAGGGGGTCTTGCTTCATACTTCTGAATGCTGAGGTCTAGTTTTCCCAGCACCATTTGTTGAAGAGACAGTCCTTGCTCCAGGGCTTGATTTTAGATCCTTTGTCAAAGATAAGTTGGTTGTAGTTGCGTGGATTGATTTCTGGGGTTTCTACTTGGTTCCATTGGTCCACCCATTTTTTTTTTTTTTTATGATAGTACCAGACTATTTTGATTAAAACTGCCCTGTAATATGTCTTGAAATCTTGTATACTGGGGCCGGCGCTGTGGTATAGCAGGTGAAGCCGCCGCCTGCAGTTCCAGCATCCCATATGGGCGCTGGTTCGAGTCCCAGCTGCTCCACTTCTTATCCAGCTCTCTGCTATGGTCTGGGAAAGCAGTGGAAGATGGCCCACATCTTGGCACCTGCGCCTGCATGGAAAACCTAGAAGAGACTCCTGGCTTTGAATCAGTGCAGCTCTGACTATCGTGGCCATCTGGGGAGTGAACCAGCAGATGGAGGACCTTTCTCTCTCTGCCTCTGCTTCTCTATCACTCTGCCTCTCAACTAAATAAATAAATCTTAAAAAAAAAAAAAAGAAATCTTGTATGTTGATGCCTCTGGGTTTGTTTTTGTTATATAAGATTGCTTTAGCTATTCAGGGTCTCCTGTGTTTCCATATGAATTTCAGCATTTTTTTTTATATCTAAGAAGAATGTCCTTGGTATTTTAATTGGGATTGCATTGGATCTATAAGTTGCTTTCAGTTGTATGGACATTTTGATGATATTGATGCTTTCAATCCATGGACATGGAGGATTTATCCATTTTTTTTGTGTCGTCTTCTGTTTCTTTCTTTAATGTTTTATAATTTTCATTGTAGAGATCTTTGATGTCCTTGGTTAAATTCTTGAGTTGTTGATTTCCAGCTTCATTCTGTTGTGGTCAGAGAAGATGCATGGTATGATTTTGATTTTTTTGAATTTGTTGAGACTTGCTTTATGGCCTAGCATATGGTCAATCCTAAAGAAAGTTCAATGCACTGGTGAAAAGAATGTGTGTTCTGAAACTGTAGGTTGAAAAGTTCTGTAGATATCCTTTGGGTCCATTTGGTCTGTAGTGCAAATTAACTCTGTTGTTTCCTTGCTGATTTTCTGTCTGGTTGATTTGTCCGTTACTGAAAGTGGGGTATTGAAGTACCTCATTACTATCCTAAGACCTGTATGTTGGGTTGTTTCATAGTATCTCATAAATCTCCAACAATGTTTTTATTTTTCTAATTTCTAATTTTTTTTTTTGGTCTGACTGTAAAATTTTCAGAGATTTGTCTTCTAACTTGGATATTCTTTCTTCTGCCTCACCAAGTTTGTTGTTAATGCTTTCCACCGCATTTTTTATTTGATCTATTGAATTCCTTATTTCTAATATTTTATTTTGATTTCTCTTTAAAATTTCAATTAATTCCTTTTCTGGCATTTCATCAATCTCTTCATCTTCACATTCCAGTTTTGAAGGGTTGTTGTGTTCCTTTGGGGATGTCATGTTTTCTTCCTTATTCTTATTTCTTGAATTTCTGTGTTTATTTTTAGGTGTTTGTTGAGATACCTATTGTTTTTTTTTTTTCTTTCCCCTCTGGTTGCTTTTATCTTTGTAATGTGCCTCTGAGGCTTAGTGGAGTGTCTTTTCTTTCACTGAATACTCAGAGGCATGTGCTAAGTGTGGCCAGGGTGCTTTGTTCAGTGCTCCAGGATGAAGGAAGTGTTTAAGCTGACACCCTAGTTAAGCATGGTAAATCTCCTTTTTTAATCAGTAAGAAGGATTTGATGCGCTTTGTTGGTGTAGTCTCATGCTCACCTCCTCTCCACCAGGGCCACCTATGCCCAGTTGCTAGCCCCAGTGGGTGCAATATTCATCCGTACTGCCACAGGAACCACATGAAGGATCTCTGCAGTCCTCGGTGTGGGCACAGATCTTACAGCAATGACCCTCCCCTGGCAATCAGGGAACCCCTAGTATGTGGAGCTGCCCATAAAGACTGTCCAGAAACAGCCACATCCTGTGCTCTCCCATGCAGCCACAGTGTGTTTCCACAGTTCCAGCACACAAAGTCCCCACAGTCACGGGGCATGGAGGATCCACTCTTCCCTGCCAATCTGTCCCGTCCAGAGAGACAGAGACACTCCCAGAGCCAGATGTGTTTGGGTACTTTGCCCAGGCAGCCTAAGCCCCAGAGCCTGTGATGTGCCGGGAGGCTGGGGGCACCTCACAGTCCTACATGGGCACCCAACTCCCTGTCAATTCTCCCAACAGACTCAGGAATCTCCTCTTAGCTGGTTGCTGAGAGCTCAGACAGAAGCTGGTGCAGATGCTATGTATATCCAAAATAGCATCTGCCATCTCTAGCTAGTTACTGAATGCTGTTGTTGGGTGGTAGAAGAGAGAGAAACGTACCCCGTTCTTCCTTCTAGGTTAGCAGGTATACCCTCCCCACAGGGCTCCAGGTCTAACTCACACTTGGCCTTCCCCACAGCTTTATTACCAATGGCTTGGGATGCTGAAGTCTGGTCTCACCTCACTCTCTAAAGCTGGTGCTGAGATTCTTGACTGTTCAGGTGCTGTGTTGTGTTCATATTCATGCTGAGTGTCCACACCATCCATTTAGATCCATCGTGTCCCTTTAACTTGCATGGAGTTTCCACTGAAGTTTATCCCCCTAACTCTTCTCTGAGATCGCACTCTCTCCACTTTTTTTTAACTGTCTTCCCGTTAGACTGGAACAGTAAGTACCCTCCTTATTCTGCCATCTTGGATTCTCTTGGTTAATCTTTAAATAGACTGTGCTTAAATATTATTTGTACTTGGTGCATAGACAGACTCCTGAAGATTTAGATTTGAAAATATGATGGGAACCTTGGGAACTGAAAATTCTAAGCTCTTAATTTTTCAGTCTTTAAATTTAACTACCTTAATGAAATATAATTAATACACAAAAAGATATACATGTTTAGTGTATACAACTTGATGTATTTGGAGATAAATGTACCAGTAAAACTGTCACCTCAATTTACATCATAGACATACCTATCACTACCAAAAATTTTCTCTTGTAATTTACTTATTCTTATTTACCTATTTAGATTAGAAAACTTAATATAAAACCTATCCAGTTGGCAAATTGTTAAATATACAAATGGTATTGGCTGGCGCCACGGCTCACTAAGCTAATCCTCCGCCTGCGGCGCCAGCACCCTGGGTTCTAATCCTGGTTGGGGCGCCGGATCCTGTCCCGGTTTCTCCTCTTCCAGTCCAGCTCTCTGCTGTGGCCCGGGAATGCAGTGGAGGATGGCCCAAGTGCTTGGGCCCTGCACCTACATGGGAAACCAGGAGGAGGCACCTGGCTCCTGGCTTCGGTTTGGCACAGCGCCAGCCATACCGGCCCTTTGGGGGGTGAACCAATGGAAGGAAGACCTTTCTCTCTCTCTCTCTCACTGTCTAACTCTGCCTGTCAAATATATGTATATATATATATACACACACACACACACAAATGGTATTAACACACACACACAAATGGTATTAATGGTAGGCACAAAGGATGTAACTGAAACTTTGTATTTGTACTAATACTTTCCCCTTTGTATCTCCCTCCTATCTCTGGCAACCACCATTCTACTCCTTATAAATTTGACTATTTTAAATTCCTCATGTAAGTGGTATCATGTAATGTTTGTCATTCTTATCTGGCTTAGCATAATGTTCTCCAAGTTAATCCATGTTTTTTTCAAGTAGCAGAATTTCCTTCTCTTTTAAGGCTGAATAATATTCCATTATATATTTGTGCATTTTGTGCACACCACATTTTCTTTATGCATTGATTTTTGATGGAACTTTAGATTGCTTCCATGTCTTGACTATGGTGAATTAATGCACTAGTGAACATGGAAGTTCAGATGGCTCCTTGAGATCCTAATTTGAGTTTCTTTGCATATTTTTCCAGAGTGGGTTTGCTGGTCATATGGTGGTTTATTTTTAACTTTTTTAGGAAGTTCCATTGTGTTGTATATACTGGCTACACTAATTTACATTCCCACCAAGAGTGTACAAATGTTCCCTTTTCTCCACATTCTCACCAACACTTATTAACAGGTGTGAGATGTCATAGCTTGTCCTTTTCATATCCCTGTTGGCCATGTGGAGTCCTCTTTGGAAAGATTTCCGTTCATTTTTTAGTCGTGTTATTTATTTTTCTGCTCCTGAGTTATATGAGTTGTGTATATATTTTAGACATTAATTCTTTATCAGATATATAGTTTACAAATATGTTGTGCCATTCCATCAGTTGTCTTTTCCTTTTGTTTATGTCCTTTGCTGTGCAGAAGCTTTTTGTTTGGATGTTATCCCACTAGTCTATTTTTGCATATGTTGCCTGGGTTATTCTAAAATTTGCCTTATTTTTGTAATGATTACAAAAATGCTTTGAAACCTTAGTTTTCCAATTTGCTTTAAGCATCCCAAAATAATTTTGAAAAACTGTATATCCTTCACACATTTATAAGATGATTTCTTTTAAATTTTGGTCAAACAATTGCAAAGAATGTAATTTCTGACACATTTTAGGTTACATTTTAGAATGAAACTTCATGATTCTTGGAATTAAAAGATACATTTACCTTGGTATAAAAATTTTGAAATCCATGCATACGAAATCTTCAACGTTGTGAAAATTCACTTTGTGGATGGATTTTAAAAACTTTTTGCATCAGAATGCACTTAGCTTTTAATTCCATTTCCATGTTGTCTCATATTTGAAATATGTATATTTATTAGATAACTTGAGCTATTTTTTCTATTTTTATAGAGAAATAATAATTAAATGTCATAAAGCAGGATTTTTATATCAGTTCAGTTCCCATTTTTCATCTTTATGATGCTAAGAAAACTTAAATAGAGGAATACTATTATAACAGTTTCAGTTTTTTAAACACTTTTATAAATAAGTTTCAAAATCTACAATGATCTAGAATCAAAAAAATTTTTTTTTTTTTTTTTTTGACAGGCAGAGTGGACAGTGAGAGAGAGAGACAGAGAGAAAGGTCTTCCTTTGCCGTTGGTTCACCCTCCAATGGCCGGCGCGGTTGGTGCGCTGCGGCCGGCGCACTGTGCTGATCCGATGGCTGGAGCCAGGGGCTTCTCCTGGTCTCCCATGGGGTGCAGGACCCAAGCACTTGGGCCATCCTCCACTGCACTCCCGGGCCACAGCAGAGAGCTGGCTTGGAAGAGGGGCAACCGGGACAGAATCCGGTGCCCCGACCGGGACTAGAACCTGGTGTGTCGGTGCAGCAAGGCGGAGGATTAGCCTAGTGAGCCATGGCGCCGGCCCAAAAATTTTTGTTAATTTATTAATTCTGTGTTCTATTAGCTAATACCTACATTTTAATCAGAGCAAAAAATTGGGAACCACATGGCTTATAAATGGACTTGTTAATCCATTATTAAAGCCTTTTTTCCCCTTATATTGCACACCAACATTTTCTAGTGACTCCTTGTTTGTTGCTGTAGAATTGTTTTTTAAATACAATGAGCAGTGCACTGCAGTTAGATTCCATTTAGGTGAAATGTAGGTATATTTTGTCAAGAAGGAGAAGAGTAGATCAGCAAGAAGTTGCATGGCCTTGAGGAATTCTCAGGCAGATCAGTTTTAGAAAAGCTTTTGAATTTTTGTGAATCTACAAATAGAGTCCCGTGCATTTATTCTTCTTAACTCCAACACTTCATTTATCCTTGCCTTAAACTCTGAATTACTCTTTTACCCACTGTAGTCAGTGATTACTTTTCACAAGGTATAACATGGCATAATCATGTGATCCTGTAATTATCCTAGAATTTCAACTGACTGTTTATGAGATTCAACACAGACAAAATTGAAATGAAAAGGAACAACTGTCCATTAACAGAGTCTAGCACAGACCTAGCATATAGGAACAACTTATTAAACACTGGGTTCATGAATGTTTAAGTGCTATTTATATTTATTTTTAAATCTTATTAAATGCTGAAAAATCCTTCTCCAGGTTTAATTTCTCTTCCACCTCCAAACCCCAAAAAGCCAAATAACTTAAGTTGCATATTGTTTGTCCAAAATGTTTCAGATTTTGAATTTTTTCAAATTTTTAGAATATTTGCGTAGCCTTTACTTCCTGAACATCCAGATTTTGCAGCATTTTAGATTAGAAAATGAGATTAGGATTACTTGGTGAGGAGGTATACAAGATGTAATTTTTAAAAATTGCTAGAAAAGGCCGGTGCCGCAGCTCACTAGGCTAATCCTTCACCTGCGGTGCTGGCATCCCAGGTTCTAGTCTCGGTTGGGGCACCGGATCCTGTCCCGGTTGCCCCTCTTCCAGGCCAGCTCTCTGCTGTGGCCCGGGAATGCAGTGGAGGATGGCTCAGGTCCTTGGGCCCTGCAGCCGCATGGGAGACCAGGAGGAAGCACCTGGCTCCTGGCTTCAGATCAGCGCAGCGTGCCAGCCATGGTGGCCATTTGAGGGATGAACCAACGGAAGGAAGACCTAAAAAAAAAAAGAAAAAAACATTGCTAGAAAAGACATGTTTTAGGTTTTAATACAATACTTATTTTGGTAAACTAGAGACAAATGTTTAAAAATTTCATCAAATACATTTGTTCAGAGTCATACAACTTGTACAGTAACCTCATTGCGCATTCCAGTTACCATTATTGTCAACAGGAGTATTGGCTATTGCTTGGAGTTTTAAATTTTCATTCGTGTGCCAAGCATGTTCTAAGTGCTTCTCATACATTAAGTTTTTAAATACTCTAAATATTTATTCTGATGTGGTAGATACAGCGGTTGTCGCCATTTTCTAAGTAATGAACTGAAGCACACAAAGAGGTCATAAGTACTAGTAAATAGAAAATCTAGGATTTGAGCACAAAGAATCTGACTTTAAAAATTTGTGTTCTTAACTGTCATTCTGCCCTAAATATTGTGTAAGCCAAGTATGGGTACAAAGGTAAAAGGAATATGATTTCATTTTGCTTCTAAGAGACATTCTACTATCACAAGGAAATACTGTGAGCTTCATATTTACTGGAGTCCTACACTGTGAGTGTAGCAAGCTGTATTTTTGAAAAAACACTTAAATTTCAGTAACGTAAGCAATAAATCGCCTTTAGGTTGTTAGGATACGGAAAGTGAGGACTTAACTCATGGCAGTTTGGGGATCCAGACTCCTTCTATTTGTGGAATTCCTAACTGATGGAAGGTTCTAGTGGATTCTTTGCCTCAAACTGGAGGGAAAATACATAGGTGATTATGTTAGATGTTCTTAGGAGCCTGGCAGTGGTTTGCATGTCAAATTTCTTTGTCTGCAACTCAGTGTTAGAGCACCATCTAACTTAAGGGAGCATAGGAAATGGAGCCTAGTTGTGTACCCAACAGGAAAAAGAAATGGGTTTGCTAAGCAACTAGTGATAACATACTGGTTATCTGGGAGGGGTTCTAGATTTCATTTTGATGGAAATTGCACACAAGTACTTAAAGTTCGTGGAAGAATGAGATTAAGAGATAAGTTTATTTTGGTTAAAAAAATTGAAATTCATGCATAGCTTTTTCAAAATGTACATTTTCCATGAACCTTTTGAAGACCTTCTGTATTTTTTAACTATTTCATTAGCATAGCAGAATCTACCCTTTAAAATAGTGATTTCGAAAATGTTTTGGGGAAGGCATTGTGATACAGCTGGTTAAGCCGCTGCCTGTGACACTGGCATCCTATATGGGCAACAGTTCGAGTGCTGGCTGCTCCATTTACAGTCGAGTTCCCTGCTCATGCACCTGGGAAAGCAGTGGAAGATGGCCCAAGTACCTGGGTCTCTGCCACCTACATGGGAGACACAGATGAAGTTCTAGGCTCCTAGCTTTGGTCTGGCGAGGCTAAATGTAGCCACTTGGGGAGTGAACAAACAAATGGAAGATTACTCTCTCCATCTGTGTGTCTCTGTCTCTTTGTCTTTCTCTCTATATAACCACCTTTCAAATTAATATCTTTTTTTAAAATGTCTTTATCTAGACCTATTACTAGAAAGGGCCATCTGATGCCTTGATCAGTAGTTTCATTTTTAAAACAGTGCCACTTTTAAGTATCAGCTGGGCATTCTGGGTAGCTTCTTTTTCCTTCCCACATCGCCATATATAGTCAGAAAATAGGGTTGTGTAGCCTTATGCTTTTGTGTTTTGCTGTCGCCTTATTGCAGATCATTGTATTGGTACTCTGTCAAAGCAGTAGTGAATGATAAGCATACATAGGCTTTTGCTGCTGTGGGCCAAGAACCAATGAGTACAGGCTGGTACTCATTTAGTGGTGATCAGAAAGCTTGTCAGTCTTCCTGATAATCTTTTAATACAAGTGTTGCTCTTCTTTTACCTTATTTACCTATATTCTGCTTTTATGTTATAGCTGACCTGTAATCCTCAAAGTATTTAAGTAGAAATTATATCAATGTTTTCATCTTTTTTACCATAAGAATCTTATTTCTTCTGTATGAAATGCTTGACACATATAAAATATATTGAAAAACAAATGTTTGTCTTAGTCAGGGTATCCTAAATTCTGTCCTGGTTTCATTTCTTGGACCTCTTATAACTTCATGCAGTACATTTGATTTTATCTGAATTTTTCAATTGTAAGACTGCAGAAGATATTTTAGGCATATTGAAGATATTGACAGTGTTGTTAATTTCCTGTGCTTTTAACTCTTTGATACAGTTTCCAAAATACTCTGTACCATTGATATATTTTAAAACTGCCTCCACTGGATTTACCTATACTTAATTACTTTATTAAATTTTAAAAATAATTTTTAGGTGTGATATGGCTATATATTCATTCATCCTTAATGATACGTTTGAATGAAAAGGACTTTGAATTGAAAAATTTGAGTCAGAATTGAAGGTATGTTTTAAAATAATTTAACTTAATTCTCTACAGATGGTCCCTCTTTAAAAGAAGCACCAGGACCCAGCAGACAAATTTTGCAAGGTATGACAAGCAGTTTGTGTGTTTCTCAGTTTTATAAAAGTAGTTTCATAGTTTTGAGTTCTCTGATGTTTTCCTTTAAGAAAAATACATGACTTAATATTTATGTTTAAACAGACTTCTTGGTGATTATTTTATATATGTTATGAGGTATACTAGCAGATATTCTTTTGCCACTTGACTTTCTTAGGTTTAATTAAAAAAATACTCAGAAACTATCTTACTTAACTGTAGGTAAATGTACTATAAACACAGGCCTGTGTGCTGTAAT
The DNA here is from genome assembly GCF_033115175.1 of Lepus europaeus. Lineage (NCBI taxonomy): Eukaryota > Metazoa > Chordata > Mammalia > Lagomorpha > Leporidae > Lepus > Lepus europaeus. The sequence continues at coordinate 95,002,155 of NC_084831.1, forward strand.
AGTATGTTTGCTTTCATGGGATTACTGCATAATTTACTCGAATATTGTTATGCTGTAAGAGAGCTCAGAGCTAAACATGTAATGCAGAATGAGACCTTCATCATATTTATAGGTGTCAACTGATGATACCTGAACAGAAGCTTCCAGATCATGGTATATTAAAAGTTATACATGTCAGAGAAAATCAGTCTTGTCTATAAACTGTAGTTTTCTTTTTTTTGAAATATGAACCAATCATTGGTTCTGAGTTTCTACTTAGACTTTGTAGTCAAGGTTTCCTCAATCTCAGCTCCCTGTCTCACTATGTTTATTAAATTTGGTTTCAATCTGACTTTTTCAGTAGCCTCTGATCTAATTTCCATTGCACCTGTTTCTCCACTATTTCTTGATGAAACTTTTTGTATTTTCACTGTGAATGTGGTCCTCCATTCTGAAAAATTTATTTTTATCAGGCTTAAATATATCTTTTAGTCACTAATGTTCCAATATAAAATATTTAGAGTTGTTTTAAACGGCATTTGCTTAAATAGCTTGTTTTCATGCATATTTGATCCATATATATTAAGTGTTATAAATTAGCCTTGCTAATTTTTAGTTTTGAGAATCATCATATGTTGGAGGAAAGAAAGATCTGCCTTCATAATTATTTTTATAAAAGCTTTTATGACAATAAATTCTAGGGTGATTAAAACACTATTTGGAATATCCACAGCCTCTATTAAAATATCTGCGTTTGAATCCTGGCTGTTCTAGCTCTGGCTTTCTGCTGATGCAACTGAGCAACAAGTGTTGGCTCAATTACTTGGGACCCTGGCACCCACATGGGAGACCAAGACTGAGTTCTGGGCTCCTTGCTTCTGCCTGGCCCAGCACCAATTGTTGTAGGCATTTGGGATTGAACCAGTGTCTCTGCTTCTCTTTCTTTGTCTCTCTTCTTTTCAAATAAATAAAAATGAATTTTTTAAAACTCTGAAAATTCTTGGGGCCGGCATTATGGCATAGCAGGTTAAATCACTGCCTTCAGTGCTGACATCCCACATAGGCAATGGTTCATGTTCCAACTACTACAATTCTGATACAGTTCCCTGATAATGGTCTGGGGAAAGCAGTGGAGAACGGCCCAAATGTTTGGGCCCCTGCCACCCACATGGGAGACGCGGATGAAGCTCCTGCTCCTGGCTTTGGCCTGGCCCTGCACTAGTCATTGCAAATATTCTTTGCAGCTACCTGGGGCTGAACTAACAGATAGATCTCTCTCTCTCTCACCCTTCTTCTCTCCCTCCCTTCTTCTCTCTGTCACTCTTTGGAAAAAAAAAAATGTCTTTTATAAAAAAATAAAAAAAATTTTTAAGATTCTGTATTTTCCAAAAATCTATCAATATATGGTGACTGAAGCATCTCAATTGATAGCAGAAGAGTAGAGAAAACTGCCTGGTATTAAAACTTGGCTGTAAAACAATCACACAGATACTCACATATGCAAAACCATGAGTTAATCTAATTTTTAAATTTGCTACATCTTGACTGTGGTCCTTGACTTATTAATTTTTGGAAGAATTAGTTTGTCAGCATCATATAAAGTCTTCTAAGGAATGAAGTTTATGTAGTAAGTTAAACAGTTTATATTTCTTTTCTTTAGTGATTTTTTTTTCACAGATACTAGAAAGTGAGAAAGGCTTAGATGGTTAATGACACTTGCCTTTAAAGCTGATTTTCTGCTTAACAAATAAGAGGCTGGTAGGTACTTTCCAATCCAAGGAAAATCAAGAGCAAATAGCTTTTTCTTTTTTATTTTCTTTTTAATGTTTAGAGCTATTTTAATTTCTGACTCATTTAAAATACTTATAAAAGAATATAAAACTTTGGCCTGGGCATTTGGTGCAACAGGTAGGATGCTTCTTGGGATGCCTGAGTTCCATATCAGAGTGCCTTGATTGAGTACCATCTTCTTTGCTTCTGAGAAGATGCTTCTCCAGCTTCCTGCTAATGCATGCCTGGCAAGGCAGCGGTTGATGGCTCAAGTACTTGAGTCCCTGCCATTCACATGAGAGACCTGGATGTAGTTCTAGGCTTCTGGCTTCTCCCTGAGCTAGCCTTGGCTGTTATGAGCATTTGGGAAATGGACCATGGGATAGTCAATCAATCTCATCTACCTTTCAGAAACATTTTTAAAAATGTATTTTAAAAATATGTAAGTGTTAAAAGTATGTATTGTACACAACAGTTTCTAACTGAAGATCCTCTAATAACTTCTGCTATGGATTGTTTTCCAGTGTAATTTTTAAGTTCAAGTGATCAAAACGCATTAATCTATTTAATTCTTGCTGAATGCTATACAAATGAAAAAGTATATGTAGATAGTTGGATATGAGTTATATTTGGTATAAAACTAGTTATAAAATTCCACAGTAGCAGTTTATTGAAATGTAATTTCCTAATACACATTAAGATTCTATTGGACATATTAATGGTCAACTTTTAAATTATTAAAAGAATTTTTTACTTTAAGTAGATCTGTGTTCTTACACCTAAAGATAATTATAGTTTACCTATTATTGCTCAGTAAATAATAAAAAAGGAAAAATGAAGTATTTTCTAAAGTAGGTACATGCTTTTCATTCATCAGTTGTTTCCAAATATTGTAGCTGATGGTGTTGAAGAATGTTCTGTTTTAATAAGTCATTGTTAAAGTTCAAATTTTATCTATTAAAGATATAAATGTTGACTAATTTTTGTATCATTCAAGTCTTTTTAGAAACATTATATATGAAACTTGACATTTTTAATGACTTTCCATGCATTTTTCTATTTTAATAAATAAAAGTTCAACATATTTTATATTAATTTAAAAATACTCAAATTGCTACCTTCTCTTGCATTAAGATTAAGCATAGAATATAACTAATTTAGGTAACATTACCTTTAGGATAATTAACAAATATTTCTAGATAAGTAGTTTATATGAAATTCTAGTCTCAAATGGTAATAATTTTCATAACCAGCAGAGGGCTCTCTGTGTACATTTTTTGTAGTTAAATATTTTCTTGGCCAATTTTTTTTAGCCTAATGCAGTTTTCTTTTCCTAACAAATTAAATTTTCAACTCTTTTAGTTAGAAACAGATATTCACAAACACTATTTTCTCTTATTCTTCTATTATATTATATCATTAAGAAAAAATATAATTTACCAGATCTTTTACCCTCCATTGATTTGAAAAATAAAGATTACTTCAAGTCACAATTTATATAAACACTGTACTGTTACCTAGTTATTAAAGTGAATATGCATAGTAACTGATTTTTCAAATTGATATTTTGCTTTTTTATATATATGTAAATTATGGCTTCAATAAATATTTGTATTTTAAATTAATCAGGAAATATTTTGATTTTTATTATGCTGTATTTCTAGGTGTATTTTTACACATTCTAGCAGATACACTTGGGAGTATCGGTGTAATTGCCTCTGCCATCATGATGCAAAATTTTGGTCTGATGATAGCAGATCCTATCTGTTCAATCCTTATAGCTTTGCTTATAGTTGTAAGGTAAGTGTTACTATGTTGCTTTTTAGTGTTAAAAGGAGATTTAGGTACTAGATGTGTTACTTAAATTACAGATATGAAATACAAATTATTATATTGGTTTTCCTTAGTCTTTAAGAAATTCCTATATAGATTTTGTCATCGTCATATTGTTTCTGTGTTCGCTCTTTATTTTTTTGTTTACAGTTTGATGATTCTTTTTGGAGTCTGGCATTTAAGCTTTTTGGTCATAATTCAAATCAATAATACTTTTCTTAAACCTACCACTGTATCCTTAGCGTAAATTGTTGCAAGTATAATATAATGTATTAATTATAGTTAGAATATCATTCCTTTGACAGCCGTATATTACACTTTCAGGTGCAAAGAAAAATCAATGTTTTCTCTGCTAGAACTCTTTAATTATACAGTCATGTTATCGTATCAGAATTCTTATAAAAATCTTTACTGAAATAAATTTGAAAATAAATGTAAATCACAATATTCTTGAAAGAGTATCTGCTTCTTAGCTGTTTGTCATTCTGTTGCTAGCCAGAGCAACCATAAACATGAAAAGGTATTTGTATATAGGTATATAAAATTTCAATAAATGTTTGCTGTTTTTAGTTTCTTAAGTTCTCTTTTTCTAAGCAATTTTATTATTGGTTTAATTTTTATCAGAATAATAAAAGAATATGTTCCTTTATTTTACAGACTTTAGAGACCTTAAAAATTACATTTATACGTTCTAATTAGACTGTTTTTATTTTTCCATATGATTTTATTGTCAATAAAACTTTTGTAATGATACCAAAGACATACTTGAGGCTAGACTATGTTAACTTTTATAGTACATTGTTGACCAGAATAAATTTAGTAGATTACAATGAAATGGCAATGTTAAGATTAATCATAAGTGGCTATTTTAAAATTCTTGAATAAAATAAGAGGTGCTACTTAAATTATGTATTTAGCAGGAAGCAACCCTGCTAAACAAGTGGTCTAAACAACAATTGTACCTGTTATGGGCTATAGTGTGCCTTTTCAACACATGTATACAATGTAAGTGATCCAAACAGGGTTATTGTCATTTGCCATTCTTTGACATTGCTTTATAATTGGATTCTTGGAGCTTTTTCTGTTTGTTGATAAACTATATACTCTATGCTATATTACTATGAACTGTAATTTCTTTGTTACTTCTTAGCAGTATTATCTTTGTATTCACTTTTCCTCATTTCCATATATCTCACTTATATCCTGCTTGGAAAACTGTTAACAATCTCCAGCTTGACCTCTTTCTACCTCTTGAAACTCTTTCTTTAATAAGAATTATGTTACATATAAAAATTATCTTGCTTTAAATTTTTTCAGTGACTTTATTTCCTTTGGAGAGTCTGAAGTCCTTTATAGGGCTTCAGGACATTGTCCCTGTTTACCATTCAGTCTCTCAGTACTTCTCTGTTCATGCTGAGAGAGCCAGTTACCTTATTTTCAGTTACATGCTACCAGCTCTGGATTCTGAATTTGCTCATATTTCTTCTATCCAAAAAACTCTTATACTGTGCCTTCTTGCCTTCCTCCTTCTCCCACCCACAAAGACACACACACACACACACACACGTCTCATGACTACTCATGCTTCAGATCAGATTCAATTTAAATGGATGTCTTCAAGAAGCATTGCCTGTTTCTTTACTTTCCAGGCTAGGTTTAGTATATACTGGTGACAGCTGTTGCAGTACGCTTTCATGGTATTTACTTACTGTACTGAAGTAGCCTATTTTATTGTCTTCTTTCAAGGTCTGTGACTCTTTTTCCATTGTTTTGAAGTTAGCCCCTGATTCTGCCTGGCAAAAATGTTGGTATATGTTGAATTTAAATCAAAAGAAATTCCTGTTTTTTCAGCCTCAGAGCATTACCATCTCTAATCCCTAAAATGAATTCTTACTTAATTCTGTTCTCATTCTATTATTCTACAAGTAAAAATAAACAAACACACACAGAAAGGTTTTTACTGAAATATAATATTTTAAAAACAGCACAAATCATCTTCAGCAGATATTTATTGAGTAGATCCTCTTACCAGGTAATACCAAGATTCCAGCTGTTTTCATTATACGTGAAAGAAACGACAAAATAATAAATGAATCATTCAAATATCAAGGAATTATTTGTATTGTACAAAGATAATGTTATACAAGGACTGAGTTCCTTCTTTAAATTGAATAATAAGAGAAGTCTTTTGAAGAGGGGACGTTTAAGCTGAAGTTTGAATTTCCTAAGAGAGCTTATCAGAGGAAGAACATTCTAGTCTAGGGACCAGCTGTTATAAAAGTCCTGGGGTGCAAACAACTTTGGACCTCAAAGGAAGTCAGTATGGCAGAACCACTATCATACAGAGTGTAAGAAGAAAATGGTTTGTGAAATGGTTAGAGAAATAGGCTGGGGAAATTACCCAGGATTAGGAGTTTGAATTTTTTTCCAAGAAAAATGAGAAATAATTAGGGAATAATAAAATATTATTTTGCTTTTAAAAGTCATTCTGGCTGCTGTGTGGATAATGGATTGTAAGGGGGCACAAGTACAAACAGGCAGATCAGCTAGAGAGCTATTACAGTGGACCAGGTGTGTGGCCATGGAGGCTTTGTCTAAAATACTAATCTTAGAAATGGAAAAGATGCAGATAAAGTTAGAAAATGCTGCAGGAACAAAACTAATAAGATACACTTGTGGATATGAGTCAAGGTTGAATGAAAGATGAGACTCAAGGTTAATTTCTAGAGTTTTTACCTGGGCAACTGAATGAATGAAAGAAAGGTGTTATTACAGAAGTAGAGAAGATAAAGAGTACTTTTTTTTAAATTTTAGACAGTGACTGCAAAAGTTCTGTTTTAGTTGTAAGTTGAAGCTCTCTGATTAAACATTTACAGTAGTACTACTCTTATGCACGATTTTGCATTCCATGATTTTAGGTACTTCTGTCAACCTTGGTCCAAAAAACATAATATGAAAAATTTTGGAAATAAATAATTTGTAAGTTTTCAGCTGTATGCTGTTCTGAGTAGCATGATGAGATTTTGTGTTTTTGCACTCCATCCCAGCAGAATGAGAATTGTCCCTTTGATCAGTGTATCCATATCCATCAGTGTATATGTGATCTGATCATTCGTCACTTAATAGCTGTCTCAGTTATCAGATCACGTGTCATGGTATTGCAGTGCTTGTGTTCAAGTAACCCTTATTTTATTTAATAATTGGCTCCAAAGCATAAGAGTAATGATGCTGGCGATTTATTTATTTTCTTGTAGTAGTTCTATTTTATTATTCATTATTGTTGTTAACTTTGTAGATAATTTATAAATTAAACTTTGTCATACATAGGTAAGAATGAGCAAAAATTATATATATATATATAATATATGGTTTGGTACTATCCACAGTTTCATTCTTCTACTGGGGGGACTCTTGTATATGGAGATCTCAAATAGACTATACAGATATGATATTCTTGGAGGTAGTCAGCTGAGCATAAAGGATTGAAAGATTTAAAGACATGGAGTGTTCTCATCTCTTCCCTTCGCGTGGAGAATATCCTTCAGATGATAACCCTTCCTCCTGAAACTGATTTAGCTTTGGGATCCCTTTCAATATAATGCTTCAAGAAGACACACCAGCTGACAATCAGCTTTAAAGTTTTTTCAGTAGTGCTTATAAATATATAGTTTCAGGCTAATTGTATTTCCTTTTATTACTGTTAAACTAAATTTTTTATTATTTGCTCTTTTTTCTTTTTTTCTGATAACCAAAGTGATTGTCAAAAATTCTAATATAATTGAAATGTGTAACTGATCTACTGAAATGCTCTCATAATCCCATCCCTTGAGAAAAATAGAAAACTTCAAGGTAGGCCGGTGCCACGGCTCAATAGGCAAATCCTCCGCCTGTGGCGCCGGCACACCAGGTTCTAGTTCCAGTCGGGGCACCGGATTCTGTCCCGGCTGCCCCTCTTCCAGGCCAGCTCTCTGCTGTGGCCCGGGAGTGCAGTGGAGGATGGCCCAAGTAGTGCTTGGGCCCTGCACTTGCATGGGAGACCAGGAGAAGCGCCAGGCTCCTGGCTTCGGATCAGCGTGGTGCGCCGGCTGCAGCAGCCATTGGAGGGTGAACCAACCGCAAAGGAAGACCTTTCTCTCTGTCTCTCTCTCTCAGTGTCCACTCTGCTTGTCAAAAAAAAAAAAAAAAAACAAAAACAAAAAACACAACTTCAAGGTATCTTAGTCATTTAACAAATGCTTTAGTGCCCACTCTCTGGCAAGCAGTAAACAGAATAGACGAATGCTCAACCCTCATGGAGATTACATTTCAGATTTATTTATTTTTATTTGAAAATTAGAGCTACAGAGAGAGGGAGAGACAGAGATCTTCCATCCACTCCCCAGATTGCCGCAACAACCAGGGCTGGCCAGTTGGAAGCCAGGAGGCAGGAGATTCATCTGGGTCTCCCATGTGGGTGGCAGGGGCACAAGGACTTGGGGTATCTTCCAGGCACATTATCAGGGAGCTGGATCAGAAGTGGAGCAACTGGGAATGGAACCAATGCCCATATGGGATTCTAGAGCTATATGCAGACTTTTCTGGCTGTGTTCCAGTGCTGGCCCCTGGGGATTACATTTCAATAGGGGAAACAGTCAATAAAGGTAGACGAATATGCAAATATGTTATGTGATGTCTGTTGGTGACAAGTGCCATAAAAGGAAAGCAAGAAGATTGCTATTGTAGAAGGGCTTGGAGAGTCGTCTGCATATGGCGATATTTGAGCCGACATCTCAGTGGTGAAGATGAAGGCCAGAAAAAGAGCATTCCTGGTAGATGATGTTTCAAGTATAAACATACTGAGGCAGGGGCATGTTTAACATGTTTGAGAAAAAGCAAGAAAAGGACAATATAGCAGGAGGTCATTGAGCAAGACAGAGGGATGTATGTAGGTGTGTGAGTTCTGGAGACAGATTGGAGTAGAAGATATAACTTGCTGTATTTAAAGCCATCATGTTGGATGAGTTTGCCAAGACAATAAGTATTCAGAAACAGAGAAGAGGTCTGAGATCTGAGCACTGGTGGAAAGTGAGGAACAGGAGGCAAAGAAGAGTAAAGTATAGCGGCCAGTGAGCTGGGAGGACAGACTAGAGCACACAGTGTTTATGGAAGCCATGTAAAGAAGGTATTTCAGAGAGGAATAATCACCCCTGTGAAGTGCTTCTGGGACTGTTAATTGGTAATGTAGCCCAGACACTCAGATACTGAGAAGGAAAATCTGATCAGAGTAGTTTCAAGAGAGAAAGGGAGGGGAGGAAATGAAGATAGCAACTGCAGTCAGCTCCATTTCAAAGCCTTTTGCTGTAAAGAGGAGCATTGTGATTGCTTGGCAGCACCAAGAGCCCACTTTGAGGTTTGTGGTCATGAATTTAAAGTGAAAACAACCACACAATTGCATGTTTTTCTACAGTTTTGTTCAGCCACGTGGTAAAAAGTATGGAATTGACAGAGAATTGGATTTAATAGGTTTGGGGGTTTGTCAGGTGAGAACTGACAGAAAGAGGCAAGGCAGGGATTATGCTGATTGGGAGTTTAGATTTAAAGGTACTGATATTTACCTTAAAAAGATAATAGGGTCAGGGAAAAGAAGTTCTGTGTGGGGAGAAGTATTAGAGTGGCAGTAATAAAGAAAAGTGATCCAGAAATAGGAAGGGTTGTTAGACTGTAGACGATCTGAGTTGAGATTTTAAAGTCTAAGGTATAATTATAGGGGCAGAAGATAAGATCATCATGTGGAGGGCAAGTTGGATAGATGGTCTACATGGATACTTAAATCCAGAGTAATGAAAAGGGTGGGGCTGGAAAGGTCATAAGCTTGTTGCTAAACTCTCCAGTGACTTTATGTAGGATCTCTGTCTTTAATGTGCTGTACACTGTTATTTAATGCTATAACTAGTACTCCAACGGTAGTTTTTTCACTTTGTGTTGCTATATGGGGCAAACTGTTGAAATCTTTACCTAATATATACTAAACTGATCTTCTGTATATAAAGAGAATTGAAAATGAATCTTGATGTGAATGGAAGGGGAAAGGGAGCGGGAAAGGGGAGGGTTGCGGGCGGGAGGGAATTTATGGGAGGGGGAAGCCATTGTAACCCATAAGCTGTACTTTGGAAATTTATATTCATTAAATAAAAGTTTAATAAATGAAAAAAAAAAAAACTCTCCAGTGACTGATGATACCATCAAGAATTGTAACCCTGGAATAGTCTGATAGCTGTTTGCCCAGGAGGTAGTGAGAACAGTAATGTAGGTGTAGTCGTGGTAAGCAAGGAGGATACCTGTCATACCACAAGCCACAGCAGTACATGGAAATACTAAGACAGTAGACTCCTTAACAGTGTACTTGGGAAGATGGTCCCCTTGAGGGACAGCCAGTTTTCAGGTAGAATATGAACATGCTAACATTGTTGTGTTCATCAGCTAGATAAAGTAAATGTGATACAGTATGGAAAACTATTCAGCCATAAAAAAGAATGAAATCCTTTCTTTTGCAACAAAAGGATACAAGTGGAAACCATTATGCTTGGTGGAATATGCCAGTCCCAAAAAGATAAATAACATATGTTTTCTCTGATATGTGGTAGTTAATATAGAATACAAAAATGTATGGGAATGAATGGACAATTTTGATTTGATTGTTTTTAGTCCTTGTTATACTCCTATGAAACTGTGGTCTTTCTACTTATTACTTGTTAAATATTATGGTGCATGAAGCCTGTGATTATAGAGTAGATTGAAATCGTGTTTTTTGCAAAAATTAAAAAGGAAAGGAAGAGGGAGAGAGAGAAAGGGAGGACAAATGGTTACCTTGTTAGAACTGTACCTATGAAATACATGAAACCTGTTCTCTTTTATATTAATTTTTTAAAAAAGACAGGATTTCATGAGAACTGCATATTTAAGGGTAGTTTTTAAAAAATTTTATTGACAAACCTGATACAATGCAGAAAAAATAACTAACAGTATTTCTTTACAATCAATTTAGGAATCTATACATATAAATTTAGCTTCTCTATATATTGATTGTTAAGATTGGTCGGTGTCAGTATTCACAGGTTCCAGATGAAAGATAATAATATGGCCATTATTTTCATAAAGTTTGGAGATCATTTGTTAGGTAGCAAAGGAATAATTCAGCTATAAAAACTGAAAGGTACACAGCAGAACTTAAGAATGGTTCATTCTTGTAAAAAGTCAATATGTATAACATGTATTTCTTTTTACCCATAAGAGAGAAAAATTTAATGTGCATATGCATGTGTGTGTGTGTGTGTGTGTCTGGACTAATTTTTAAATTATGCTTCTTTCTAATTTCTGTCAGATAAACCTACATTTCTGACTTATTCTTTAGCAAACATAAGTTTTCTAAATGGAGTGCCATTTAAAAAAACAGTAGCTCCAAAATACAAAATAAAGAAATTCCAGTACAGTTTATTTTCCTATTAAGAAAGCAAACTTAATTTACTTTAACTTTCACATAATAAAATATTTACAAAGAAATCACTCTGAGATGTTTTTCAGGTTGGTTAAGTTTTTCCCATCAGCCAAAACTGATTTTAGGAAGTAGATGCAAATTCTTTAAGACTTCACAAAATAGAGTATGAACAAGTAATTTTCCCACCCTTAATTCATGTGTCCATTACCAGTTCACCAACAGCAAGAGAAATAATGGCATTCTTTATATATTCTCTGATTCTAATATTGCTCAACAGAACACGTGCCTTAGAAATGTATGTCTGTCACTTCTAGGCTGCCCAGTGTTCCATTTGCACTTTCACAGTGAAAGTGATTTCATAGAAAAAGATAGTTGTTCTCTCAACATTTTCCAAGACAGGAAAAGGGTGATAATAAATTTCTGAGTAAAACTGGGTTGAACTGTGATAAATTTTGTTTCCCAGTGAATAGTAGGGAGGTTGAGTGTAACAACGAGCGTGTAATTTGTTACTTTCAGAAAATATAGGTCTTCTAAGAGATTTCAGATTGGTTTTGCTCCTTCCCCCTCCTCATTAGTAAGGTGAATTTGAAGTGAAAGTCAGTCTGTAACTTACAATGCTGAAATCTGAGTAATTACCTGTAGTGTTGAATCTCACTACAACTTAAAAGGGATGCCATTTACATAGATCTATTTTTTTTCTAAATTCACTTAAAAGGAGTACCTATGCTTGATAGAAAATAAAAGGTACAAACAGGATATGGAAATGTGACATTTTTGAAGCCTTGCTGAATTTTCTTTTAATTACTTTTCACCAGTTACTATCCTGTACTTTTTTATATACTCATTTTTAAATATAAAGAAAAGCTTCTTTGGCAATAGTCCTTGTTAGACAAAAAGAATTTTTCAGCATTTCTTATATTAAAGGCCAAAACAAGCCATTTCTAGTTGCAACCTAAGGTATATGCTTTAGAAAATACAAGTAATGGTCATGAATAGAGATATGAGATAGAACAGGAAGTAATGAAAAATTATTAACATGAAATTCTAAATCATAAGTGATCTTCATTATTGATAAATACAGTATTTGAACCAGTTACTGATTTTTATAAATCTTGTTGATTTCATGGTTAAGGAGGTAATTATTTGTGGACTCTATTAAGTAAAATGTATGCTTTTCTTTTTTACCATGTAGGAAGCTTTACTGTATCTTCAGATAGTCATATATGGGAACTTAGAGAGATTTTTTTTTTTTTCAAAAATGTTTTTGGGTGTTCCCTAACAATTTCCTTTGTGGTTTGCCTTTCAAGTGGTTATAATTTATGAACTATAGTTTTGGGGACTAAGATAAAGGTAAATAGCCAAGATTGTAACTTGTTTCTTACATGAATATCCATTATTATAAATCTGAGCATATTGAAACGTTATTGAAGAGCAGTTGCATTTTTAAAATCATATGTAAACCATCATAGTGAGAGCATTTGCAGATACTGACTATTCTCCACTGGTCTTAACTAACTTCTCACCTCAGTGATTTTTATTGAACCACCTGCTTTCTCCCTTAACACTTTCTTAGATTTTGGAGATACAGTTACAGGCTTTAATTCACTTCTTAACAACCACCCATATAACACCCATAAATGTATCTTAAAATCCCTTACTTAAGCAAAACACCCATTCATTTCCTCTCCTCTGTTATTATCACACACACACACACGCACACACATGCACACACACGCACACACACGCACACACACAGAGAATTCACAAGTATACCTTAATTGTCAGTGGTTTTAAAGGATTGCAGCAGCTAGTTTTAGGAATTGCCTATTTCAAGGGTGGGATTACCTGCCGGCCAATGGAAGTGGGTGTCATTTGAGACTCGCTGATTTTTTTTTTCTTTTAAAAAAACACTACTTATACAATTACCATACTTAAATGAGAGTTTAATGCTATTACACTCTGATCCACTATAGAACCTAACTACTTTTTGCATTGTTTCCTATAAAAATGATAGTTTTCAAACAGTTAACTTGAAAATACCTTAAAACACATCCATGGGTAGATTAGAAGTCCCTTTAACTCCATATAAAGAGTTTATTCATAACTGAGGGGGTACTCTAATCACAAATCTGAAGTGGTTATTTAGATGCAAAACGAAGTCCTCTAAGATACCATCTGCCTATCTAAGTTGTTCAGGAATCCATTGCTAAAATCATGTATCTCCTTTTGAACAAGAACAATGTAATTTTTCCCCTTTTATCCTAAAGCAAAAAGCTCCATAAAATGTCAAGTGAAAAATGCTACTTATGCATTTGAATAAAGAAACCGAAGTAGAGTCTGAGACTTTAAATAGTTTTGGATTCTTACAGTGAAATAGATAACCATGATCAAAATAATCATTAGGCCAGTGCTGCGGCTCACTTGGCTAATTCTCCGCCTGCGGCACCGGCACCCTGGGTTCTATTCCCAGTTAGGGCGCCAGGTTCTGTTCTGGTTTCTCCTCTTCCAGGCCAGCTCTCTGCTGTGGCCTGGAAAGGCAGTGGAGGATGGCCCAAGTCCTTGGGCTCTGCACCTGCCTAGGAGACCAGGGAGAAGCACCTGGCTCCTGGCTTCAGATCGGCGCAGCGCGCAACTGTAGCAGCCTTTTGAGGGGTGAACCAACGGAAGGAAGACCTTTATCTCTGTCTGTCTCTCTCTCTCTCTCTCTCATTGTCTAACTCTGCCTGTCAAAAAAAAAAAAGTCATTAAATTATATTTGCTTTTTTTGTTAAAAGTAAAATTTATGGATCAGTAGCAGAGTGTGCTATTTCTAATTTAAGTCCAACTCTACCATTTTTGGTTTTTGTTATGTTTAAATTGTAGCTTTCCTAATGAAATACTGTGTAATCATAAATGACTTTTTTGAAGAATAAAAGCTAAAATGAAGGGAAAAAAAATCACAATATTATTCCTTTTTCCATGGAAGTTTTAGAATTGTTAGTCCAATAAATAACTACTTAATATGGCTGTTTTTTCATTTGCAACTTATATTTCTTTTACAAAGAAAGTAAATAATAAATTAATGGTGTAATATAACTAGCATATACATTAGTAGTACTTTAAAGTTTGACAGTGGTATCATGTGCAGTTTTTTTGATTAAAAATCAAATTTGTTTTTCCTTTTTCTCTTCTAATTTACAGACTTTACCATGTTGTAGTGTGGAATTACTTGTTTTGTGTAGGTTCACTTCTGAATTAAGTAAACTTACTGGGGATGTGATGCAGTGAAGTGTAATGCAAGAGTCTCATCAAGTAGGATGAGAACTAGACCTGGACACAAATAAAAAGAATACCAAGCTAGACTGTAAAAATAAACAAGGCACAGTATAAGTATAAATGACAACTTTATCCAAGGCCCCATGTTCTAGAAACTATTGATGCCTTACTCATACTTACATAGTAAATCTGTTTTGATCAGAGTGCCCTTATCTGCTCCTAATCTGTCATTTGGCCCTATTTCCCATAGTAGTTCCCATATGACCTGTCTCCCTTTATTTTAGCTTTTTCACTTATTTTTGATGGATGTGCCCTATACTCACTTTGCCCACAGTATTCTTATTTGGCATGGCCTTCTTCATCTGTTTTCCATTGCAGACCTGACAGTTCTTTAAGGCTCAGCTCTAGTGCTGATTCTTCCATGCAGCTTTTTCTTCTATTCTAAACTATTTGTTTATAGATCAAATTGCCATCTTCTTAAAGCTCTCTATATAGTAGTAGGTCTCTGTACATGAATCTCTATGCATGAATCTCATTCAGCTTTGCATTATTGTGCTTTGTGTACAATGTAGAATTCTGGTGAGCTAGATTGGGAATCAGTTGGCTTGGTTATAGTTCTGGCTCTGTGACACTCAACCTTCTGTACCCTCTGTTCCCTGATGGTTTGTTGGGTTCTCTTCTAATTTTCATGATTGTATGATTAAGTACCTCTTTTTATTTTTTTAAGATTTATTTATTTGAGAGGTAGAGTTAGCAAATGCAGGGAGGGAGAAACAGAGAAAGATCTTCCATCTGCTGTTTCACTCCTCAAATGGCTGCAATGACTGGAGCTGGGCAGGTCTGAAGCCAGGAGCTTTTTCTGGGTCTCTCACGTGGGTACAGGACCCAAGCACTTGCATTACCTTCCACTGCTTTCCCAGGCCATAGCAGACAGCTGGATCAGAAGTGTAGCAGCCAGGACTTGAACCAGTGCCTATGTGATGCCAGCGCTGTAGGTGTCAGTTTTACCAGCCAGGCCACGGCGCCAGCCCCTAAGTACCTCTTCATAGACTGTTTTACATATGATATCTGTAACATGTTCACCTAAGGCTAATAATAGAATATAGGAAAACACAAAATGTAGTCTATTTTAAGGGTGTAGAATTAGGAATTTATCAGGACCTAATAAGCGGTACTCATTCAGTAGGGATATTTATAGATTATACTTACTATATGAATGCTTATATAGCTAATTTTTATTTAGCATTTTTATCTAGTCTTAATTTATTGACCTTCCCAGCCTTGCTAAGGAGAAATTAATCAATGCTAAAAGTAAATAAAAATCTGTTACTGACTACAGAATGTAACTATATGCTCAATGTAGGATGCTGTTCAATTGCAAATTTATGCCTATAGTAGCATCTGATGCTGTGATTTTCTATTTGTAGCTCATATTTTAAACTATTTGTGCTTTAAAATATTTTGATCAAAATCTTTATACTGTAAGTTTAGCTCATTTGATTCATGGAAATATCCTTTAGGTTATCTAGTTATTAAAGATAGTTGTCATCTTGGTCAGTCAAATTGACTGTCAGAAAAACTACTTTATGCAAAGAAAATCTTAATTTTCCTGCTGAGTGAATGGGTTCTCTTCCTGATGACCACCATTTTCCTTTTGAATACAAAACCCAGGTTCTTCACAAAGCCTCCCTCCTCCCTTTTTTTTTTTAAACATCATTTATTTATTTATTTAAGAGGCAGAGTTACAGACAGAGAGGGAGAGACAGAGAGGTCCTCCATCCTCCTTCCCCAAATGGCCACAACAATTGGAGCTGGACCAATCCAAAGCCAGGAGCCAGGAGATTCTTCTTGTTCTCCCATGACAGTACAGGAGCCTAAGCACTTGAGCCGTCTTCCACTGCTTTCCCAGGCCATAAGCAGAGAGCTGTACTGGAAGAGGAGCAGCCACGATACGAACCAGCACCCATATGGGATGCCGGCACAGCAGGCGGATGCTTAGCCTACTGGGCTACAGTGCCGGCCCCTACAAAACCCTCTTTAAAGGTGTGCATTTTAATACCTTTTTATATGAGTTTGTTTAAGCTTTTGTAAACAAAACTAGTTGTTTTTGGCATTTTGTTAAAGTTTTTTAGAGCTCACAACAATTTAGTATATTTTAAAAATTTTTTTAATTTAACAGATTCAACATGATTTTTGTAGATAAAATTCTAGGAACATAATGGTATTCTCTTCCACTTTCCTGCCCTCCCACCCTCCTTCCTTCTCCCTTCCTATCTTTTTTATTCTTTGATTTTTGAGATAATATATTTTAAATTTACATTACAGTAAAAAGGCTTAATATCTCACCAAATAAGAAGTTTAGCAAGTAAAAAGCAAAAAGACCCTAGGTTAGTGGGAATATAGACAAGTGCTGTAAGCAATAATTGATTTAGAAAATGACCATTTCACTCATATATAGTAAATTTTAAAGTAATCACATATCAGTAAAACTATAGTCATATAATAATCTTAACCACTGGTTTGGCAAAAGTATAATACAAAGTTTACAAAACTATTTGCAGCAGTACTGATACATACAGACATTTCTTTCTTTTTTCGTTTTTTCTTTTTATATTTTAGCTCCCACAAATAAGGGAGAATATGTGGTACTTGTCTTTCTGGGTACTGTTTATTTCACTCAACATAGTGTCCTCCAGTTGTTAAATTTTTTATTTTATTTTTATGTGTTT